>NC_080077.1:14840422-15157570 GCF_949987535.1 Balaenoptera acutorostrata
TAGCAGTTATACTAAGTGCTCGAGTATAAGCTTAAGAAGAAGTCAGTACAATCTTATCTGATACCACTGAAAACATGGACTTATTGGTCTACTAGATTATAAGCTTTGCAATATCAAAGACCTTGACTTTTTGTCCATTGCATCATTAGCAGTTAACACCAGGCATAGCATGTAATTACGGCTCAGTAAATATTTTCTGAATGCATGCATAGCTCTGTTGTCTCTTCATTTTATGGTTATATTGTGAGGTAAAATCCAAAGGATCAATAATAGTTCTAAATCAAGGTAATAGTTTGAATCACAATTATTTCTAGCTATGAAATTAAATGCTATTGAAAAAAATCAATGGCATTGAGAATGGATTTAAGTTTTCTGGACGAATTTTTCAAGTTGATAAACTCCATGTAACATAGCAAGTAAGGATTAATGTGTCCAAAACTTACGTTTTCTTCGCAGTGGAAACTGCTGGTGCCAACCCAAAATCCATTTCCTTCAGTTTAATGGAATCTCAATTTAAATTGTGCATCCCCCCAACCTCACCACCAACAATCCCAGCTTCAGAGGGAGATTCCAATTAATCCAAGCTAGTCCACTGGTCAAGGGGTGAGTACACCACTTAAATTGAAGGGAAACAACTAACATTCCATGCTTTTAGGAAGAGTTTTTCTCTGTCCCCTTATTGATGTGAACAAGAAAACATTACTCCACAGGCTGTTGACATCAATTTTTTGACAGTACGGTGACCCAGTCTCAGGGTGAAGTGGACGGATGGGAAATGACAGAGCAGAAGTTGTAAAGGACCTGAGACTTTGATGACACGATTAAGCCAGTGACCCAACCAACTGTGGATTCCACCACTCATGTGGAATCTGTTATGTGAGATAAATTTTCTAATTGTGTAAACCAGTTTGAATTTTCTGCTAAAATACCTCCTAACTGATATTTCCCTTATAAAAGATAGTTTTTTGAGAAAAGAACTGATACAGGTTTTTGGAGGAATGCTCAAAATACTAATCAGTCTTTAATGTTACTGAGGGAAGGATTTACCATTTAAAGATAAACTTGATCTTGCTTTTTATTTATACTGAGAAAACTATCCCTGTAAGAGTAGTAGAGAAAGTAGATATTGAAAGAATGAACATGTATTCATTTTTTTCCTTATTCAACAAATATTTATTCAACCAGTTCTTGTTTATGTACCTTATAAACTATTTCATTTGATACCCAAAAAAACTCTATGAAGTAAATACCATTAACCATGTTTTAGAAAAGAAAACTAAACTTATAGAGGTTAAACAACTTGACTTAATATCATGGAATCCCTAGGAACCAGGACCAGATCCTGCAACCGTCTAACTTCAAAATCCAACTACTCCCCGCAGCCCTGCATTGCCCTCCATAATTAGGTTTGGCAAAAATTGGGTCTAATACCAAATTTGGAAAGCTTATAGTAAAAATGGTATATATCCATTTATACAGTGTGTGTACACCACTGTAAACTGGTAAAGACATTTTGGAAATAATAAATGGTAAGAGTATACACACGTGTGTGTGCACACACACATACACATCTATATCTATCTAATGTATCCATGTATATTCTTAGATATAGCAACCTTATTCCTGGGAATTTGTCCTCAGAAAATAGTTCAGTAGAAGGGAAAATTATGTAGATGCTTTTGGGAGGAGCAGTTATTATATTTTAAATTGGAGGAAATTTTTCAAATTCTAAAAATAATAAAATAGTTGAAAAAATTCTGGGGTGGAATGTTATAATAAGCTATTATGCATATATAGCAAGTAATTATTAACACTGTAGAAACATTGGAAAGGTTTCTTAATACCATTGTAAGTCAAAGAGCATAATGCAAATCATATGTCTTCTATTTTAAAATAAAACATAAATGCATATGAACAGACCAGAGTGGAATCCACACCAAAAAAAAAAAAAAAAAAAAATTAAAATAGATCATGATTAACATGGTGGGATTTTGCAGGGGTTTAAATTCTTTATTCTTTTGTGCTGTTTATAGCTAAACTTCTTTTATTTATATGTGATCTACTATTACAAATAGATTTTAAACAATTTGGGAGTCAAACCATTTTCTGGAAACTTAAAGTTGCTAGTAACTAGCTGATCATACTTTAGCTTGGAAACATAGTTGGCTCTCATCAAAGGGATCCCCAGTGGGCTATAGATTTCAATCATTCATCACCAATAGAAATTTACATCTTTTAAGTCCTCTAGAAATAGCAACAACTGAGAAAAAGTATACTAAAACAGTGTTCAGCATTGCACCTGAGAGATGAGCCCAAAACCTTTCACTGGTATTTATTTTAAGACATGTTTTGAATAGACAGATTATTTATACAAAGATCTAACCTCAGTAAGGTTGGGGTAGCTTCAACTGATTTTATTTGCTGTGGAGCCCTGACAAATATATGAGGGTTTTTTGGTTTGGGATGTCTCTTTTCCTACCAGTGTACAGTACCTGATTTCTAAGGCAAATGACAATCAGACAGGTTTCAACAAATCTAGCATCTGAAGACATCAAAATGATAATTTTAAATTATAGGATCTTTAACTTCCTCATTGCCATAACCTCACTGGTGTGTGTGTTTGTGTGTGTGTGTGTGTGTGTGTGTGTAAATACAGTGGACACACACATGCAGTCAGAGTCAAGACCAGGGATACTGAAGATCAGAATACATTTAATAGTAAATCATCACTTCTAAAGGGTGTAAAATGACTATAATGGTTGCTCTTCAGTAAGAAATGAAAGTAAATATTTCCTTAGATTCCCAGAGGCTGCCATTCAATACTATAAGCTTTCGTTAATAAACAAATTTGATCAGATCTTTTCTTCTGGGGTTCAAGCAGCCATGCTTGGAGAGATGCCTTGTGCAAATAAACTTGAAAGACCAGATTTTCCAATGAAGTCTTGGCAAAACTATTGACAATTCAGACATTCAAATCTACCCAAAAGAGGATAACAAGATAATAAAATGTTCCAGAATCTGCAGGATTGGGATGCAAGTTAATAGTTGTATCCATACATTAAAGCGCACTAACGTACTCTTCTTAGGAAAAATGGATCAAAATATGGAGAACTATGTTCTTTCCACATAGCTCAGAATCTCCTAGACTTATACTCTGATGTTAACTAGAATACCAGTGACCAACCCAGCTTGTCACTACCTAAGGTTCTTTGATAAATAGAAAAGCACAAGGCAAACAAAAGTTTGGACCATCCTCCTTGGTTTTATAAGAGTCAGGCGGGGGCGGAGTCAAGATGGCAGTGTGGGAAGACACGGAGTTAGCATCTCCCTACAGCTAGGGCACCTGCCGGCCGCTGGTGAAAGACGCTGATGCCCAAGGAGATGGGAGGAACCCCAAAGTGAACCAGTGGCTTGCGGGATCTTGGTTCATGAGACCAGGGTCGGGCCGAAGCTCCTGTGGTGGGAGCTCCGAGTCCGAACCACTGGACTGACAGAGAAACTCAGACCCCAGGGAATATTCATCGGAGTGAGGTCTCACAGAGTTACTTATCTCAGCACCAAGACCCAGCTCTACCCAGCAGCCTACAAACCCCAGTGTTGGAAGCCTCAGGCCAAACAACTAATAAAACAGGAACACAATCCCACTCATAAAAAATTTTTTAAAAAAATGAGACGGCAAAAAAATATGTCACAGATGAAGGAGCAAGGTAAAAACTTACAAGACCAAATAAGTGATGAGGAAATAGGCAATCTACCTGAAAAAGAATTCAGAGTAATGATAGTAAAGATGATCCAGAATCTCGGAAATAGCATGGAGGCATGGATTGAGAAAATACAAGAAATGTTTAACAAAGATTTAGAAGAACTAAAGAACAAACAAACAGAGATGAACAACATAATAACTGAAATGAAAAATACACTAGAAGGAATCAATAACAGAATAACTGAGGTAGAAGAACAAATAAGTGAGCTGGAAGACAAAATGGTGGAAATAACTGCTGAGGAGCAGAAAAAAGAAAAAAATGAAAAGAATTGAAGACAACCTCAGAGACTTCTGGGACTACACTAAACACACCAACATTCGAATTAGAGGGGTCCCAGATAAAGAAGAGAAAAAGAAAGGGTATGAGAAAATATTTGAAGAGATTATAGTTGAAAACTTCTCTAACATGGGAAAGGAAATAGTCACCCAACTCCAGGAAGCACAGGGAGTCCCATACAGGATAAACTCTAGGAAAAACACACCAAGACACATATTAATCAAACTAACAAAAATTAAATTCAAAGAAAAAATATTAAAAGCAGCAAGGGAAAAGCAACAAATAACATACACGGGAATCCCCATAAAGTTAACAGCTGATCTTTCAGCAGAAACTCTGCAAGCCAGAAGGGAGTGGCAGGACATACTTAAAACGATGAAAGGGAAAAACCTACAACCAAGATTATTCTGCCAAGCAAGGATCTCATTCAGATTCGACGGAGAAATTAAAACCTTTACAGAAAAGCAAAAGTTAAGAGAATTCAGCACCACCAAACCAGCTTTACAACAAATGCTAAAGGAACTTCTCTAAGCGGGAAACACAAGAGAAGAAAAAGACCCACAAAAACAAACCCAAAACAATTAAGAAAATGGTAATAGGAACATACATATCGATAATTACCTTAAGTGTAAATGGATTAAATGCTCCAACCAAAAGACACAGACTGACTGAATGGATACAAAAACAAGACCCATATATATGCCATTTACAAGAGACCCACTTCAGACCTAGGGACACATACCGACTGAAAGTGAAGGGATGGAGAAACATATTCCATGCAAGTGGAAATCAAAAGAAAGCTGGAGTAGCAATACTCGTATCAGATAAAATAGACTTTAAAATAAAGATTGTTACAAGAGATAAGGATCAATCCAAGAAGAAGATATAAAATTATAAATATTTATGCACCCAAGATAGGAGCACCTCAATACAGAAGGCAAATGCTAACAACCATGAAAGGAGAAATTGACAGTAACACAATAATAGTAGGGGACTTTAACACCCCACTTACACCAATGGACAGATCATCCAAACAGAAAATAAATAAGGAAACACAAGCTTTAAATGACACAATAGACCAGATAGATCTAATTGATATTTATAGAACATTCCACCCAAAAGTGGCAGAATACACTTTCTTCTCAAGTGCACATGGAACATTCTCCAGGATAGATCACATCTTGGGTCACAAATCAAGTCTCAAAAACTTTAAGAAAATTTAAATTGTAACAAGCATCTTTTCTGACCACAATGCTATGAGATTGGAAATCAATTACAGGGAAAAAAACTGTAAAAAACACAAATACATGGAGGCTAAACAGTGTACTACTAAATAACCAAGAGATCACTGAAGAAATCAAAGAAGAAATAAAAAAATACATAGAAACAAATGACAACAAAAACACGTCGACCCAAAACCTATAGGACACAGCAAAAGCAGTTCTAAGAGGGAAGTTTATAGCAATACAAGCTCACCTCAA
The DNA here is from genome assembly GCF_949987535.1 of Balaenoptera acutorostrata. Lineage (NCBI taxonomy): Eukaryota > Metazoa > Chordata > Mammalia > Artiodactyla > Balaenopteridae > Balaenoptera > Balaenoptera acutorostrata. The sequence goes on from NC_080077.1 coordinate 14,845,944, forward strand.
GAAACAAGAAAAATCTCAAATAAACAATCTAACCCTACACTTAAAACAACTAGAGAAAGAAGAACAAAGAAAACCCAAAATCAGTAGAAGGAAAGAAATCATAAAGATCACAGCAGAAATAAATGAAATAGAAATGAAGAAAACAATAGCAAAAATAAATAAAACTAAAAGCTGGTTCTTTGAAAAGATAAAGAAAATTGATAAACCCTTAGCCAGACTCATCAAGAAAAAAAGAGAGGGGATGCAAATCAAAAAAATTAGAAATGAAAAAGGAGAAATCACAATTGACACTGCAGAAATACAAAGGATTATAAGAGACTACTACAAACAACTATATGCCAATAAAATGGACACCCACGAAGAAATGGACAAATTCTTGGAAAGGTACAATTTCCCAAAACTGAACCAGGAAGAATTAGAAAATATAAACAGATGTATCACAAGTAATGAAATTTAAACTGCGATTAAAAATCTTCCAGCTAACAAAAGTCCAGGACCAGATGGCTTCACAGGTGAATTCTGTCAAACATTTAGAGAAGAGCTAACACTGATCTTTCTCGAACTCTTCCAAAAAATTGCAGAGGAAGGAACACTCTCAAACTCATTCTACAAGGCCACCATCACCCTGATACCAAAACCAGAAAAAGATATCACAAAAAAAGAAAATTACAGACCAATATCACTCATGAATATAGATGAAAAAATCCTCAACAAAATACTAGCAAACAGAATCCAACAGCACATTAAAAAGATCATACACCATGATGAAGTGGGGTTTATCCCAAGAATGCAAGATGCTTCAATATACGGAAATCAATCAATGTGATACACCACATTAACAAATTAAGGAATAAAAACCATATGATCATCTCAGTAGAAGCAGAAAAAGCTTTTGACAAAATTCAACACCCATTTATGATTAAAAACTCTCCAGAAAATAGGCATAGAGTGAACATACCTCAACATAATAAAGGCTATATATGACAAACCCACAACAAGCATCATTCTCAATGGTGAAAAACTGAAAGCATATCCACTAAGATCAGGAACAAGACAAGGATGTCCACTCTCGCCACTCTTATTCAACATAGTTTTGGAAGTCCTAGCCACAGAAATAAAAGGAATACAAATTGGAAAAGAAGAAGTAAAACTGTCACTGCTTGCCAATGACATGATAGTATACATAGAAAATCCTAAAGATGCCACCAGAAAACTACTAGAACTAATCAATGAATTTGGTAAGGTTGCAGGATACAAAATTAATGCACAGAAATCTCTGGCATTCCTATACACCAACAACGAAAAATCAGAAAGAGAAATTAAGAAACACTCCCATTTACCATTGCAACAAAAGGAATAAAATACCTAGGAATAAACCTGCCTAAGGAAGCCAAAGACTTGTACTCAGAAAACTATAAAACACTGATGAAAGAAACCAAAGATGACATAAACAGATGGAGAAATATACCATGTTCTTGGATTGGAAGAATCAATATTGTGAAAATTACTATACTACCCAAAGCAATCTACAGATTCAATACAATCCCTATCAAACTACCAATGGCATTCTTCACAGAATTAGAACAAAAAATTTTACAACTCGTATGGAAACACAAAAGACCCTGAATAGCCAAAGCAATCTTGAGAAAGAAAAACGGAGTTGTAGGAATCAGGTGCCCCAACTTCAAACTATACTACAAAGCTATAGTAATCAAGACAGTATGGTACTGGCACAAAAACAGAAATATAGATCAATGGTACAGGATAGAATGCCCAGAGATAAACCCATGCACATATAGGCACCTAATTTATGACAAAGGAGGCAAGAACATACAAGGGAGAAAAGACAGCCTCTTCAATAAGTGGTGCTGGGAAAAGAGGACAGCTACATGTAAAAGAATGAAATTAGAACACTCCTTAACACCATACACAAAAATAAACTCAGAATGGATTAAAGACCTAAATGTAAGACCGGACACTATAAAACTCTTAGAGGAAAACATAGGAAAAACACTCTATGACATAAATCACAGCAAGATCTTTTTTGACCCACCTACTAGAGAAACAGAAATAAAAACAAAAATAAACAAATGGGGCTTAATTAAACTTAAAAGCTTTTGCACAGCAAAGGAAACCATAAACAAGACAAAAAGACAACTCTTAAAATGGAAGAAAATATTTGCAAATGAAACAACAGACAAAGGATTACTCTCCAAAATATACAAATAGCTCATGGATCTCAATATCAGAAAAACAAATAATCCAGTTTAAAAATGGGTGGAAGACCTAAATAGATATTTCACCAAGGAAGACATACAGATGGACAAGATGCACATGAAAAGATGTTCAACATCACTAACTATTAGAGAAATGCAAATCAAAACTACAATGACATAACACCTCACACTGGTCAGAATGGCCATTATCCAAAAATCTAGAAACAATAAATGCTGGAAAGGGTGTGGTGAAAAGGGAACCCTCCTGCACTGTTGGTGGGAATGTAAATTGGTACAACCACTGTGGAAAACAGTATGGAGGTTGCTTAAAAAACTAAAAATAGAATACCATATGACCCAGCAATCCCACTACTGGGCACATACCCTGAGAAAACCATAATTCAAAAAGAGACATGTACCACAATGTTCATTGCAGCACTATTTACAATAGCCAGGACATGGGGCCAACCAAAATGTCCATCGACAGATGAATGGAGAAAGAAGATGTGGCACATATATACAATGGAATATTACTCAGCCATAAAAAGAAATGAAATTGAGTTATGTGTAGTGAGACGGATGGACGTAGAGTCTGTCATACAGCGTGAAGTAAGTCAGAAAGAGAAAACAAATACCGTACGCTAACGCATACATATGGAATCTTAAAAAAAAAATGGTACTGATGAACCTAGTTGCAGGGCAGTAATAAAGAGGTAGACATAGAAAATGGACTTGAGGACATGGGGTGGGACGGTGAAGCTGGGGCAAAGTGAGAGTAGCATTGACATATATACACTACCAAATGTAAAATAGTTGACTGGTGGGAAGCAGCGGCATAGCACAGGGAGATCAGCTTGGTGCTTTGTAATGACCTAGAGGGGTGGGATAGGGAGGGTGGGAGGGAGGCTCAAGAGGGAGGGGATGTGGGGACATGTGTATGCATATGGCTGATTCTCTTTGTTGTGCAACAGAAACTAACACAGTATCGTGAAGCAATTATACTCCAATAAAGATCTATTTTAAAAAAAAGAGGCTTAACAATATTTTTATTTTGAAATAATTTCAGATTTTAAATGAAATTTTGAAAAAATAGTACAAAATATTCCCACATATGTTTTACCTAGATTCCCCAAATGTTAACAATTTATCACACTTACTTTTTCATTCTATCATTCTCACTCTCATTCTATCTATCTACTTATCTATCTACCTATTTATTCTTTTTTCCTGTGACATTTGAGAGTAAGTTGCCAACATCAGGATGTACGTCCTCAAAACAGGTTATTTTATTTTACTTAACCACAGTACTCGGATCAAAATCAGTAAGTTCATACAGATACAATAGTGTTGTCTAACCTATAGACCTTATTCAGATTTTACCAATTGTTTTACAAATGCCCACTTTCTGATTCAATATCCAATGCAAATTCACACTTGCATTAGTTGTCATGTCTCTTTAGCCTCTTTTAATCTGGAACAGTTCATGATCTTGACAATTTTGAAGAGTTCCAGCCAGCTACTTTGTAGACTATCTCTCAATCTGGGTTTTTCTTTTTTTGTTTTGTTTTGTTTTAATATTGTTTATTAGTACAGTAACAAATGCAGATTTAAGTAGTCCTCAACACAGAACCAACCCACTGAACAACTCGTATTCCACGCCTTACATTTAACAGCTTAAGGTATTTTACTACAGGTTTTCACAAGTCCTGAAGCAAACCTCTATCTTTTCATAAGAAAGTAGATTGGCATATAAAATAAAATACATAACTACTCATTTCCTATATGGTGTCGTATAGCCATGTGTCCATTTTATATATATGAGATGACAGTCTCTAAAAGCTGTTAAATATCAATGTTCCCTTCCAAGAAGGGAAAACAAATTCCAATTTTTTAAAACAAAAATCTGTATAGTCTTGGAAGGACTTGACATAAATGGCCATGTGTGTAACCTGTACAAATTAAGCTGTTTCAAATTACAGACTACAAGCAACTGAACCCAAATATCTATTCTTCTCTGTGCTGCATTTCAGCTAATATTGCAGAACTAATGACAGTTTTAAACGTTGCTATTACCAATTCTGTCTACTGTAGCAAGATACCTTAAGTTACAACAAAATCTTAGGAAATAAGACTGAATAATATCTGTTATAGAAATACCCTACTCTTTACCAACTCCCACCCTCCTCTACCCCATCAAAATCATAAGCAGCTCTCTCTGTGACAGACAAATAATGTAAAGAATTGTGAAAACCCAATTTATGTAGCGTACCCCTTGGTCCACTGTCTGGCCATTCTGTCATGTTCTGCTCTGTTGGTCATATACTGAGTGGCAATACTTCCCACCAAGGGGTCGGCAGGATTACGGTCTGTAAGAAGTGAGCAGATACAAAGAAGGACTTTAGATATTGTTAGTGCTGGGCTCCAGTTATCCTTCAATATATCCAAGCAAATAACTCCTTGACTTAATACTACAAGGGATAGATTCTTGTCCGAAATGCAACCTTCGGAGGCTTGAAGGGATATTCTGGTGTAAAAGTGATATCAAGGAAGAATACACCACCCTCATACACGGACCCTGGAGGCCCTAGGATGGTTGATCTCCATTTATAGATGTTATCGCCTTTGGGACCAGCACTGCAGTTGGGTGGAGGGTCTAAAGTGATGTCCGCCAGCTCCTTCTGAATCCTCTTGGCGCTCGTGGAGAGGGGTTTGGAGTTTTTGCTCGTGCTGACCTTACTCTCCTTCTTCTTGGGGGTGTTTGTTTCTCGGTTTGCTGGTTGGAGGACGAAGATGAGGAGGAGCTGGGGCTGGCCCTCGAATTTTCATCCGCAGAGCGACCCCCCCCCCCACCCACCCACCCATCCGGCAAACAGCCCCTCTCTTTGTGTCTGGCTGCTTTGCTGCAGCTGGGCCTGGCCACTCGTGTCTCTCTGTCGCTGGGAGAGAAGTCGAAGGGCAGCAACAGCAACTATTAAACAGGCAGTGGCTTCTCCCCCCAGCCACACACGGGGGTACACCCTGCTCCTCCTCCCCCCCTCCCCGCCCCTCCCACACCGGCCCGGTCCCACCCACGCGGGCTCCCCTCCCCCAGGGAGACGGGCGCGAGCAGCCCTCGGGGGGACCCCAGGAAGCCCGGCCCCCTCCTGATCCAGGACGCTGGGCCCAGGGGGCGAGGGCTGTGAATTTTCTCTCAAGTGGCCTGGAGACCGTCCTGGGTTTTTCTGATGTTTCCTTTGTCTAGATTCAGGTTATGCATTTTGGGCAGGAACATCACAGAAATGATGTTGTGCGTCATTTGTGCGTCTGCATTTGTGCGTCTGCTTTGTGCGTCACCCATGCCAGTTTGCCTCATTACTGATGACATCACCTTTGATCACTTGGATAAGGTGGTGTCTGACTCGATCTCTTCCTCTCCGTAAAGTTAATATTGTCCCTTCCCAATTAAAAAGTATCTTGTGTGGCAGTACTACAAAGCTATAAAGAATATCCTGTTTCTCATCATATTTTTCCTTCTTAGTTTTAGCATCCGTTGATAATTCTTGCTTGAAACAAATACTGCTCCATGCTCTCCACGTCTTACCTCCTTCCTGCACACACAGCTGAAATACAGTTCCTAGCCCTCTTCCTCAGAGGGACAATACAACTTGTTCTAGCCCATAAACTCTGACTGCAGGTGGTGTATGTCCCTTCCTGGTTTGGCCCCCAAATGTCTCATATTATCCTACAAGGTCTTTGTCAGTCGATTGCATGCATAAGATCTAGGAAAGGACTCCAAGAAGTCTTTGGTCATTGTGGAGCCACTAAAACCTTAAATCTAAGCCATTCAGGGAGTCCTGTGAGCCTGGATGGGGGAAATGTATTTTCATGAATTTTAACTGGACCTTAGCATTCCCTGTATTTATGAATGTGGTCAGTGGTTACAACAGTGTTAGCAAAATGTGCCTTTGTCTCCCATAGAAATCACAGATATTTCATATCACATTACACTTGATGCAGATATCTTGAAATATATTTACCTGTCATTATTTTGTCATTAACTTTGAATTTTGGTTACTAGTTCTTTTTTTTTCTTTTCCACATTTACAAACACTATTCTTAGAGGAGGCCCATAGGCATCACCAGACTGCTAAAGGGCTCCAAGACATAAAATAGGGTAAGTTGGATGGAGCTGATTCCTGAGTCACCACTTGGTGGGGAGCCATCGGGAAAGCAGGTGGGGAGTATTTGCATTAGAATTTGTGTGTGAGAGAGAAATAAGCCACTGAGATTTATGATGTTATTTGTTCAGCAATTATCCTGTTCAGACTAACAGAAAGAATTAAGTCACAAATTTGGAAATTAACATACATGGGAAGATAGTTGAAGCCATGGGATCAGACGTGATAATTGAAGAAGGAGAAAGAAAAAGAAGCCAAGTGCTGAACTTTGGGTAAATATTACATTTTGAAAAAGAAAACAAAACAAACAAACAAAAAAAAAACTGTTAAGGAAGCAGACAGAATAGAAGAAATGCAATAGTAGAAAGACAACCAGAAATATATGGGGCAAGAAATTATAGAAATGACACCATGCTTTAATTCCTCAGATGTCTTCATATAGAAAGTCCTTATATGTGGTCTCTGCTAAAAAGATAAGAAACGAAAATATTTGGGGTAGGTTTTCTGAAATATACCTAGAAATTTGCTAAATGACAGGTATAGTACTTCTCCAAGTCTAGTTTCTTTAGCTATAAAAAAATTGCTATTCAGATTAGAAGAGTTAATAAAAGCAAACACATGCAAAAGAATCTTGTACAGCTTCTGACGTGTACCTGTCCTAAATAAAATTGTCTCTTTCTCTCCTCAAACCTTCTCCTCTACCATTTCACAGACTATCCTAGAATTTAAGAAGTAAAGAGTACATTAAGAAAACTGTAAACATTCTGAGTCAAAAGCATTGGTATTAGACTTATTATACTAGTTACACTATGAATATTCTACCTATAAAACTAAAACAAGCAAAATCATGATTAGAATTCAACCAGCACCTTGAGATTCTATTTGGGAGACAGACTGAGTGATAATTACAGAAAAGAGAGGCTGTGATTTTAAAATGCCACTCGCAGAGTATCAAGAAAACACACCACAATTTGATGGGGTTTTGTAGCAGGGGGTTCTCATGAGCTACAAAAATGCACATTGGGTACTGGCACAAAAACAGAAATACAGATCAATGAAACAGGATAGAAAGCCCAGAGATAAACCCACACACATATGGTCACCTTATCTTTGATAAAGGAGGCAAGAATATACAATGGAGAAAAGACAGCCTCTTCAATAAGTGGTGCTGGGAAAACTGGACAGCTACATGTAAAAGAATGAAATTAGAACACTCCCTAACACCATACACAAAAATAAACTCAAAACGGATTAAACACCTAAATATAAGGCAAGACACTATAAAACTCTTAGAGGAAAACATAGGCAGAACACCCTATGACATACATCACAGCAAGATCCTTTTTGACCCAGCTCCTAGGGAAATGGAAATAAAAACAAAAATAAACAAATGGGACCTAATGAAACTTAAAACCTTTTGCATAGCAAAGGAAACCATAAACAAGACAAAAAGACAACCCTGAAAATGGGAGAAAATATTTGCAAATGAAGCAACTGACAAAGGATTAATCTCCAAAATATACAGGCAGCTCATGCAGCTCAGTATCAAAAAAACAAACAACCCAATCCAAAAATGGGCAGAAGACCTAAATAGACATTTCTCCAAAGAAGATATACAGGTTGCCAACAAACACATGAAAGGATGCTCAACATCACTAACCACTAGAGAAATGCAAATCAAAACTACCATGAGGTATCACCTCACACCGGTCAGAATGGCCATCATCTAAAAATCTACAAACAATAAATGCTGGAGAGGGTGTGGAGAAAAGGGAACCCTCTTGCACTGTTGGTGGGAATGTAAATTGATACAGCCACTATGGAGAACTGTATGGAGGTTCCTTAAAAAACTAAAAATAGAACTACCATACGACCCAGCAGTCCCACTACTGGGCATATACCCTGAGAAAACCATAACTCAAAAAGGGGCATGTACCACAATGTTCACTGCAGCTCTATTTACAATAGCCAGGACATGGAACAAACCTAAATGTCCATCGACAGATGAATGGACAAAGAAGATGTGGCACATATATACATGGAATATTATTCAGCCATAAAAAGAAACGAAATTGAGTTATGTGTAGTGAGGTGGATGGACCTAAGGACTGTCATACAGAGTGAAGTAAGTCAGAAAGAGAAAAACAAATACCGTATGCTAACACATATGTATATGGAATCTAAAAAATGGTTCTAAAGAACCTAGGGGCAAGACAGGAATAAGGACGCAGATGTAGAGAATGGACTTAAGGACACGGGGAGGGGGAAGGGCAAGCTGGGACGAAGTGAGAGAGTGGCATTAACATATATACACTACCGAATGTAAAATAGATAGCTAGTGGGATGCAGCCTCATAGCACAAGGAGATAAGCTCGTGCTTTGTGACCACCTAGAGGGGTGGGATAGGGAGGGTGGGAGGGAGATGTAAGAGGGAAGGGATATGGGGATATATGTATACGTATAGCTGATTCACTTTGTTATAAAGCAGAAACTAACACACCATTATAAAGCAATTATACTCCAATAAAGATGTTTAAAAAAAAAAATGCACATCGGTCCTTAGAAACCCAACTTGAATCCCTCCAATGCCTATTGCTGGTACTCCTATCTCATGTTCTCTTATCACAAACACAAAATGAAGGGGAGGGGAGGGATGCTAAAATGTTAATCCATGAACTTTAAACACGTATATATAACTTTAGCTACATGTTATTTGGTCAGTTGTTTTAATAATGGATGTGGATGTCTTAGAAAAGAAATATGAAACTCTGTATGCATTCTAAAAAATTCACTTACAAAGTTGCCTGGAAAATGAAAAAAACAGATTAACATTGCCACAGTCTTTAAAACAAAATCTACCTCTCATCTGCTTAGAAAAGTTTTATTAAGCAGCCCTTGGAATCACCATTTCCAAAATATGGATTTGAGCAAATGAAAGCGTTTTGATAAGAGTCCTTTAATTGCATCTCTTTCTTCTCTCACCTTAGAGCTGCTTTTCTTTTACCCCAAATTGAGGAATGTGCAATTTTCTAGATTAGAGGCTGAGACTGTTTTCATAATCAGCAGCCATCTATATAGAATGACAATAGAACTGAAAAGATTCTAAGCTATGCCACCAAAAAATTTTCCAAAGAATTAACTCTATGAAAAACGCCAGAATCTGAGTGACAAGTCCTAGCAACTCCTCCCTCTTACAGTTTCAGGAAGAAAGTGCTGCCATCTACAGGACGTATTTGGAACTAATGCCTACAAAAAAAGATGGAGAGAGTCTTTTGGCTTTTATAGTTGTAAACAGCTAAAAAGAAAAAAAAAAGCATGACAAAGGAGAGTAATAAAATGTGCCCGCTTTCAAATTCATTTACTAAATATATTCTACTTCTCTGTTTTCTAATCTTCAGCCACTAACCATATGTGGTTAATAAGCCCTTGAAATGTGGCTAATGTGACTGAGGAATGAGGGTTTTTTTTTAAATTTCATTTCATTTTAATTAATTCAATTGACTTCAAATTTAAAACTGACACTCAATTCAGTCATTGGAAAACTTTTAGGTATGTTTATGACAAGTTGGGTATATGAATTTACTTTTTCAACTGTAAGTTTTATGATATCTACATATAGATAAAATATGCCTGATGAAAGATGTGCTGTAAGTGAAAAATACACACAAAATTTTGAAGACTTAGTCCAAAGCCAAGGAATGTAATGTATCTCATTAATAATTTTTATATTGATAACGTTTTGAAATTATGATATTTTGGATATGTTGGATAAAATGTGTCAAGGTTAATTTCATTGGCTTCTTTTTACTTTTTAATTTGATGACTAGAAAATTTTAAGTGACACATATGACTCACATTATACTTCTATTGCACAGCACTGTTCTGATTTAAAGGCCAAAAAGAAAAGAGGTAAATGTGTTCAGTGTCTTACAGAATTACATGAAGTACTATATTATAAAATGTTCTTAGGTCCTGTGTGTTTAATTGCTATCTGGCCCCAAGATTAACAAAAAGCATGCTGTAGACACTGATATTTGTATGGATTAATAGAACACAACTTTTAGAGGAAATTATCTAACATCACTTTCAATGACCCTCATTGTGGCTGATAAATATCTAAAAATGGTAGAAATTTTAGATCTTGATGAATGTAATTGTAACTATTGATAACTGTCTATATCATGGTGAATGAACTGATGACAGAAACCACACATTTTTAAAGAAATTCCAATAAGTTTATCCTCTGTTCCATTTCTTCCATCAGTTTCCAGCATTCTATCTCCAGACTATGCATTTCAAGGACTCTACCCCAGCAATCTCCCACTGCCCTTCATTCTCACAAGTGCAGGGCACAGACTCTTCTCCGTGGTCCCTGCCTTTGTCCTTAGCTGGAAAGCAGTCCTCCATAGCATAACCATATCCTTCATGAAGGATGTCTTCTTCCAAGCCACAAAAATCATACCTCCCCTTTCTTTCTCCTCCATATCCCATCTTTAACATATTCTTCTGTTACTTAGAAAACAAAACCAACCAAACAAACAAACAAACAAAAGAAAAAACAGGCAGATGATTCAGCTGGCAGATACCCACACAAAGATAGAGAGCTTGATGTTCTTGATGTGCCGAGACTGTCCCATTTTAACCGTGAAAGTCTCACCTTGCCGCAGACCAGGAAGGATGGTCACCCTACTTGAAAGTCTCACCTTGCCGGAGACCAGGACGGTTGGTCACCCTACTTGCCAGTCTGACCTGTTGACAGCAAAGCAAGAGAGAAGCGAGCGTCATAGTTTATGCTCCAGCAACACCCCACTGCCTGTGTTTCCTGCATTTTCTAGCCTCTTTCCTTTACCACACAGCCACCTTTCTCCTTACCGCTCCCTTAACTGGCCTGATTTATGTTAATCTTTCAGGCATCATTTCCCTTCCAAATTCTTTACTCATTCCCCCAGGCTGAGGTCAGTTGTTAACACTGTATTTTAATCCTCTGTCCATCCCCCAAGGCCCCCATCGGCTGTGAGTTCCTTGAAGTCAGAACCGGAGATGACATCCATTTTTGCCTTCTTATCACCTGGTAGCTGAATTTGTGAGTGAATGAAGGTTGGTGTGTCTTAGAAAGGCACCTGAGCTTCGGGTAATTTCATGTTTTTATTTTTCTTTTAATTTTTATTGGAGTGTAGTTGATCTACAAGGTTGTGTTAGTTTCAGGTGCCCAGCAAAGTGAATCAGTTATACCTATACATCTATCCACTCTTTTTTAGATTCTTTTCCCATATAGGCCATTACAGAGGATGGAGCAGAGTTCCCTGTGCTATACAGTAGGTCCTTATTAGTTATCTATTCTATAGTTATCTATATCTATATAGCCGTGTGTATATGGCAATCCAATCTTCCAATTCATCCCTCCCCCCGCTTACCCCCTGGTAGCCGTGAGTTTGCTTTCTAGATCTGTAACTCTAATTCTGTTTTGTAGATAAGTTCATTTGTCAGACAGAGAAAGACAAATATGATATGATATCGCTTATATGTGGAAGCTTTGGGTAATTTCTTTGGCCTTCTTCAAGCTAGTTCACCTCTCTTCTGCCATAGCAACCAACAACAAACTGTTTTCAAGACTGGATGCCCATGTCTTTCTCTGCCTTGGAGAATCGTAATCAGTTCTTAGCTCCTCCAACACAGTAGATAACACTATCCTGTCACTAGCCCCTGACTGGCACCATCCCCACTGCCCTTGAGAATGAATGAAGGACAGTGGGAAATTGCTGGGGGTAGGGTCCTTGAAATATATAGTCTGGAGATAGAATGCTGGAAATTGATGGAAGAAATGAAACAGAGGACAAACTTATTGGAAGAAAAGAAACACACACACACACAAAAGCACACACACACCAAAAAGCAACAGGCACACAACAACAACCACACACACAAAAACAAAACTTGTTTTTGTTTTCAACACTGACTAGTAATTTTTGCTGTTGGGTGTTGGAATTGCTCAATATGCATATTTCTTTTCATTGTGGGAGGAGAGGGAATATGTTTACGCCACTGAAGAATGTAGCAAGGTGGAGAGAATGTGTGGAAATAATGGAAGACGTGTACCTAAAGATTTCTGCATATGAAAGAGTGACTCTGAGTGGTTCTCAGAGCGCTGGAAACTAAGGGAGATGCAAAAGAATATCAGACACAGCCCTACTTTTCCAGGAGCTACAGAGATTATTATTTGGAAATTACATAAATATGTTTTATAAGTATTATATAACACTTAAGGAAATAAACTGCTTTTAGAAATACACAGAAAAATCTAAACACATGTTAAACATTTTAACATATTAACATATATATTTGTTATGTATTTTAAACTTATCCATTTTAATATAGTAAAATAATATTTACATATCTTTATATATAATAACATTTTGAAATATATTCAAATACATTTTAAAATATGTATTCAGATACTAGATTATTAGTGGTCATTTTTGAGTGCTAATTATGTAAAATAACTTTACCAGTATGATTCTCAAAACCCTATGAAATAAGTTTTATAATTATCCCCATTACAGAGAAACCTGTGGCACAGAGAAGTGAGGAAATGAGTCCAAGGTCATAGAACTTGTAAATGGGAGAGCTGGGGTTTTAAGGAGATTTATCACCCTTTAAAAGTGATAGCCCATTTGCAGCAACATGGATGGACCTAGAGATTATCATATAAAGTAAAGTAACTCAGGCAGAGAAAGACAAATATTATATGATATCACTTATATGTGGAGTCTAAAAAACTGATACAAATGAACTTATTTACAAAACAGAAATAGACTCACAGACATAGAAAACAAACTTACCATAGGGGAAAGGGGGTGGGGGAGATAAATTAGGAGTCTGGGATTAACATATACACACTACCATATGTAAAATAGATAGACAACAAGGACCTACTATATAGTATGGGATATGTTCAATATATACAAGATATGTTCAGTATCTTGTAATAACCTATAACAGAAAAGAATCTGAAAAAGAATATACATACGTATATAATGTATACATATATATGTATAATTGAATCACTTTGTTGTACACCTGAAACTAACACGTTTAAATTAACTATACTTCAATTTAAAAAATGGTTACAGGGACTTCCCTGGTGGTCCAGTGGTTAAGAATTCACCTTCCAATGCAGGAGACATGGGTTTGATCCCTGGTCAGGGAACCACATACCGCGGGGCGACTAAGGCCACATGTCACAACTACTGAGCCTGCATGCCACAACTAGAGAGCCTGCATGCTGCACCACAGAGCCCACACGCTCTGGAGCCTGCATGCCACAACTAGAGAGAAGCCCACGCACCGCAACAAAGAGCCTGCACACCACAACAAACGATCCCACGTGCCGCATCTAAGACCCAACACAGCCAATAAATAAATAAATATTTTTAAAAATAAAAAAACTTTAAATGGTTATACAATTTTTTTTTTAATTTTAAAAATCAATTAGTAGAATTCACGAGTTTAAAAAAAAAAAAAGTGATAGCAACCCCCTGGATTGCAAAGAAAGACATCCACACTACTCACCAAAAATCAAATAACATATCAGCGAAACTAATTTATAAGATAATCTATAAAATCCAAAGCAATATTTCAGCACACACCATGCTGTTTTGCTACAAGCTGCACAACATGTGTCCCAACAGATGCTCCAAAGATAAGTATACACCTTAGTAAAGAAATGACTATTTCTGGAGGAATAAACCCATGCATGGAAGAGTAGACAATAGAGTCTTTATGACAAATTTGTTTCTTATTCATTTAAGTTAGAATCATAGTCATTTTTGACCTGGAAGACACCTTAGAAGTGGTTGTCAATAATGACTGCTCATTAGAAGAACCTTGGGAACTTTAAAAACTATTAAGATCTGATTACCACCGCAGAGATCGTGATTTAATTGGTCTGGGGTCCACTATTTGCAGATGACATGATGCTATATACAGAAAACCCTGAAGACACCATAAAATATTGTTAGAATTAATAAATGAATTCAGTAATGTCACAGGATACAAAGTCAATATAAGATGTGGGAACGTATAAGATGTGGGAACGTATGTATATGTGTGACTGATTCACTTTGTTGTGGAGCAGAGACTGGCACACCATTGTAAAGCAACTGTACTCCAATAAAGATGTTTAAAAAAAAAAAAACAAAGTCAATATAAAGAAATCCATGGTGTTTCTATACACTAATAATAAACTATCAGAAAGAGAAATTAAGAAAACAATCCCATTTACAATTGCATCAAAAAGAATAAAATACTTAGGAATAAATTTAACCAAGGAGGTAAAAGACTTGCGCACTGAAACGAGAGGACACTGATGAAAGAAACTGAAGAAGACACAAATAAATGGAAAGAAATTTCATATTCATGGATTGGAAGAATTCATATTGTTAAAATGCCTATACTATGCAAATCAATCTACAAATTCAATGTAATTCCTATCAAAATTTAAAAGGTATATTTCACAGAACTAGAATGAATAATTCTAAAATCTATATGGAACCACAAATGACTTCATATAGCCAAAACAATCTCTAGAAAGAAGAACAAAGCTAGGTATCATACATCCTGATTTTAAACTATACTACAAAGCTATAGTAATCAGAACAGTATGGTATTGGCTCAAAACAGACACACAGATCAATGGAACAGAATAGAGAGCACAGAAATAAGTCCACACATATATGGACAATTTATTTACAACAAAGGAGCAAAGAACATACAATAGAGAAAGAATAGTCTCTTCAATTAAACGTGTTAGGAAAACTGGACAGCCACATGCAAAAAATGACACTAGACCACTATCATACACCATACACCAAAGTTAACTCAAAATAGATCAATGACTTGAATGTAAGACCCAAAACCATAAAATTCCTAAAAGAAAACATAGGCAATAACTTCATTGGTATCAGTCTTAGTGATATTTTATGGATCTGGCTCCACAGGCAAGGGAAACAAAAGCAAAAATAAACAAATGAGGCTACCTCAAACTAAAAAGCTTCTGCACAGTGAAGGATGCCATCATCAAAACGAAAAAGCAACATACTGAATGGGAGAAAATATTTGCAAATCATATATCTGATAAGGGATTAATATCCAAAATATATAAAGAACTTATACAACTCAACAAGAGCAACAACAACAACAAAAACCTGATTAAAAAATGGGTCAAGGATCTGAATAGATATTTTTCCAAACAAGACCAACAGGCACATGAAAAGATGCTCAACATCACTAATCATCATGGAAATGCAAATCAAAACCACAATGAGATATCACCTCACACCTGTTAGAATAGCTATTATTGAAAAGACAAGAAATAACAAGTTTTGGAGAGGATGTAGAGAAAAGGGAACACTTGTACACTGTTAGCGGGACTGTAAATTGGTGCAGTAACTGTGGAAAACAGTATGGAGATTCCTCAAAAATTAAGAATAGAACTACCATATAATCCATCTATTTCACTCTGAGTATTTATCCAAAGAACACAAAAACAATAATTTGAAAAGATATATTCACCTGATGCTCACTGCAGCATGATCTACAATAGCCCAGATATGGAAACAACATGTGTCCATCAATGGAAGAATGGATAAAGAAGATGTGAGATAGATAGATACATACCTACATACATACACACATACATACATAGATACTACTCTGCCATAAAAAAGTGAAACCTTGCCATTTGTGACAACACAGAGGGATCCTGAAGGTATTATGTTAAGTGAATAAGTCAACAGAGAAAGACAAACAACGCATGATTTCACTCACATGTGGAATTTAGAAAAACAAAACAAAATAAAGCAAAAACAAACTCGTAGACACAGAGAACAGATCAGTGATTACCAAAGGGGAAGAAAGTTGTGGAGTGGGTGAAATGGGTGAACAGAGTCAACTGTTTGGTGATGGATAGTAACTAGACTTGTGGTGGTGACACTTTGTCATGTATACAGATATCAAATTATAATGCTGTACACCTGAAACTTATATAATAAAAAAAGTAATAGCTAGAACTATACACCAGATCCACCAGAGGGCAGACAGCAGAAGCAAGAAGAACTACAATCCTGCAGCCTGTGGAACAAAAACCACAATCACAGAAAGACAGACAAAATGAAAAGGCAGAGGCCTATATCCCAGATGAAGGAACAATATAAAACCCCAGAAAAACAACTAAACGAAGTGAAGAGAGGCAACCTTCCTGAAAAAGAATTCAGAATAATGACAGTAAAGATGATCCAGGACCTCGGAAAAAGAATGGAGGCAAAGATCGAGAAGATGCAAGAAATGTTTAACAAAGACCTAGAAGAATTAAGGAACAAACAAACAGAGATGAATAATACAATAACTGAATGAAAAATACACTAGAAGGAATCAATAGCAGAATAACTGAGGCAGAAGAATGGATAAGGGACTGGGAAGACAGAATGGTGGAAATCACTGCCGTGGAACAGAATAAAGAAAAAAGATTGAAAAGAAATGAAGATAGCCTAAGAGACCTCTGGGACAACATTAAACACACCAACATTTGCATTATAGGGGTTCCAGAAGGAAAAAAGAGAAAGGACCTGAGAAAATATTTGAAGAGATTATAGACAAAAATTTCCCTAACATGGGAAAGGAAATAGCCACCTAAGTCCAGAAAGCTCAGAGAGTTCCATACAGGATAAACCCAAGGAGAAACATGCTGAGACACATAGTAATCAAATCAACAAAACTTAAAGACAAAGAAAAATTATGAAAAGCAACAAGGGAAAAATGACAAATAATATACAAGGAAACTCCCATAAGGTTAACAGCTGATTTCTCAGCAGAAACTCTGCAAGCCAGAAGGGAGTGGCATGATATACTTAAAGTGATGAAAGGGAAGAACCTACAACCAAGAATACTCTACCCAGCAAGGATCTCATTCAGATTTGACAGAGAAATCAAAAGCTTTACAAACAAGCAAAAGCTAAGTGAATTCAGCACCACCAAACTAGCTCTACAACAAAAGCTAAAGGAACTCTCCAAGTGGGAAACACAAGAGAGAAAAGGACCTACAAAAACAAACCCAAAACAATTAAGAAAATGGTAATAGGAACATACATATTGCTAACTACATTAAATGTGAATGGATTAAATGCTCCAACCAAAAGACATAGACTGGCTGAATGAATGCAAAAACAAGACCCATATATATATATGCTGTCTACAAGAGACCCACTTCAGACCTAGGGACACATACAGACTGAAAGTGAGAGGATGGAAAAAGATATTCCATGCAAATGGAAATCAAAAGAAAGCTGGAGTAGCAATACTCATAGCAGATAAAGTAGACTTTAAAATAAAGACTATTATAAGAGACAAGGAAGGACACTACATAATGATCAAGGGATCAATCCAAGAAGAAGATATAACAATTGTAAATATATATGCACCCAATATAGGAGCATCTCAATACATAAGGCAACTGCTAACAGCTATAAAAGAGGAAATTGACAGTAACACAATAATAGTGGGGGACTTTAACACCTCACTTACACCAATGGACAGATCATCCAGACAGAAAATTAATAAAGAAACACAAGCTTAAAATGACACAATAGACCAGATAAATTTAATCGATATTTATAGGACATTCCATCCAAAAACAGCAGATTACACTTTCTTCTCAAGTGCACACGGAACATTCTCCAGGATAGATCACATCTTGGGTCACAAATCAAGCCTCAGTAAATTTAAGAAAACTGAAATGATATCAAGCATCTTTTCCAACCACAACGCTATGAGATTAGAAATCAATTACAGGGGGAAAAAAAAGGTAAAAAACACAAACACATGGAGGCTAAACAATATGTTACTAAATAACCAAGAGATCACTGAAGAAATCAAAGAAGAAATCAAAAAATACCTAGAGAAAGCAGAAATTGAGACACAGATGTAGAGAACAAACATACGGACACGAAAGGGGGAAAGCCACAGGGGGTGGGGGTGGTGGTGTGATGAATTGGGAGATTGGGATTGACATGTATACACTGATGTGTATAAAACTGATGACTAATAAAAACCTGCTGTATTTTTAAAAAGTGCCTTCTTGATAAAATATTTTTTAAAAAAACCTACAGACAAATGACAATGAAAACACAATAACCCAAAACCTATGGGATGCAGCAAAAGCAGTTGTAAGAGGGAAGTTTATTGCAATACAATCCTACTTCAAGACACAAGAAAAATCTCAAATAAACAATCTAATCTTACACCTAAAGGAACTAGAGGAAGAAGAAAACACAAAACCCAAAGTTAGTAGAAAAAAGGAAATCATAAAGATCAGAGCAGAAATAAATGAAATAGGAACAAAGAAAACAATAGAAAGATCAATAAAACTAAAAGCTGGTTCTTTGAGAAGATAAACAAAATTGATAAACTTTTAGCCAGACTCATCAAGAAAAATAGGGAGAGGACTCAAATCAATAAAACTAGAAATGCAAAAGGAGAAGTTACAATGGACACTGCAGAAATACAAAGCATTATAAGAGACTACTACAAGCAACTCTATGCCAATAATATGGACAACCTGGAAGAAATGGACAAATTATTAGAAAGGTAAAACCTCCCAAGAATGAACCAGGAAGAAATAGAAAATATGAACAGACCAATCACAAGAAATGAAATTGAAACTGTGATTCAAAACCTTCCAACAAACAAAGTCCAGGACCAGATGGCTTCACAGGTGAATTCTATCAAACATTTAGAGAAGAGCTAACACCCATCATTCTCAAACTCTTCCAAAAAATTGCAGAGGAAGGAACACTCCCAAACTCATTCTACAAGGCCACAATCACCCTGATACCCAAACCAGACAAAGATAATACAAAAAAAGAAAATTACAGACCAATATCCCTGATGAATATAGATGCAAAAATCCTCAACAAAATACTAGCAAACAGAATCCAACAACACATTAAAAGGATCATACACCATGATCAAGTGGGATTTATCCCAAGGATGCAAGGATTCTTCAATATATGCAAATCAATCAATGTGATACACCATATTAACAAATTCAAGAATAAAAACCATATGATCATCTCCATAGGTGCAGAAAAAGCTTTTGACAAAATTCAACACTGATTTATGATTTAAAAAACTCTCCAGAAAGTAGGCATAGAGGGAACCTACCTCAACATAATAAAGACCATATACGATAAACCCACAGCAAACATTATTCTCAATGGTGAAAAACTGAAAGCATTTCCTCTAAGATCAGGAACAAGACAAGGATGTCCACTCTCACCACTATTATTCTACATAGTTTTGGAAGTCCTAGCCACAGCAATCAGAGAAGAAAAAGAAATAAAAGGAATACAAATTGGAAAAGAAGTAAAACTGCCACTATTTGCAGATGACATGATATTATATATAGAAAATCCTAAAGATGCCACCAGAAAACTACTAGAGCTAATCAATGAATTTAGTAAAGTTGCAGCATACAAAATTAATGCATAGAAATCTCTTGCATTCCTATACACTAACAACAAAAGATCAGAAAGAGAAATTAAGGAATCAATCCCATTCACCATTGCAACAAAAAGAATAAAATACCTAGGTATAAACCTACCTAAGGAGGTAAAAGACCTGTACTCAGAAAACTATAAGACACTGATGAAAGAAATCAAAAAGATGACACAAACAGATGAAGAGATATACCATGTTCTTGGATTGGAAGAATAAATATTATGAAAATGACTATACCACCCAAAGCAATCTACAGATTCAATGCCATCCCTATCAAATTACCAGTGGCACTTTTTACAGAACTACAACAAAAAAATCTTAAAATTTGTGTGGAGGCACAAAAGATCCCAAATAGCCAAAGCAATCTTGAGGGAAAAAAATGGAGCTGGAGGAATCAGACTTTCTGACTTCAGACTATACTACAAAGGTACTGTAATCAAGACAATATGGTACTGGCACAAAAACAGAAATACAGATCAATGCGACAGGATAGAAAGCCCAGAGATAAACCCACACACCTATGGTCAACTAATCTATGACAAAGGAGGCAAGGATATACAATGGAGAAAAGACCATCTCTTCAGTAAGTGGTGCTGGGAAAACTGGACAGCTACATGTAAAATAATGAAATTAGAACACTCCCTAACACCATACACAAAAATAAACTCACAATGTATTAAAGACCTAAATGTAAGACTGGACACTATAAAACTCTTAGAGGAAACCATAGGCAGAACACTCTTTGACATAAATTACAACAAGATCTTTTTTGACCCACCTCCTAGAGTAATGGAAATAAAAACAAAAATAAACAAATGAGACCTAATGAAACATAAAAGCTTTTGCACAGCAAAGGAAACTATAAACAAGACGAAAAGACAACCCTCAGAATGGGAGAAAATATTTGCTAATGAAGCAACTGACAAAGGATTAATCTCCAAAATATACAGGCAGCTCATGCAGCTCAATATCAAAAAAACAAACAACCCAATCCAAAAATGGGCAGAAGACCTAAATAGACATTTCTCCAAAGAAGACATACAGATGGCCAAGAGGCACGTGAAAATCTGCTCAACATCAATAATTATTAGAGAAATGCAAATCAAAACTACAATGAGCTATCACCTCACACCGGTTAGAATGGCCATCATCAGAAATCTACAAACAACAAATGCTGGAGAGGGTGTGGAGAAAACGGCATGCTCTTGCACTGTTGGTGGGAATGTAAACTGATACAGCCACTATGGAGAACAGTATGGAGGTTCCTTTAAAAAACTAGAAATAGAACTAGCATATGACCCAGCAATCCCACTACTGGGCATATACCCAGAGAAAATCATAATTCAAAAAGACCCCAATGTTCATTGCAGCACTATTTACAATAGCCAGGTCATGGAAACAACCTAAATGCCCATCAACAGATGAATGGGTAAAGAAGATGTGGTACATATATAGAATGGAATATTACTCAGCCATAAAAAGGAATGAAGTTGGGTCATTTGTAGAGATGTGGATGGACATAGAGACTGTCATACAGAGTGAAGTAAGTCAGAAAGAGAAAAACAAATATCATATATTAGCACATATATGTGGAATCTAGAAAAATGGTACAGATGAACTTGTTTGCAGGGCAGAAATAGAGACACAGATGTAGAGAACAAACATATGGACACCAAGGGGGGAAAGTGGGGTGGGGGGTGGTGATGGGATGAATTGGGAGATTGGGATCAACATATATACACTAATATGTATAAAATAGATAACTAATAAGAACCTGCTGTATAGCACAGGGAACTCCACTTTGCTGTACAGTAGAAACTAACACAACATTGTAAAACAGCTATAACCCAATTTAAAAAAAAAAGAATAAATGTAAAAAAAAAAAGTGGGTATAGAGGACACATATCTCAACATAATAAAGCTATTTATGACCAACCCACAGCCAATATAATACTCAACAGTGAAAAGCTGAAAGCCTTCCCACTGAAATCTGGAACAAGACAAGGATGCCCTCCTTCACCACTTCTATTCAACATAGTATTGTAATTCCTAGCCACAGCAATCAGACAAGAAAAAGAAATAAAAAGTATCCAAGTTGGAAAGGAAGAGGTAAAATTGTCACTATATGTAAATGACATGATACTATATATTGAAAACCCTTATTCTCTTCTATGATTATGACCTGAAGTCTGTGACCTGGTATTTTCTGAAATCTACCTGTTACTCCTCAGGTAGAAAGAGAGAATGTCAGCAGGAAACAGTTACTAAGAAGGACGGTGGTGACCATTTGTTTGTGGTACTCATCCTTCTCAATGATAATTATACATATCTTCTGACCCGCAGAGTGAGACTAGCTGAGGTTTTCACGGGATCTCAGATTTCTTACCCAATGTGGAGATCCACTCCTCACCCATTTCTTTTGCATTAGTGAATATTTTCCAATGTAGCATTTTGATTACTTTAATGATTTTTTAATTAATAGACTTTATTTTTAGAGCAGTTTTAGGTTTACAGAAAAACTGAACAGAAAGTACACAGTTACCATATATCCCCCATCCCAATTTCCCCTATTATTAACATCTTGCATTTCTGTGGTACATGTATTATAATTGATGAGCCACCATTGAAAATTATTATTAACTAAGGTCTATAATTTACACTACAGTTCACTCTTTGTGTTGTATGTTCTGTGGGTGCTGACAAATGTATAATGAAGTATATCCACCATTAAAAAAAAAAACAACTATACACCAAAGACAGTACATTGAGGTCAGACCCTTAAGCAACTGCAGACAAACTGAATTTTCTCTATGATTAGTAGAGTAGCCCATACAAAAGGAAAAACTTATCTGAGGTGAATGAAATCCAAAAGGAGATTGACTGAAGATGCAGAAGTTAGGCAATTAAAAGAAGAGGACCCAGATTTAAAATACAGCAGGTAATTTTCCCTTTGCCACATGGAGCCAAAACATTCACCAATCCTAAATGAAGAACAACTAGAATTAACACCAGACTATGATGTTTTGGGGGCTATATATTAATTGTAGTTGTGTGTGTATGTGTGTGTGTAAAATAACTTATTTACATATTTATTTATAAAATCTTAACAAGTGGCACCTTTCAGAGGGAAAATTTTCTTCACTTAAAAAAATAACTCAATGGTATATTGAGTTGTTTTGTTTTGCTTTTTTTAATGCATAGACTCAAGTAAGACCAGGAAGGAGACAACAAACCAAAGGATGAGCTGGAATATTCTACGTAAGACAGCAACCCCAAACGCAATAGTACAGAGGCTGGGATTGTTTACAAGATGGAAAAAAGGAGAAAAGAAGACGGGAAAGTTGAGAGCAGCAAGGATGTCGAAGTCTGAATTGGACAAGAAATTTTTAAGAAGAGGGATATTTAATATTCTATTTCAAGATGCTTGTTTGTTGTGCTGTAAACGTTTTCTTCTTTGGTAAAATCTGGCAGTAACTACAAGGTCTTGTCTGGGTGGCCTTTTGTGGAAATCAAAGGAAAAGAATAAATTCCCCCTCAGACTCCACTCAGTATAGAAAGTGAACAAGACATGCAGAACAGTAAAATGACCCGCATTGAATGAAGTAATGAAACAAGTCTTCTGGGAATACGTGTATATTGAAGGCATAGAGAAATTGGTCTTCACAAATTGAGGGTTGTGCCAGACTCACCTAGATTTTACATGACGTGGTGAGCCCTGATAACAGCTTGTTCACACATAGGCATGTACGCTTCAGTTAAAGCTTTCTGTAAACTCTACATGGCTGAATTTGTAGCATGGATTCAGACACATTTGATTAAAGTTTTTACTGATTTTATAACTTTCAGATTTCCACCCACCTTTTCCAGTTCTGATAAAGAGAAGTCCCAGAAGGACCCACATTCTGAGGATGAGAGGAATGAGGCTGCACTTCACTGAGAATGACCCTGAGTAAGGGCCATCTCGACCTGGGTTTGGCACCAGATTTACAGCATCAGAAATACTTACCAAGTGGAGCCCCAGGCTGTGCCATTTTCATCAAAAATGAAAACGGGTCCCAAGATACCCATCGTCTAGATACCGGCCACCAGGTGGTGTTCTGCAGCACAGAGCCCCACGGTATGGCATGCAGGGCCGGGCGTGCCAGGAAAATATTAACATAGCTTAAATTCTTTGAATATTTAAATACAATAAAAAGAATCTAACTTATAAACACAGGTTTTTTTTAATATATGAGCAGAACCATATTGGCTCACGCAATGGAAATCACAGGAATATTCTGGTTTTGTTTTGAGTTCTCTAGACCATAGACTATGTCTTGATGAGTTAGTTGATGTCATTGTTGTTCTCGTTACTCCAAAGTTCATAATAATTTTTATTTTCCCACGTGACCAAAAAATACAGAAAGGCTACTTTGAGAAATAACTTTATGTTATTTCTTCATTTTGAGAAATAACCTCTTTGTGATTTAATAAGGAGAACAGCTGAGAGATTAGGAGAGGCAGCTTTCATAATGCCCAGCTCTGCCAGCGGTTCAGTGTAAGACCTTGGGCGAGTCACCACCTGGCTTCCCTCTTCTTCTTCTGTAAAATAAACAACTGGGCTAGGCTTTTTCTGAAGTCCCCTGGAGCTCAAACCTGCTGTCATTTTATGATTCTAAATGCACCATTATCATTGCTCCTGTTCAAGTATTACGGAATAATTTATGAAGAACAAACAGGTTGAAGACTTAAATAAATGCATAAAAAAGAACTGAAGAGATAAGTGCATTTTAAGCTCCATCGATGAAAGAAGGCCCCGTGAGGCATCTATAATCATGAAAGTAGTTTGCTTCTTAGCATGTATTTTGCTACTTCTATTAGGAAAAAAAACCAAAGCAGCCCATAACTAACAAAACTGGCCAAAAATTCCTGCTCTATTTTTATCAAGCAGGTGTCTCTAAAGAATGCTAAATAGCCAAGACATGAAACTACCAAGAAATCACATGGCATGACCCCTATGCTCATAGCAGCACTATTCACAATAGCCAAGAAATGGAAACAACCTAAATGTCCATCGACAGAGGAATGGGTAAAGAAGACGTGGTACATATATAAAATGGAATACTACTCAGCTATAAAAAGAATGAAATAATGCCACTTGCAGCAACATGAATGGAACTAGAGATTATCACACTAAGTGAAGAAAGTCAGAAAAAGAAAGACAAATACCATATCACTTATATGTAGAATCTAAAATATGACACAAATTAACTTGTCTATGAAACAGAAACAGACTCACAGACATAGAGAACAGACTTGTGGTTTCCAAGGGGGAGGGGGTGGGGGAAGGATGGATTGGGAGTTTGGGATTAGCAGAGGCAAACTATTATATATAGAATGGATAAACAACAAGGTCCTACTGTATAGCACAGGGAACTATATTCAATATCCTGTGATGAATGATAATGGAAAAGAATATGAAAAAGAATATACATGTATATGTATAACTGAATCACTTTGCTGTATGGCAGAAATCAACACAACATTGGAAATCAACTAAACTTCAATAAAATAAAATTTTTAAAAAAGCATTCATATGACATGAACATTGAACTTTAAAACTCCCAGTGTTTTTGGAGATTTTGCAAAGCTTTCTATTGCTGTGGTTTTATCAGCTACCTTACAGTTTATAAACTGCCTTGTTTCAGAATAGAACTGAGGGTATATACCACTCTACATCTAGCCCTAGAAATGGCCTCTGTGTTTGGAAGCAGACTTTAACAGGTTCCTCAAGTTCAGACCATTGCCTTATTACAGGAAAGCTATTACAAGATGATGTCATTTCTGGCTTTCAGTTTGTCTAGAAAACTACCTACTTTCTCAGTTTAATACACCACACTCTGCTATCTCTTTTCTTGCCTCTTGGTGTGGCACCTGATCTCAGAACCAAAGCTTTCATCTTAGATCTAGTCAGACACGGAGAAACACGTGGGAGAAGACGCAAACACATAAAGCTTCCAAATGAGAACTTCTCCTTCTGAGGGAAACAACAGCTTAGTGAGTTCTTGGTAATAGGGAACACGCATGAGCTCACTCTGTTCGAGAGCTATAACTTGAGTAGCCGATCTGAGGGCAGGATCCAAGGTTCTAGGCCAGCTCCACCCCAGTCTGCTCTGACCATAACACATTTCCTCCAGACTCTCAGGGTCTTGCTTTTGACCATTTGGGTGCAATGAAGAAAGATGAGAAGGAAAGCAAGAGACAAGAGAGATGGAAACTTTTTAATATGTCCCTAAAAGCCTCTTTATAGAGATGAGTAATAAAAAGATTGAGGCCAGCAAACATATTCAACCTTTCCACATTTTCTCTAAACTGTTATAAAACTGAGAGTCTTCTAAGGTCAGAGTTAAAGTAGTACAGCCTTGTTTTTGTATTTTAAATGGTTTTTAGTGGAATGCTAAAATAGCCTCAGCACTAGTAAAAGGCGTAGTCGAGCCATTTTGATTTGACTCAGGAGGGGATAATAGGACCCACCACATAGGGAGGTTAGATCATTTTGATGTGAACTCTCACCCTAATGCCAAGTATGGCTCTATGCAGCTCCTCCACCCACCCACCACGCACGTATTTCCCTTCTCCTCCAATCAAGACACGATATACGATGAGATCACCTAGTTGATTTTGACCAATCATAATTTATTACTCTCAATTCTTTCAAAACACATCAGTTGAATGCCTACTATGTGTCAGACACTGTTCTAAGTACTGGGGATACAGCAATGGACAAAACACAGAACTCTGCCCTCCCAGAACTTATAGTCCAGTGCAGGGAGAAGGAAAAATAAATCAGTAAAGTACACAATAGGTTCGAAGGTGATAAAGAGAGAAAATGAAGCAAGGAAGGGAGTGTAGTATATTCAGGGAAGAGGGGGAAAGTTGGAGAGGGCTGCAATGTCAAATATGGTGGTCAGGGAAGGCCTTGCCCCAAGTGAAATTTGAAAAATGACCTCAAGAAAATGAAGGGCAAGCCATGTGTCTGAGCAAATGTGAAAGTTCTAGATCAGAGGCATGTCCAATGCTTCAAGGAGTACTAGGGACGCCAGTGTGTCTGCAGCAGAATAAGTAAGAGTAAGCAGTAAATCAAAGAGGTAAGAAGGGGTGGGAGACAGGTTTGGCTTTTACTGGGTGAAAGTGGAAATTATTGGGAGATTTTGAACAAAGCCATGACATTATGTGACTTCCATTTTAAGTGCTAGAACTGACTGATCATGACCAAAAAAGGCAGAAGCAGGGAAACGAGTTACCAGGCTGCTACAACTCTCCAGACAAGAAATAGTGGTAGCTAGGACCAGGGCAATGGGGATGGAAGTGATAGGAAGTAGTTACATTTCTGATGTATTTTTTATTCTAAAGCCAACAGGATTCTCAGGTGTTTAGATTGAGAGCATGGAAGAGAGGAGTTAAGAATTACTCCATGGTATTTGGCATGAGAATCAGAAGGAAGGATTTGCCATAAGTTAAGATGGCATGTTTGTTTGCAGACATGATAAGTTTAAGAAACCTCTTAGGCATCCAGGTGGAGAGGTCAAGTAGGCAGGGACAAGTCTAGAGTTCAAGGCGAGAGAGGGTGATAGATGGTATTTAAAGCCATGACACCAGATGTGACTGAGACCAAGAAAAGAAGTCCAAGGACCAGATCCTGGGGAGCTCCTACTTTGAGAGACTGGAAATTAGGAGCAACGAGCCAAAGAGACAGAAAGAGTGGCCAGTTTAGAAGGAGAAAAACCCGGAGAGCAGAGTATGTTGGAGTGAAGGGAAGTCTCCAGATGAAGGGAGTGATCGACTGGGTCAAGTTTGGCTGACAGGCAGGTCAAATCAAATAAGGGCTGAAAATGGATACTGGGTTTAGCGATTCTGCCAAGTCAGGGCAACGAGGAGTGAGTGCTGTTGTAATATGGCCCACTAGCCTGAACAAAAGAAATCGATCAAGTTTTTGGCTAAATAATTAGATCTCAGGGGGAAAACCTTTATCATCTTCAGTGGTCCTTTGTTTCATAAATATTACTTGAGAAGGAGAGAGAGTTTTATTCTCTCTATAATGACAGTCAGACTTAATAGTATCACTGCTTAGCTCACAATGGCTGGTTTAATTTCACGTGAAGTACAGATACTTTTTTGCTTCCTAGACTTCGGAAATCACAGACGATTTTCTTTCTTAATTAAAATTAGACTTTTTTTTTTTCTAAATCATACCTGGAATGCAAAAATGTATATTTCCTTTAACTATTTTGATTTGAGGGATTTTTTCCCCCTTGTTTCTCTCCTTCCAGCTAATTCTGAAGGTTTTCTCTGTTTGTGTGAGCATCTGTTTGTTTTCTCTGTTTGTGTGAGCATCTCAGACTCCCCTTTCTCATCCGCTTGCAATATCTGATGCCTCTGCATTATCACAGTCAATCTGATCTTGAGCATCATAAAATTCTACATATTCCCAGAGCAGCAGATTTGATGTCACTGACAAAATATGATGGATTCGAAGAACAGGTGAGCAAAAGGAAAGGCAGGCAAGGGCAAAGACACCTAAGAGGAAAAGAGAGAAGCTGGAGGAGGCAGGTTTAACTGACCATGTGCTTCCGTTATTTTCCACAGAAACAGGTTAAATCAGAAACTGCAAGATTTAGAAATTCCATGTGGATAAAGTCCAGCCAAACATATGCACACTAAATAATTGTACACATTTAATAAATAAACACCATGGCAATATCTATGCACCTCAACTAATGATACTGGTCAGCAACTAACGTATTAAAATTCACTCAACCGATTTTGAGAATAACCTCCTATTTGCATAACTTTCCAAACTGGTTTGTGTATATAGAAATTGCCTCATTCTGAACGGTTGGCAGTACAAACCAAAATAGTCCATAGGATCTTCTTGCCATGATATCACAATCCTAACTCTTAAAACACATAGACAGTTGAAGATGTCAAGTAGTTCATAAGTATGTTTCAAAGCTGCAATTTTAACGTTTCTCATTTATTCATTATGGTAAATCTCAGAATATAAGCAGCAAATAAAAGTTACCATGTCCTACATTAGATTTGATTATTTTGGTGTTCTTGGCACTTTTAAAAGAACTAGGAAAATAAAGGAAAGGTATACCCTCCAATTGCAATGAAGTAATTACTTTATTAGTCCATTAGTCTTACTAGAACCTAGCAGCTCCAGAAAATGCTTAACTCAACAGATGTCTTTCTCCTATGATATCATTTAAAAAAGAGAAAGCAGTGAAAGACAAGGAAGAAATATTATACTGCCAGAGCTTGCAGAAATACTTTCTGAATGTAAACAAACATTTTCAGGGAAAAAAAAGGGGGGGATATCCAATGTTCAAGGAAATAAATGCTGAAAATATTTTTAAATAAGTACTATATGTTTGGGCTTCCCTGGTGGCGCAGTGGTTAAGAATCCAACCGCTAAGAATCCACCTGCCATCTCAGGGGACATGGGTTCGAGCCCTCCTCCGGGAAGATCCCACATGCTGCGGAACAACAAAGCCCGTGCGCCACAACTACTGAGCCCGCACACCGCAACATGAGAAGCCTGCGCACTGCAACAAAGAGTAGCCCCCCTAGCCGCAACTAGAGAAAGCCCACGTGCAGCAACAAAGACCCAACGCAGCCAAAACATAAATTAAAAAAAAAAAGTACTATATGTTTAAAATAACATTTTAGTAGTATATTGTATTCTTTTCCATTGTAGTGAATTTGACACCTTGAAAAGAAATTGAACATCTTTTTGTTTTCTATGTCTTTTTTCTATGTCTTTGGAACTGTTATTTTTATTATCCTGGCAAAAATATTTTGCAGAAAGTCATGGAAACATGAATAGGGAACCCACAGCAATATTATAAATTTCTAAGGAAACAACTGCAATATTAATATGAAGAGGAAATTCAAAATTTGGAAGTAAACTGTAGTAAAATAGTACTTTGAAATAATGCAGTTTTTAAAATGTCATTAACTCTACATTTCCCTCTATATTCTAAATCAATAAAAACATTTCAGAGTGCTTCCATTTTGCCATGGCTGATTTTTCTTTATTCTCCCAGAGTATAAGGTTTTTGTTATTTTTGGTAAAAAAAAAAAAAAAAGCTACATTAAGATTCAGCCTCAAAAGAGGTTGAATTCCTAGTAACTGCAGATGCATGGCACTTACTGCTAATTGGACATGGCTGCTTTTAGCAAATCTGGTAGCTGCTAAAAGCTACTGTTGCCGTAGTGCTGCTTCACCAACACACTGGGCACACATACACCATCCACCTCTCCTTTACCAAGGCTACACGTCTGCAAAGTCTGCCTACCAAAGTGCAGAGCCGACTCCTTTGTTAGAATGCATAGAGACAGAAATCTTAAAGAGTCACCTACAAGGGCAAGAAAATGAGGACCTCTTAATGCATATTAAATATTCCTATTAAAACATTATTACAGTAGAGTATCTCCCTGTTAATAATATGCTGTTTCAAGCCCCATGCCTTGTAGAGTGGGCTACAAAAGGAAACACTATTAGCACTTTCTTAATTACCTTCTCTCTAGTGTGCCGTACTGCCTGGCTGGTAGACTGTAGTTTGGGGAAATATTGTGAACTAAGTTATATCTGTGCCTCATATCATCATTTGTGTTTTTGTAGGATGTTTGTTATGAGAAGTCTAAAATTACTTTGTTAAAAATTGGACCACATTTACCAGTACCACATAAATCTCCTGGTTTAATTAATGCTTTCCTTTTTTTTTTCTAAATTTATAGCTTCAGTAGATTCTACCAATTCTACTCTCTAACAATAATTTCATAAAACATTCAAGTTCAGACAAAAATGTCCTATGTGCATCATTGTTCTTATTCATATTCCAGGACTCTTTGTGTCTTACTGTCTACATTAGACACATTCTATGGGGGTAAGCTGAGTTATTGGAAGGGAATTATTGAGAGCAAGTGAAGAGAGAAAAATCCAGAAGCAATGACTTGAAAATAATCAAAATGTAACTCTCAAATGGCCAGTATGATTATGGACCAAATACATATAAATATTATACAAATCAGCATATGCTTCTTCCTGTTTCATAGCTGGGACCCCATAGATCATGACTCACAAGAAATTCCAACCCTTTCCCTAAAGAAGTTAATATCATCCATTTCAGGCAAATTTGCCCAAGGTCATATGGCGAAGTCAGGGTCAGCCAAAAATTGAGCGCATTAATGTTGACACATAGCAGATTACCGTGCTTCCTTAAATACCTAACTTACCTATTGGACACTGTTTTAAGTGTCTGAAGACTGGTGATGAGACCATTTATACTACATAGATTGCAGTGCATCAAGATTGCCTGTTTCTATTGCTTTTCACATATCAATAGAATTTTTTTTTTTTTCTCCACTTGGGTTAGTTTTCCAGGTTTCTCCTCAAAGGCATCCTGGACTCCTGGAACAAATCTTGGGTTCCATCCTGCCTAGAGGCAGGATGAACAATCTGAACCCTGACTTTTGATTTCCAGTTGAGAGAATGTGATTTAAAAAAAAAAAAAAGTCGTAAAATTAGACCTGATTTCTGAACAAAGCTGACCTGCTTAGCAATGACTTCTCAAATCCCATAGCTCCTCATTTGTTGCCAAAATAAAACACCTGTCAGAGAGGGTCTGGTTTTAGGGTTAGCGTTCCAAAGGAAGGGGCTTCTACTTCAAGGAGGTAACAGGGTAGTCTCTTACTCTGAAGGAAAAGCACTTTGGAAAGCTTGGTAAAATTGTAGCTGCTCATGAAAAATTTTTTCAGTAGAAACCCAGAAAATGTTCTTCATCGGAGACATCTTTCTCCTGGTTCTAAAGGAAAACTACAAAATACCCCTTTTAAAATACCTGGAAGTAGGTCAAGGCCATCCAGAAGACTGAAGGCTCTACGTTCGTCAGTGTTGTTGGGGAACATTGACCCAGATCTGGGAAGGAGATGAAGAGAAGAAACCTATAGCACCTCCTTCTCGCCCCCTGTCCCATTACTTTTCTCAGTTAAAAAAATATTTTTACCACTTCTTATCAGTTGTGATGGCTAAAATCAAAAATATAGATAATAACAAATGTTGGTCAGGATGTGGAGAAATTGGAACCCTCATACAGTAAGAATGTAAAATTCTGCAACCATTTGGCAGTTCCTCAAAATGCTAAGCATAGAGTTACCGTATGACTCAGCAACTCCATTCCTAGGTATATACCCAGGAGAATCAAAAACATATGTCCACACAAAAAACTTGTATACAAACGTTCATAGCAGCATTATTTACAATAGCCAGAAAGTGGAAACCCTAATGTCCATCAACTGATGAGGGGAAAAACAAAATGTACTATATCCATAGAATGGAATATTATTTGGCAATAAAAAGAATGAAGTACTGATACATGCTACACTATGAATGACCCTTGAAAACATTATGCTAAGTGAAAGAAGATACAAAAGACCAGATATTGTATTGTTTCATTTATATAAAATGTCTGGAATGGGACTCCATAGAGACATACAGGAATTGAGAATGTTCTAAAATTAGATTGGTAATAGTTGCATAATACATTGAATATACCAAAAACTCCTGGGCTTCCCTGGTGGCACAGTGGTTAAGAATCTACCTGTCAGTGCAGGGGACACGGGTTCAAGCCCTGGTCCAGGAAGATCCCACAGGCCGCAGAGCAACTAAGCCCGTGCGCCACAACTACTGAGCCTGCGCTCTAGAGCCCGCAAACCATAACTACTGAGCCCCTGTGCCACAACTACTGAGGCCCGCATGCCTGGACCCAATGCTCCGCAACAAGAGAATCCACCGCAATGAGAAGCCAGTGCACTGCAACGAAGAGTAGCCCCCACTCGCCGCAACTAGAGAAAGCCCGCGTGCAGCAGTGAAGACCAAACGCAGCCAAAAATAAAATAAATAAAATAAATAAATTTTTAAAAAGAAATACGTAAATAAAACTAAGAATAAATAAAAACTCCTGAACTGTATACACTTTAATTTTATTTATTTATTTATTTATTTATGGCTTGTTGGGTCTTTGTTTCTGTGCGAGGGCTTCCTCTAGTTGCGGCAAGCAGGGGTCACTCTTCATCGCGGTGCGCGGGCCTCTCACTATCGCGGCCTCTCTTGTTGTGGAGCGCAGGCTCCAGACGCGCAGGCTCAGTAATTGTGGCTCACGGGCCTAGTTGCTCCAAGGCATGTGGGATCTTCCCAGACCAGGGCTCGAACCCGTGTCCCCTGCCTTGGCAGGCAGACTCCCAACCACTGCGCCACCAGGGAAGCCCTGTATACCCTTTAAATAGGTGAATTTTATTTATGTGGAATATATCTCAATAAAGCTGTGGAAAAGTTTTTAAAGCACTATCACATACATTATCACATTGGCTTTTCATACTCATCCTCAAAAATGATGATTGTAAAGACCAGGTGAGATAATATATATACAACAAAACACAGAAAAGAAAAACAGCAACTACTTTTAAAATTAAAAGTCTATAGTCGTGAATAGTAGTCTGTCTTCTATTTCTGGGCTCAGAAATATTTCTGTAGTAAAAGAAACAATTTACTAGGGGTTTGCCTCCTGCAGCACATCTGCATCGTCAATGATTCAGGCATTAAAGGCTCTTACAGTCACCCAGAATATATTTGTGATGCACTCATTGACTCTTTTGATACAGCCAGAGTCTAAGAGCTTTCGGGGTACAAAACGTTCCATCCATCACTCTTTCCATTTATGCACTACTAAGTGACTAAAAGGAAAGGGTATTTTAGACCTTCGGTTAGTCCACATTTTAAAACCACTCAGTAAAACAGAAAAACCTATTTTTTTGCAGATGACAACAACACTGATGCCTGAGATAGTATGAAGAAGGTAGAACAACCTAAGGATTCACGGCCGATGCTAGAGAAACAGTAGCAAAATCTTACATAGCACTACCTCCATAACAGGCATAGATCTAGCAAGTTACATATATTAACTCATTTAAACACCACAACAACCAGTTATTAACTCTAGTTCACACATGAGAATGCGAGGCTCTGAGTAGCTTGCCCAGTGTCACCCAGCTCACAAGTGGCAGAGACTGGATTGGCACCAAATGCTCTGACTCCAGAATCTGTATCCTTGACCTAGTCTACCGGCTCCTCATCTAAATCCAAGTTTGATATAGAAAAGAGCTGCCACACATTATGTTTTCTCTAATAATATTTTTAATCAAAGTAAAACTTAAAATCAAATGCATATAATCACCCAAATTTGTATCTTTCCTCACCTTGAGTCTTCCTCAACCAGATTCATTTATATTGCATATAGCACTTCAATTTAACCACCATATCAAATGTAATCTGGTCATGTTATCTGGTAGCTAGAGGACTTTTTGATGAAAAAATAAACTTGAGATAGTAAAAAGTTTACCTTTGTATTAAAATACATAACGTTTGTTATAAAACACAAAAACAATCATGAACCATTTAATAAAATTATTGGAACCTCTTATAGCTGTTACAGGGATAATTTTAAACAATCATCCTCTTCGTGGCCTCTGTCTAAAATAATACAAACCTCACAAACTTAAAAAGACAAAAAAATAAATCAATCAAATATTGGGGCTACATACTTCTCAAGAGAAAAAAAAGAGGAAGAGGTACTCATTGTTCTCTTTTCATTGAGATGATATATTTTTGTTGAACTGAATCATGTTTTCCTGGAGTAATAAAGAACTAGCCAATAGCCCATCAGTAACAAGAGTGATTGATCTACTTGTATTTTGAGGTCCTCAAGTTTGATTAACTTCAGCACTTCCACTGTTTGAAAAAGAAAGCACAGGCAGGTGGCATTCAAGTTGTAATTTGTTCGTGATTATCCTAATGGGATATGTCCAAAAAGAAGCAAAATACATAGATAGAAATGTTCAGAAAACAATGAAAAACCTAAATCAAGAAATAGGAGTCACTGACTGAGAATTACTTGATTATTCAGTGAGTTTGGGAAGATGCTAACAGAGAGTTCAGAGAATCCAGAAGGAAATAAACCACCTTCATTTTAATTATGCACACTACAGGTTACAAAAGTTTGACCTAAAAAAATACAAAGTCATTTTCTTTGAGAATCATCTTGGTTTATGCAATTCTTACAAATGTACAAAGATGAAAAAGTGTGGTTTAATACTTTCCTACCAGGAACACACCTTTTAAAGGTGTAAACATACTGGAAGTACATGGTAACATTAGAGACAAAAAACTAGCTAATTTATGTTCCCTTAAAATCAGCTGAAAAATGAACGACTTCTCCTTGTCCTCTCTTGGTGGGATTACAAAATGGCGCAACTGCTATGAAAAACAGTATGGTAACTCAAAACTAAAAATAGAATTACCATATGATCCAACAATCCCACTCTACGTATACATCCAAAGGAACTGAAAGCAGGGTCTCACAGAGATATTTGCATACCCATGTCCATAGCTGCATTCCCCACAAGAGCCAAGAGGTAGAAGCAACCCAAATGTCCATAGACAGATGAATGGTGCATTCATGTAGCACTCAAATATTATCTTATCTCTTTTTTGTATTCCCAATCAGTCTGTGAAATCTGAAAGAAAGAAATAAGGACTTATATTTCTTTGTGTCTATAATGCCCAGTACATTCATGCATTCACTCAAAAATATTGATTGAATGCCTATATACTTGGCCCTATTCTAGGTGTAATGGCCATCGATGTACAACATACACACCTTCACTAAATACATGACTGGTGAACTTGATTATAATGATTCTATTAAACTGAATTTAACACACAGTTGCAAACATTTAACTGGCCATGTTGTAGGGCAGGAACTGTTCTAAGCATCATTATTATTATCTCCAGGTTGTAAATGAAAAAACTGAGGCACAGAGAAGTTAAGCAATTTGCCCAAGATTACACAGTTAAGAACTGGCAGGGACAAGATATGGCTCTCAGCAGGCTCATTCCAGAGTCGGTGCTTTTAACCACCCTGCTTTATCTGCTCAGCATGGATACTCTGCTACGTTTAAGGGAAATGATATTAATAATACCCTGCATTTACCCTGTATGAGCTCACGGGTGAGCAGGGTAGAGAGAGAGCTATAATACGAAATTATAAGTGCTATAACAGAGAGATAAGCGTAGGAGCACAGAGGAGGATTCAATGAAGTTTATTCTAAAAATACGAAGGCTTTATAGTGAGAAACACTTAAGGTAAGCTTTGATACAGTCACCAGGAGGAAAAGGAGGAAGAAGAGAAAAAGAAGCAGAAAAGAAAGGGAAGAGGAGGAGGAGATGATTGTGATAATGGAAAGATTGCCATCAGGGCACAGAGGAGAGAAAATTGACATTGCTGTGGATTGCTAGGGAACAGCAGTGAACGCCAGACCCTCCTCTCACGCTCCTATCAAAAACGGAACAGTTTCCTCCCAATAAAGGGACCTGGCTAGCCGGAGGCAGACACAGCTACAGCAGCAGCCCCATTTCTGCTGACAGCAGCCTCTAGAGATGTCACAGGTGGTCAAAGCAAGTAGAGTAGAGGAAAGCCTTACCCATCAGCGGACTTAGCCACATTCACCCACCTGAAGAGCCGAACGTCGGCCTCGATATTTTCAAAATAAAGCCTAGAGTTTAAGGAGAAGAGGTAGAAATGCTAAGCAAATGACTAAAGGGAAATTTTCAGAGTGAACCAAATTCTGAGTGCTTGGGCATCAGATTAAAAAAAAACTTGTTAACTCAGCCATAGACATGCACAGGCCAGAAACAAGTTCTGATGATACTTTGTTTCATTTTAAAAATAGAGAGAGAGAAAATTATCAAAAATTAACTAAGGAAGCTCTAAGAAATGTGAAGAATGTTCCTGGAGAATAAGAAGGAAGTTCAAGACAGAGGCGAAGGCCGAGGTGAGAGCTTTTAGAGGTGGGGACACATTTTGTCAGCTCCGGGACAGCACAGGGGATTAAGGGCCTGGGAAGCAGCCTATCTTCAGAGAATATCTTCTCTTCTATCTTCAGAGAATATTTGTTTCAACAGATATAGGAGAACCTAGTGATAATAGAGCCATAAGTCTCAACTGACCTGTTAGATCTGCAGTGACGGAACCAGCAAAGACAGTGCCTGGGTCCAGATCTTAAGGAGTGCAGTGCATTCCACACAGTAGCTTCTCAATAAGTATGTGTGAGTGGATAATGGAGAGAAAGGGATAGAAGGAGGGATGAAGGGAAAGAAGGAGAAAGGGAGGGAAGAGACAGCAAATGAGGACCATGTCGTGGATGATTGTGGGTAGATTGCTAACAGACGAAACCAAAAGATAAGGCGGAAAGAATTTCTGCCAGAAGAAACTGAAATATGATGCCTGTAAAGACAGAAGTTCAAAATCAAGTCAGAGCATGAACAACAAGGCGAAATAAACTATTTAATCTATGGCATGGTCATATTTTGGAAATTAGATCAAAGAGGTTTGGGGTTATAGCCTGTATGGACTTATCATTTGAGAGTAAAGGAAAGTGGTTTAGCAGAAAACAAATCCTTGAGGTATATCACACACACAGGGCACAGCGAAGACTTTTATAATCCTGACAACAGCTGTTTTTCACTTTGTTTGACAATATGCAATCAAAACTGGACTTGGAATCCCTTCACGTTCATGAGAAGAAAGAAAGAAAAACCATCTACCCAGAAGATAAACAGAGGATATCCGAGCTAGTAAAATTACCCTAGAAGAAGAGCCACACCATGGTTTTAGAACTTTGTCTTGAGAATAAAGGTTGATTGGCCTCAACAGTATGATTACAAGATATGACAACATCAACAGACACTATGTGACACTTACATGCCAAGGACTTTGCTAAATGCTTTTCATGCCTTATCTCATTTAGCCCTCATGACAATATGAAGTAGGTACAAGTATTATTATCTTTATTTAAAAGGTTAAAAATCTAACAATTACCAAGATTGAGAAACTTGACCCCAAATCACCTAGTGGTCAAGCCAGGACAGTGAAGCCAAGACTCAGTGAAGCCTCATCTTATGAATAAGATAAAACATGAAATACTAGAAGGGATTCACAACAGAGAAATCTCTACCAACAGCCTATATTCCATGATTTGAAAATGGTGGGAAGTGTCCTGCTGCCTTAAGACACTAGGAAATACCTGCTGAGTGCTGAAAGCAGCACTAATATTCTAACCTAACAGAGGCAGGAGGTAAACCAGGTTTCAACACTGCCCCAGTACCTTCTTTAATCTAATGTCCCAGTACCTTCTTTAGCCACTGCCAACTCCCAAGTCAATATGAAGCTAATAAAGTCATTTCACCTTAATCAAGTTCAATTCAAATTAATCCCACTTTGACCACAGACACTGAATTTCAGCTTATGCCCATAGAAACTATTTTATAAATGAGACATATATAAAATAGAACCAACCCATAAGAGGCAAAAGTCCTCCAAATATAAGTACTCATGGACCCATTCTAATTTATAATATTGCTTTTATGGAATACATGAAATTGGAGAACTGTTACTTGGACATTATTTTAAAAAAACAAATTCTGATAGATGTGTTATTCAAAACAATTGATTCTCACATCCACTATGATGGCTACTATCCAAAAAAAAAAAAAACCCCCAGAAAATATCAAGTGTTGGTGAGGAACTGGAACTCTTAGTCACTGTTGGTGGGATTGTAAAATGATGCAACTCCTATAGAAAACAGTATAGCAATTCCTCAAAAAATAGAATTACTATATGATCCTCAAAAAATAGAATTACTATATGATCTAGCAATCCCACTTCTGGGTACATACCCAAAATAATTGAAAGCAGGGTCTCAAAGAGATATTTGCACACCCATGTTCATAGCAGCATTATTCACAATAGCCAAGATGTAGAAGCAACCTAAGTATCCTTTCACAGGTGAAGGAATAAACAAAATGTATTATAGTATATTCATACAATGCAATATTGTGTGACCTTAAAACAGAAGGAAATTCTGTCACATGCCGCAACACAGATGGACCTTGAGGGCATTATGCTAAGTGAAATAAGCCAATCAGAAATTTTAAAAACTGTGTGATTCTACTTACATGAAGTGTCCAAAGGAGTCAAATTCATGGAAATAGAAAGTAGAACGGTGGTTGCCAGGAGCTGAGTGGAGGGGGAATGGTGAGTTGTTTAACGGCTATAGCGTTTCAGTTTTGTGAGATGAAACAGCTCTGGAGATATGCTGCACAACAACGTGAACACACTTAAAGCAAGCAAACTGTACACTTAAAAACGGCTAAGGTGGTAAAAACACACATACTCATTACCATAAGGTAATACTTCCATACTATTTGGAGTTTTTTCTTGCAACATGAAATAATACATCTAAAATATGGATTGTTTAAAAAATAATAAAAAGGAATAAATAATGAAAAAACAATTGAATGACTGTATGTAGAAGAGAAAATAAATCTGTTTTGTGCTTATTAAGAAGACAAAACTAGACAGAAGATTCAAGGAGATACGTTAAAGCTTTAATCAGTAAAAGGCTTTATAAAACAGAGCTGGCCAATGGAATGCGTTTTGTTAGGTGGTGAGTTTTGGGCCACTGATTCATTCAAGCAAAGGAAGACCTGTACCTATCAGTGTTGCTATAGGGGCTTTTGCACTGACTGGAAATTTTTCCTCTGTTAACTCTAAGGTGTTTCTAGGCCAAATCCCATGATTCTATGTCAAAAGAATCCAAGTAAACAAAGGGACAGTTGAAGGCTTTGATCATCCAGGAAAATTATTCACAAACCAAACCGAAAAGATTGATAGATTTGATTATATAAAAAGAACTCTCTATAGCCACACCAAAACAAACAACAGCAACAACAACAAACCCACAATCATAAAACAAAATTAAAAGGCCAACAATGAAATGTGAAATAAAATTTGCATCATTTAGTACAAATAGGCTGGTAATTTCATTACATAAAAAAGTTTTACATATCATAAACAATAACCAAAATAATAAAAAACCACAATAACAAAAGGCTCAAAAAATATTGACAGGCAATTGCAGAAGAAGAAGAAATACCCATAGACAATAAACAAATGTTAATATTTGCAGCTTTTTCCTTATTATGCAGTAGTATGTAGACATTAAAAAGAATAAGATAGTTCTTTGCTTACTAATATGGAAAAATCTTCAAGATATTTTGTTAAGTGAAAAAAGCAAGGGGCAAAACAATATGTATAGTGTGCTTCTGTTTGTGCGGGGAAAAAATAAGGACACACATGCATGCACACACACACACACACACACACAAACGTGTTTACTTCCATGTGCCTTTCCTTATATGTGCATAATTATTTTAGGGAGGCTACTTGAGAAAATGCTAGAGTGGTCGCCTCCTGAGAGAGTTACTGATGGATGTCTGGGAAGCAGGTATTGGAGGTACTCATCCTGTATAATATTTTGTTTCTTTAACATTTGAACCACATATACTTATTCAAGGGATAAATAAAATATTTGTTAATTTTTGTACTTCTTGCAAATCAAAAAATATGCACTGAAATGAGAATTTTTTTCTTTTGTTTTGTCTATTAAATAAAAAGAGTAGGAAGAATAATAACCTAGATGCATCCAGTGTCCAGGAAAATAAGCCCTCTTGTTGACTGCTAGCATTAATGTAACTTGAGACTATCTTTCTGGAGAATAATTGACAATATAAATCAAGGAACTTAAAATGTGCATATCCTGAGGTTTGGCCAAGATGGTGAGTAGGAAGACCCTGAGCTCACCTCCTCCCACAGACACATTAAAATTACAACTACTTATAGAGCAACTATCTAGGGGAATGACCTGAAGACTAGAAGAAAAGGTTTTCTACAACTAAAGATTTAAGAAGGATTCACAATGAATTGGTAGGAGGGGCAGAGAAACAGTATAGTCAAGACCCACATCTCCACGTATGCAGCCCACAAAGGTGAGGATGATTACAATTGCAGAGGTTTGTCCCAAGAAGCAAGGAGTTCGAGCCACACATTGGGCTCCCCAGCCCACAGGTCCTGCACTGGGAAGACGAGCCCCTGGAATGACTGACTTTGAAGCCAGAGAGGCTTGAATACAAGACAGCCAGGGGACTGTAGGAAACAGAGACTCTGCTCTGAAAGGGCACACACTCCATGTCCCAGTGCAGAGGCAGTAATTTGAAAGAAACCTGAATCAGACCCACCTGCCAATCTTAGAGAATATCCAGAGAGGCAGGAGGTAACTGGGACTCCCCCTGGGGACATAGAAGCTGGAGGCAGCCATTCTGGGGAGCTCATTCTACCACGAGGACACCTGTGCTGACAAGCACTATATTGGAGTCTTCCCTCTAGCCTATTAGCACTGGGGGCTTACCCACCCACCAGCAAGCCAACACCAGTCTTGGGGCCCCCAATCCCCACAGCCAGTCATGCCTGGATTCAATCCTGGCCACCACCAGGCCACCAAAATCCTAGGATTCCCCAGGCCATGCAACCAGTCATGCTGGGACTCAGCCTCACCCATCAGCAGGCCAGCATCCACCACACAAGGCAGGGCCTGGCGACCAACCAGCGCACCCACAGCAGTCAGCCCAACCACAACAGAAGGACCCATGCAGCCCACATAGGGGACACCCCTAGAGCGTATAGCTCTGGCAACTACAGGGACATATGCTGCTGGAACCCATAGGGCACCTGCTACATAAAACCATTTCTATGAAATCAGGAATTGTAACTGACCTACATAATACAGAGAAATAGACACAGAGAATTAGGGTAAATGAAGAGATAGAGGAATATGTCCCAAACAAAGGAATGAGACAAAAACCCAGAGAAGAATTAAGTAAAGTGGAGATAAGCAATTTATCCCATAAAGAACTCAAGATAATAATCATAAAGATGCTCAACAAACTCAGAAGAATGGATGAACTCAATGAGAAGTTTAACAAAGAGTTAGAAAATACAAAGAAGCAAACAGAGCTGAAGAATACAATCACAGAAATAAAAAATACACCAGAAGAAATCAACAGTAAATTAGATGATACAAAGAACAGATCAAGGAATTGAAAGACAGAGTAGTGGAAATCACCCAAGCTGAACAGAAAAAGGAAAAAAGAATTTTAGAAAATGAGAATAGTTTAAGAGACTTATGGGACAACATCAGGCATACTAACATTCACATTATGGGGGTCCCAGAAGGAAAAGAGAGAAAGGGACAAAGACCTTATTGGAAGAAATAATAGCTGCAAAGTTCACTAACCTGGGAAAGGAAACAGACATCAAGTTCAGGAAGCTCAAAGAGTCCCAAACAAGATGAACCCAAAGAGGACCACATCAAGACACATTCTAATTAAAATGGCAAAAATTAAATATAAAGAGAGAATCTTAAAAGCAGCAAGGGAAAAGCAACTGATTATATGCAAGGCAACTCCCATAAGACTATCAGCTGGTTTTTCAGCAAACTTTGCAGGTCAGAAGGGAGAGGCACAATATATTCAAAGTGATAAAAGAAAAAAACCTACAGCCAAAATACTCTACCCAGCAAGGCTATCATTCAGATTTGAAAGAGGAATAAAGAGTTTACAGACAAGCAAAAGCTAAGAGTTTAGCACCACTAACTTTACAAGAAATGTTAAAGGGACTTCTCTAAGTGGAAAAGAAAAGAACACAACTAGAATTAGGAAAATTATGAAAGGAAAATATTCATTGGTCAAGGCAAACATACACTAAAGGTAGTGGATTAACCACTTATAAAGCTAGTAGGAAGGTTAAAAGACAAAAGTAGTAAAACCACCTATAGCCACAATAAGTAGTTAAGGGATACACAAAACAAAAAGATGCAAATATGATGGCAAAAACATTAAATATGGGGGAGGAAGAGGAAAAATGCAGGGTTGTTAGAATGTGTTCCAACTTAAGAGGTCATCAAATTTTTTAAAAAAATTTATATGTATCTATAAATATATCTATATCTACATATTTTGTTATATATGAACCTCATGGAAACCACAAACCTATAATAGATACACTCACAAAAAAAGAGAAAGGGAGTCAAACATAACACTAAAAATAATCATCAAATCACAAGGGAAGAGAGCAAAAGAAGAAGAAAGGAACAAAAAAGAACTACAAAAACAACCAGAAAATAGTCAACAAAATGGTAATAAGTACATACCTACCAATAATTACTTTAAATGTAAATGAACTAAATGTTCCAATCGAAAGACATAGAGTAGCTGAATGGATACAAAAATAAGACTCATATATATTCTGCATGCAAGAGACTCATTTCAGATCTAGAAACAGAAACAGACTGAAAGTGAGGTAGTGGAAAAAGTTATTCCACACAAATGAACACACAAAAAAAGCCAGGGTAGCAATACTTATATCAGACAAAATAGATTTTAAAACGAAACTGTAAAAAGAGACAAAGAAAGACATTACATAACGATATAGGGATCAATCCAACAAGAAGATATAACAATTATAAATGTATATGCACCCAACATAGAAGCACCTAAACACATAAAGCAAATACTAACAAACATAAAGGTATAAATTGATAACACATAGTAACACCCCAGTTACATCAATGGACAGATCATCCAGACAGAAAATCAGTAAGGAAACACTAGCCTGAAATGACACATTAGACCAGATGTACTTAATAGATATATAGAGAGAGATCATTCTATCCAAAAGTAGCAGAATACACACTCTTTTCAAGGGAATATTCTCCAGGATAAGTCACATGCAATGCCACAAAACAAATAAATATTTTTGGCTGTGCCACCCAGCATGCACGATCTTAGTTCCCCAACCAGGGATCGAACCCGTGTCCCCTGCAGTGGAAGTGTGGAGTCTTAACCACTGGACCACCAGGGAAGTCCCAAAACAAATTTTTAAGAAGCTTGAAATCATATCAAGCATCTTTTCCATCTACAAAGATTTAAGACTAGAAATCAACTACAAGAAAAAATGCAAAAAAACCCACAAACACATGGAAGCTAAACAACCAATGGGTCACTGAAGAAATACCATAAATGTCTTTTAGTAAGAAATTTAATTATGTAAGTTATGTACTTCCATACAATGGAGCATTATGCAGCAAAAAATCATGATCAAGAAGAATGATTTTTGGGCTTCCCTGGTGGCGCACTGGTTGAGAATCTGCCTGCCAATGCAGGGGACACGGGTTCGAGCCCTGGTCTGGGAAGATCCCACATGCCGCAGAGCGACTGGGCCCGTGGGCCACAATTACTGAGCCTGCGCGTCTGGAGCCTGTGCTCCGCAACAAGAGAGGCCGCGATAGTGAGAGGCCCACGTACGGCGATGAAGAGTGGCCCCCGCTTGCCGCAACTAGCGAAAGCCCTCGCACAGAAACGAAGACCCAACACAGCCATAAATAAATAAATAAATAAATAAATAAATAAATAAACCCAAAGTTTAAAAAAATAAAAAAAAAAAAGAAGAATGATTTTTGACATGGGAAAGTACGAAAGTAGGGGTG
This sequence comes from Balaenoptera acutorostrata, assembly GCF_949987535.1. Taxonomy (NCBI): domain Eukaryota; kingdom Metazoa; phylum Chordata; class Mammalia; order Artiodactyla; family Balaenopteridae; genus Balaenoptera; species Balaenoptera acutorostrata. The sequence continues at coordinate 14,890,408 of NC_080077.1, forward strand.
GGGTACAAAACAGTATGTGCAAAAAAACTATCTTTTTTTAAGTTATATGCACATAAAAATTCAGAAAGTAAATGCAGCTCAGTTTTTTTCCAGGTTTATTGAGATATAATTGGCATATCACATTGTATAAGTTCCCTGTATACAACATGATGGTTTTATACATGTATGTATAGCTAAGTTTTAATTGTTTCCATTTACCAGGTATCTTTAAATGGTGGGGAAATGGGCAGTTTTTTCATGTTTTTGAAGTTCTCTACATTAAATTCAGCTCAATTATTAGCAACATGGGCTGTGAAGCCAGACTTCCCAGGATTCAGATGCCTACGCTGTTACTCGTGATGAGACTTTGTGCAGGTTCCATAACCTCTCTGTGCCTCACTTTCCTGTCTGTAAAATGGGGATAATAATAGTTACCACAACAAAAGGTTATTGTGGGTTCAATGAGCTAATAGACGTGAACTGCTTAGAACAGTACCTGGAATATAGTAAATATTTAATATTGTTGTTTCTAGTTTTAGAATTAGGGGGGAAATCTTTCAAAAACTCAAGTTTATGATCTATTATACATTTCAACTCTCACTTTATTACATGTCGTTGAAATATATATATATATATAAAGATTTGAGGGACAGTGAATTAAAAAAATAATCAGAGAATTCTTGGAATGGAATGGACTACTATCAATTTGGCCTTCCAAATTTAAAAAGGTTAAAGAGCTTTTCTATTATTCATATCCTTAGACAAAATCATACTCACAAACAAATAAACCAATAAAAACCACCTCCCCATTGAGGCAGTATTATCTCCTAGGAGAAGGCCGTCTTGTTTTGACACCTGATTGTAGATTCACAAGCAAGTTATATTTTTCTACTAAATTGGTAGAAGAGCAGGATCAACAAAAAAATGCTCTAGGGATGCTCTGTGAGTGCTCAGGAGCAGCACAAAACTTTTACCAGCCTGTGGGAGGCTGGTGATCAGGACGATCCTACTTAAATGAAAAATCCGTTGCTAGGATTCCAATGCCTCAAAAATCTGCGGGACACCAGGGGACTGATGAAGTAGGCTTGGCAGAAAGAATTGGAGACATGAGCATCACAACAATGCATTATGCTAAGAAACCTAGTCCAGAACTCTGAAAAAAACCCTGTAGATGTTAGATTGGTTCTACTAGCTATCAGCTATCCCGAAAATAACACAATCGTGGAAGATAGGATTCTCCTCTAATGAAAGAATGGTCAGAGGCTATAATTTGTCTGCTCACTGTCTGCTTTATAAACGTTTTTATTTTAGCCAATTATTGTTATATCATCCAAAGGTCCATTGGGACCTAGACTTCATTTCAGTTTATACTTGTTTTCATTTTTTGGAACTCAGCTTTGTCCCTAAATAGACAGCAGCAAGCTGCCAAAATGTGCAGCAAAAAGCCCTGAACCTTCTCACCCAGGTTGTGAGGCCCCCTCGCCAGGCAGGGCAAGAGTGATGAACTGCTTCAGACACCAAGGGAGCACCAAGCTGCAGGTGGGACTTGGTCAGCTAGAAGCAAGGCAGTTCCTCTCAAGTTCTCATAAATTAACCTTGTTATAGCAGCTGAGGTGGTCACAACTTGGCATTTGAAGCCACTGGCACAGCCTCCAAAGACAGCTCAGGGGGAAATGCCCTTCAGTGATCCTTGGAGTGATAGCTCCAATCTGGACCACAAAGAAGATGGAACTTGACTTTGGATTATGCCGACTTCTTTTTCTGCATCTTTCTTGTACACGATCACCCCTCTCATCCTCTCACAAGCAGTCAGGTCTCTTGCATGGCCAACTGGCTGTCCAAAGAAGCCTAGGAAAATGCTTCATTATTTAAATACCAGTTTGCCTTTCTTAAAGTACCCCTATGCTCCAAAATAACTTCTCAATCCTACAACAAATTAAAATTCTCATTTCTGCACTGGTATGAGCTGAGGTGTTATAAGAAAAGCAATCTAATTGAAGAGCTTCATACTAAGTTGGAAACTATGGGAACTGTCTCACAGTTTCAAAATGGAAGGGATAACCCAACTACCCCAAATGAATATGTAATCAATAGAACATGTGGAGGAAAATAATTGAGGAAGGTGGAGGCATCCAGTGGAGGACAGAAGTATCGTGAGCCCAAGAAAACCAGGGTGAACAAACTGGCCCATCCCTTTGTGGAGACAACACACATGATATGAGTGTTCTAGAATCTAACACAAGTATGGAAGAAATCCTAACACCTGGGGAAGCAAAACTGGTCATTTCATTGCTTTTTTTCTTACCTACTCAGTTCCTTTTTAATTTTCTTAATTAATTGACCATATAATGCACAGTTGTTAAGAGAAAAGATTCTGGAACTCACTGGAGGGGTCTTCTGTGTATGTGTGTGTGTGTGTGTGTGTTAATACCTGCTTTATAACACAGTGAATCAGCAATACATATATCCCCATATCTCCTCACCCTCGCGTTTCCCTCCCACCCTCCCTGTCCTGCCCCTATAGGTGGTCACAAAGCACCAAGCTGATCTCCCTGTGCTATGCGGCTGCTTCCCACTAACTATCTATTTTACATTTGGTAGTGTATATATGTCCATGCCACTCTCTCACTTCATCCCAGCTTACCCTTCTCCCTCCTCGTGTCCTCAAGTCCATTGTCTACTTCTCGTCCTTATTCCTGTCCTGCCACTAGGTTCTTCAGAACCTTTTTTTTTCCTTTTTTAGATTCCATATATATGTGTTAGCATAAGGTATTTGTCTTTCTCTTTCTGACTCAATTCACTCTGTATGACAGACTCTAGGTCTATCCACCTCACTACAAATAACTCAATTTCATTTCTTTTTATGGCTGAGTAATATTCCATTGTATATATGTGCCACATCTTCTTTATCATTCATCTGTCGATGGACACTTAGGTTGCTTCCATGTCCTGGCTATTGTAAGTAGAGCTGCAATGAACATTGTGGTACATGACTCTTTTTGAATTATGGTTTTCTCGGGTATATGCCCAGTAGTGGGATTGCTGGGTCGTATGGTAGTTCTATTTTTAGTTTTTTAAGGAACCTCCATACTGTTCTCCATAGTGGCTGTATCAATTTACATTCCTACCAACAGAGCAAGAGGGTTCCCTTTTCGCCACACCCTCTCCAGCATTTATTGTTTGTAGATTTTTTGATGATGGCCATTCTGACCGGTGTCAGGTGATACCTCATCGTAGTTTTGATTTGCATTTCTCTAATGATTAGTGATGTTGAGCATCCTCTCATGTGTTTGCTGGCAATCTGTATATCTTCTTTGGAGAAATGTCTATTTGGGTCTTCTGCCCATTTTTGGATTGGGTTGTTTGGTTTTTTTTGATATTGAGCTACATGAGCTGCTTGTAAATTTTGGAGATTAATCCTTTGTCAGTTACTTCATTTGCAAATATTTTCTCCCATTCTGGGGGTGTCTTTTCTTCTTGTTTATGGTTTCCTTTGCTGTGCAAAAGCTTTTAACTTTCATTAGGTCCCATTTGTTTATTTTTGTTTTTATTTCCATTTCTCTAGGAGGTGGGTCAAAACGGATCTTGCTGTGATGTATGTCATAGAGTGTTCTGCCTACGTTTTCCTCTAAGAGTTTTATAGGGTCTGGCCTTACATTTAGGTCTTTAATCCATTTTGAGTTTATTTTTGTGTATGGTGTTAGGGAGCGTTCTAACATCATTCTTTTACATGTAGCTGTCCAGTTTTCCCAGCACTACTTATTGAAGATGCTGTCTTTTCTCCACTGTGTGTTCTTGCCTCCTTTATCAAAAATAAGGTGACCATATGTGCGTAGGTTTATCTCTGGGTTTCTATACTGTTCCATTGATCTATATTTCTGTTTTTGTGCCAGTACCATACTGTCTTGGTTACTGTAGTTTTGTGGTATAGTTTGAAGGCAGGGAGCCTGATTCCTCCAGCTCTGTTTTTCTTTCTCAAGATTGCTTTGGCTATTCAAGGTCTTTTGTGTTTCACAAATTGTGAAATTTTTTGTTCTAGTTCTGTGAAAAATGCCATTGGTAGTTTGATAGGGATTGCATTGAATCTGTACATTGCTTTGGGTAGTATAGTCATTTTCACAATGTTGATTCTTCCAATCCAAGAACATGGTCTATCTCTCCATCTGTTTGTATCATTTGTAATTTCTTTCATCAGTGTCTTATAGTTTTCTGCATACATGTCTTCTGTCTCCTTAGGTAGGTTTATTCCTAGGTATTTTATTCTTTTTGTTGCAATGGTAAATGGGAGTGTTTCCTTAATTTCTCTATCAGATTTTCATCCTAGTGTATAGGAATGCAAGAGATTTCTGTGCATTAATTTTGTATCCTGCTACTTTACCAAATTCATTGATTAGATTTAGTAGCTTTCTGGTAGCATCTTTAGGATTCTCTATGTATAGTATCATGTCATCTGCAAACAGTGACAGCTTTACTTCTTCTTTTCTGGATTTGGATTCCTTTTATTTCTTTTTCTTCTCTGATTGCTGTGGCTAAAACTTCCAAAACTATGTTGAATAATAGTGGTTAGAGTGGACAACCTTGTCTTGTTCCTGATGTTAGAGGAAATGCTTTCAGTTTTTCACCATTGAGAACAATGTTGGTTGTGGGTTTGTCATATATGGCCTTTATTATTTTGAGGTAAGTTCCCTCTATGCCTACTTTCTGGAGGGTTTTTATCATAAATGGGTATTGAATTTTGTCAAATGATATTTCTGCATCTATTGAGATGATCATATGGTTTTTCTCCTTCAGTTTGTTAATATGGTGTATCACATTGATTGATTTGCATATATTGAAGAATCCTTGCATCCCTGGGATAAACCCCACTTGATCATGGTGCATGATCCTTTTAATGTGCTGTTGGATTCTGTTTGCTAGTATTTTGTTGAGGATTTTTGCATCTATGTTCATCAGTGATATTGGCCTGTAGTTTTCTTTCTTTGTGACATCTTTGCCTGGTTTTGGTATCAGGGTGATGGCCTCATAGAATGTGGTTGGGAGTGTTCCTCCCTCTGCTATATTTTGGAAGAGTTTGAGAAGGATACGTGTTAGCTCTTCTCTAAATGTTTGATAGAATTGTCCCGTGAAGCCATCTGGTCCTGGGCTTTTGTTTGTTTGGAATATTTTTAATCACAGTCTCAATTTCAGTGCTTGCCATTGGTCTGTTTATATTTCCTATTTCTTCCTGGTTCAGTCTCGGAAGGTTGTGCTTTTCTAATAATTTGTCCATTTCTTCCAGGTTGTCCATTTTATTGGCATATAGTTGCTAGTAGTAATCTCTCATGATCCTTTGTATTTCTGCAGTGTCAGTTGTTACTTCTCCTTTTTCATTTCTAATTCTATTGATTTGAGTCTTCTCCCTTTTTTTCTTGATGAGTCTGGCTAATGTTTTATCCATTTTGTTTAACTTCTCAAAGAACCAGCTTTTAGGTTTATTGATCTTTGCTATGGTTTCTTTCATTTTTTTTCATTTATTTCTGATCTAATTTTATGATTTCTTTCCTTCTGCTAACTTTGGGGTGTTTTTGTTCTTCTTTCTCTAATTGCTTTAGGTGTAAGGTTAGATTGTTTATTTGAGATGTTTCTTGTTTCTTGAGGTAGGATTTTATTGCTATAAACTTCCCTCTTAGAACTGGTTTTGCTGCATCCCATAGGTTTTGAGTCACCGTGTTTTCATTGTCATTTGTTTCCAGGTATTTTTTTATTTCCTCTTTGATTTCTTCAGTGATCTCTTGGTTATCAAGTAGTGTATTGTTTAGCCTCCATGTGTTTGTATTTTTTACAAATTTTTCCCTGTAATTGATATCTAGTCTCATAGCATTGTGGTTGGAAAAGATACTTGATATGTTTTCAATTTTCTTAAATTTACCAAGGCTTGATTTGTGACCCAAGATATGATCTATCCTGGAGAATGTTCCATGAGCACTTGAGAAGAATGTGTATTCTGTTGTTTTTGGATGGAATGTTCTATAAATATGAATTAAGTCCGTCTTGCTTAATGTACCATTTAAAGCTTGTGTTTCCTTATTTATTTTCATTGTGGATGATCAGCCCATTGGTGAAAGTGGGGTGTTAAAGTCCCCTACTCTTATTGTGTTACTGTCGATTTCCCCTTTTATGGCTGTTAGCATTTGCCTTATGTATTGAAGTGGTCCAATGTTGGGTGCATAAATATTTACAATTGTTATATCTTCTTCTTGGATTGACCCATAATGTACTGTCCTTCTTTGTCTCTTGTAATAGTCTTTATTTTAAAGTCTATTTTGTCTGATATGGGAATTGCTACTCCAGCTTTCTTTTGATTTCCATTTGCATGGAATATCTTTTTCCATCCCCTCACTTTCAGTCTGTATGTGTCCCTAGGTCTGAAGTGGGTCTCTTGTAGACAGCATATATACGGGTCTTGTTTTTGTATCCATTCAGCCAGTCTATGTCTTTTGGTTGGAGCATTTAATCCATTTACATTTAGGTAGTTATCAATATGTATGTTCTTATTACCATTTTCTTAATTGTTTTGGGTTTGTTATTGTAGGTCTTTTCTTTCTCTTGTGTTTCCTGCCTAGAGAAGTTCCTTTAGCAGTTGTTGTAAAGCTGGTTTAGTGGTGCTGAATTCTCTTAGCTTTTGCTCGTCTGTAAAGGTTTTAATTTCTCCATCGAATCTGTATGAGATTCTTGCTGGGTAGAGTAATGTTGGTTGTAGGTTTTCCCTTTCATCACTTTAAATATGTACTGCCACTCCCTTCTCCTTGCAGAGTTTCTGCTGAAAGATCAGCTATTAACCTGATAGGGATTCCCTTGTGTGTTATTTGTTGTCTTTTCCTTGCTGCTTTTAGTATTTTTTCTTTGTATTTAATTTTTCATAGTTTGATTAATATGTGTCTTGGAGTGTTTCTCCTTGAGTTTATCCTGTATGGGACTCTCTGTGCTTCTTGCACTTGATTGACTATTTCCTTTCCCATATTAGGGAAGTTTTCAACTATAATCTCTTCAAACCTTTTCTCAGTCCCTTTCTTTTTCTCTTCTTCTTCTGGGACCCCTATAATTCAAATGTTGGTGCATTTAATGTTGTCCCAGAGGTCTCTGAGACTGTCCTCAATTCTCATTCTTTTATCTTTATTCTGCTCTGTGGTAGTTGTTTCCACTATTTTATCTTCCAGGTCACTTACCCATTCTTCTGCCTTAGTTATTCTGCTATTTATTCCTTTTAGAGAATTTTTAATTTCATTTATTCTGTTGTTTATCATTGTTCTTTTGCGCTTTAGTTCTTCTAGGTCCTTGTTAAACATTTCTTGTATTTTCTCCATTCTATTTCCAATATTTTGGATCATCTTTAGTATCATTACTCTGAATTCTTTTTCAGGTAGACTGCCTATTTCCTCTTCATTTGTTTGGTCTGGTGGGTTTTTACTTTGCTTTTCATCTGCTGTGCATTTCTCTGTCTTCTCATTTTGTTTAACTTACTGTGTTTGGGGTCTCCTTTTCACAGCCTGCAGGTTCGTAGTTCCATTGTTTTTGGTGTCTGCCCCCAGTTGGCGAGGTTGGTTCAGGGGCTCCTGTAGGCTTTCTGGTGGAGGGTACTGGTTCCTGTGTTCTGGTGTGTGGGGCTGGATCTTGTGCTTCTGTTGGGCAGGGCCACATCCAGTGGTGTGTTTTGGGGTGTCTGTGAACTTAGTATGACTTTAGGCAGCCTCTCTGCTAATGGGTGGTGTTGTGTACCTGTCTTGCTTGTTGTTTGACCTAGGGTGTCCAGCACTGTAGCTTGCTGGTCGTTAAGTGGAGCTGGGTCTTAGCATTGAGATGGAAATCTCTGGGAGAGCTTTCACCACTTGATACTGCATGGAGGTCTCTGGTGGACAAATGTCCTGAACTTGGCTCTCTCACCTCAGAGGCACAGGCCTGACACCCGGCTGGAGCACCAAGACCCTGTCAGCCACACAGCTCAGAAGAAAAGGGAGAAAAATAATAGAAAGAAAGAAAGAAAGAGAAAGAAGGAAAGAAAGAAAGAAAGAAAGAAAGAAAGAAAGAAAGAAAGAAAGAAAGAAAGAAAGAAAAAGAGAGAGAGAGAAAGAAAGAAAGAAAGAAAAAGAAAGAGAGAGAGAGAGAAAGAAACAAAGAAAGAAAGAAAGAAAGAAAGAAAGAAAGAAAGAAAGAAAGAAAGAAAGAAAATAAAGTTATTAAAATAAAAAATAAAAAATTGGGCTTCCCTGGTGGTGCAGTAGTTAAGAATCCACCCACCAATGCAGGGGACTCAGGTTCGAGCCCTGGTCTGAGAAGATCCCACATGTCGTGGAGCAACTAAGCCTGTGCACCACAACTACTTAGCCTGCGCTCTAGAGCTCACGAGCCACAACTACTGAGCCCATGTGCCACAACTACTGAAGCCCACATGCCTAGACCCCGTGCTCCGCAACAAGAGAAGCCACCACAATGAGAAGCCTGCGCACCGCATGAAGAGTAGACCCCGCTCGCCGCAACTAGAGAAAGCCCACATGCAGCAACAAAGACCCAATGCAGCTAAAAATGAATAAATAAAATAAAAAATTATTTAAAAAAAAAATAATAAAATATATAAATAAAAATTTAAAAACTATTAAAAATACAAAATTTTAAGTAATAAAAAGACGAAAAAAATAAAAAGAAAGGAAGAAGAGAGCAACCAAACCAAAAAACAAATCCACCAATGATAACAAGCACTAAAAACTATACTTCAAAAAAAAAAAAAAACAGAAAAACGGACAGACAGAACCCTAGGACAAATGGTAAAAGCAAAGCTATACAGACAAAATCACACAAAGAAGCATATACATACACATTCACAAAAAGAGAAAAAGGAAAAATATTTTTTTTTAAAAAGGAAGAGCGCAACCATATCAATAAACAAATCTACCAATGATAATAAACTCTAAATACTAAACTAAGATAAACATAAAACCAGAAACAAATTAGATGCAGAAAGCAAACCCCAAGTCTACAGTTGCTCCTAAAGTCCACCACCTCAATTTGGGATGATTCATTATCTATTCAGGTATTCCACAGATGCAGGGTACATCAAGTTGATTGTGGAGCTTTAATCCGCTGCTCCTGAGGCTGCTGGGAGAGATTTCCCTTTCTCTTCTTTGTTCGCACAGCTCCTGGGGTTCAGCTTTGGATTTGACCCCGCCTCTGCGTGTAGGTCACCTGAGGGCATCTGTTCTTCATTCAGACAGGATGGGGTTAAAGGAGCAGCTGATTCGGGGGCTCTGGCTCACTCAGGACGGGGAGAGGAAGGGTACCAGATGCGGGGTGAGCCTGCGGCAGCAGAGGCCAGCATGACGTTGCACCAGCCTGAGGCATGCCATGTGTTCTCCTGGGCACGTTGTCCCTGGATCATGGGACCCTGGCAGTGGTGGGCTGCACAGGCTCCCGGGAGGGGCAGTGTGGAGAGTGACCTGGGCTGGCACACAGGCTTCTTGGTGGCTGCAGCAGCAGCCTTAGCATCTCATGCCCGTCTCCGGGGTCCGCGCTGATAGCCGCAGCTCACGCCCGTCTCTGGAGCTCGTTTAGGCGTTGCTCTGAATCCCCTCTCCTCACGCACCCAGAAACAATGGTCTCTTGCCTCTTAGGCAGTTCCAGACCTTTTCCCAGACTCCCTCCCAGCTAGCTGTGGTGCACTAGCCCTCTTCAGGCTGTGTTCATGCAGCCAACCCCAGTCCTCTCCCTGGGATCTGACCTCCAAAGCCTGAGCCTCAGCTCCCAGCCCCCGCCTGCCCCAGAGTGAGCAGACAAGCCTCTCGGGCTGGTGAGTGCTGGTCGGCACCGATCCTCTGTGCGGGAATCTCTCCTCTTTGCCCTCTGCACCCCTGTTGCTATGCTTTCCTCCATGGCTCTGAAGCTTCCCCCACACTACCCCCCGTCTCTGCCCGCAAAGGGGCTTCCTAGTGTGTGGAAACCTTTCCTCCTTCACAGTTCCCTCCAAGAGGTGAGGTCCTGTCCCTATTCTTTTGTCTCTGTTTTTTCTTTTTTCTTTTGCCCTACCCAAGTACATGGTGAGTTTCTTGCCTTTTGGGAAGTCTGAGGTCTTCTGCCAGCGTTCAGCAGGTGTTCTGTAGGAGCTGTTCCACATGTAGATGTATTTCTGATGTATCTGTGGGGAGGAAGGTGATCTCCACATCTTACTCCTCCACCATCTTGAAGGTCTCTCCCACTGGACGGGTCTTAAACTCCCATTCTGCCACTTCCTAAATGTAAAGTATTTTCAACTATAAAATAGGGATAATTAGAACCTCATTAAGATCATTGTGAGAGTTAAATCTCATTTATGTGAAGTGTGCCTGACACATAAATGTGCCTAATAAGTGGTAGATGATGAAGAGCAGGATGAGGATGACAATGATGACAATAATTAAGGTTATAGGACAGCCCTTATGTGTGGCCCCAGGTACTGGAAAGGGTGCATATTCCTCATCACAAGTAGCATACAACTAAGCAGAAGAGATCAACATGCCGCTGATGAGTTATACCGTGATGGTGCTATGTATTTGATCTGAGTTCAAGGTGCAGGATAGTGTGGTGACCAATAACATGGGTTCTTGTGTTGGACTCTTGGGTCCACATCCTGGCTCTACTACCAACCATGTGATCTTGGACAAATTGTTTAGGCCCTTAGTGCCTCAATTCTCTCAACTGTAAAATGGGGATATGAATAGAACTTCTTATCATTGGGTTATTGTGATGATTAAAAGAATCAGTATGTGTTAAGTACCTGGAACACTGAACAGTATATAGTATGCTCCAGAAGTGAATGTCATCTGTTATTGTTATCTGGGCTTTTCACAGGTCCAGAGGAGATGAGAACTCCAAGATTAAGGAACAAGAGAAATGAAGGGTGTTGGTCACGGGAGGAAGGAGAAGGATTGGAGTACAGGACGTGTAGCCGGGCAACCCTGGGAGATGGGGCTGGAGAGGCTAGACTCAGAAGTCAAACACTTTTAGCTCTTCTCTTGTCCAAAGGCAACCATCCCTTTCAATCTCAATATCATGGCTCATACTATCCGTCATAGTTCATGGTCAGAGTAGCCACAGTCTGCAAAATTGGATCTGATGCCTTGTAAAAAGACCCTTTCCCCCAAAGTATGTCCCCTACCAACCTCTATGAAAACCCAAAAGTCTTTTTCATCATTGGGGTTAAGTTTCTGGTTTAAGGCACTATATGCAAAAAATTCTCTTTAAATGCAATAGGCGAACTAAAAACATAACCAAATTGAATTAACACTCACTAGCATAAAAGCATGAGTTATATACATCCCATATAATTATACACACACCAGAAAAGTCAGGGGAACCCTATTTACCCATAAGAAAATCCTGAAAGTGAAAAATCCTTTTATTTTTGTCAGAGAAATAGGCACAGTTTCTTGCTCGTAACCAGAATAACTTCAATTAGCAAATACAAATAAGTTCTTAATTCTTTGGAATTATATTGGCAAGGTTATGAAACCATTTTTTACCTTCGTGACAAAAGGGATCACATACAGTATGTGACAACAAGATATCAGCTACTTTTTAAATTTAGGTTAATGATTCATATATTTTCTACAATGTAAATTAACTGCCTGATGAACATGACTGGCTATTTATAGTGGCAATTTTATAATCAAAATTAAAATGTTATCCTAGAAAAAGAAAAGAAGCATAGCTTTCTAAAACTCTAAAAAGTTACCATATATAACTTGGAGAAATTTGCATTTTTAGATTTTATCTTTCTAAAAAAAAATTATGAAAAAGCTTTCAGAATTATCAGCAGCCCAGTTAATAACAGTGATCAAACGTATGGGTAGAGGGGGCTATTCTCTCTCTTTGCTTAAAATTCCATGTATGCTGTCTGTTTCTTGTCTTCTGGTTCATAGTGGGCCCATTTCACTAGGACTGGTCATTTCTTTTTCTGATGAATGGGAAAACAGCATTTTCTACTGCTGTAGATGCTGGCTACAGTCTATCAATGCATAACTGTAGATTTAACCTCTATCCTGTTCTTTCAGCTGCATAATGAAAGTGGTAATATAGACACCTTATGCTGTCTCCCTGATGAAGGAAGAAGGCAGATGATAAAGGTTATTAAAAACCAAAGACCCCGGGCTTCCCTGGTGGCACAGTGGTTGAGAATCTGCCTGCCAATGCAGGGGACACGGGTTCGAGCCCTGGTCTGGGAGGATCCCACATGCCGCGGAGCAACTGGGCCCGTGAGCCACAATTACTGAGCCTGCGCACCTGGAGCCTGTTCTCTGCAACAAGAGAGGCCACGATAGTGAGAGGCCCGCGCATCACGATGAGGAGTGGTCCCCACTTGCTGCAACTGGAGAAAGCCCTTGCACAGAAACGAAGACCCAACACAGCCATAAATAAATAAATAAATAAAAATTTTAAAAAACCAAAGACCCCCATAGTGTTCATTGCACCACTATTTACAATAGCCAGGACATGGAAGCAACCAAAATGTCCAACAACAGAGGAATGGATAAAGAAGATGTGGTACATATATACAATGGAATATTACTCAGCCATAAAAAAGAAAGAAATAATGCCATTTGCAACAACATGGATGGACCTAGAGATTGTCATACTGAATGCAGTAAGTCAGACAAAGACAAATATCACATGATATCACTTATATGTGGAATCTAAAAAGAAGGGTACAAATGAACTTATTTATAAAACAGAAATAGAGTCACAGATATAGAAAACAAACTTATGGTTACCAGGGGGGGAAAAGGGTGGGGGGGATAAATGGGAGATTGGGATTGACATATACACACTACTACATATAAAATAGATAACTAATAAGGACCTACTGTATAGCACAGGGAACTCTACTCAATACTCTGTAATGACCTATATGGGAAAAGAATCTAAAGATGAGTGGATATATGTATATGTATAACTGATTCACTTTGCTGTATGGCAGAAAGTAACACAACATTTTAAATCAACTATACTACAATAAAAAATTTTTAAAAAACAACAACAAAACAAAACCAAAGACCTTGCAACTCAATCTCACTGTGATCAATGGCTAGTATCCCATGAGGTCTGGAGAAAATATAATCAGTATACCATCATGGGTAAGCCGTGGCTGAAGCACTGGATTGGCATAAACTCCCAGAGAGTTTACAGAAGCCTTATACAAAGATTGACGTCAGGGGCAACACTGACCCCAAGACACAGAGACCTGACGACATCTCAAACCCCCTCTGGTGTAACTCTGGGCTGGGCCTCCACATGCACTAGAGCAGCTGCTCTGTTTCCACGCTGCTCTAGGTGCCAGCCAAGCCCAATCCTTCCAAGGATTTAAATTTTTTTTTTTAATGTAAAACCCACATCTGCACCCCCGTTTCTGTCTGTTAATCAATTTCCCTGGAACAGAGAAAGAAGGTACAAAGAACAAGTGTGCCCCTTGCTCATGGGTGACATGCAGGCACCCTTCTAGAGAAAAGAGGCAAGTAAAATGTCTTTTATTATTAGTTTTATACAAAGATCCTTCTATCTGCAGTTTGGCTAGACAGAGAAAATTGAATCTATTTAATTTAATGACTTATTAAAAATTGTGTAAAAGTGGTCTCAGAGATAAAAGGAAAAATTAGGATGAACATTTCACCAAGGAAGACCAGTAGGAATGTCTTCAGCACCACACTTTATGCTTATAACCTTCGTATCATCACATGCCCATAAAACACAGGGATCCTGGTTCCTCTTGGTGAGGTCAAGTTATTCAATATGAGCTATTACTTCCTTATAATCTACCAGACTGAACTCCAAATTGGAAGTGATTAATTGTGGAGACATTTATTTGTTAATGATTCATGCAGTAAGTCCAAATCTAGATCAAAAAAGGAGAGAAATCTCAAAAAGGAGGTAGTGATGAAGTCAAATGATGCAGATGAGACAGGTACCAGCTACAGGACCTGAAGAAGCCAGGAATTGAGCTCCTCTGAGAAGGAGCAGACCTTGAGGACAGATCAGCTGTGGATAATGAAAGGCTGGACCAGAATAAAAGAAGATGGTCAGAGAGAGCAGGACCCAGGAATTGGCCACAACAGGCCAACAGGACAAGGCAGGGAGTTCCCGTCAAGAGTGATGGGCAGGCAGGGTTTGAGATGGGAAACAGGGAAGCAGGCAGGGTGCAAGGTAGAACCAGCAGATGGTCAGCATCAGGGGTCATAGGCAGCAGGAAGAGAAGCTCCCGTGACAGGGTTGGGGACCAGGATGCCTGACCCTGGCCCTAAGAAAAAGAACAGGGAGAAGGACCCGGTGTCTGGGTCCTCAAAAATTCAGATTGGTGTGCATAAAAATTGGACCAGGGGGAGAAGCAGAGGATCAAGAAGGAATTCATTACTAGGTCTAGGGTGCAATTCAGAGCAGTGGCAGCAACAAGACTAATGTGATATTGAGCCACAGACCACTTTCAGCCTTGCCACTGATAACTCGGGAGCCTTGGGCAAGTTATTTAACCTCTCTGAGCTTCAGTCTCCCCGTCTGTAAATAGGCTAATAGGACCTATCTCATAGGCTTGCTGAGAGATTTAAATAAGAATGTGTACAAACCATTTTCAGCATGGTGTCTAGCACATGGTAGGCTTAACAAGTTTACTACTTTCCTTACCCTACTACCCCTTTCACTTCATTTCTACTAAACTCTATGTTTCTTAAAGATGGGTCCAAGCCTTATTATTTCCCCCAGTTCCTGCCATATAATGCTGGGGACACATAGGCTGCATATGCTCCCTGGGGAACTGACTGACAGTGAGTGAAAAACAAAAGGATGGGACAGTGGTTGTGGAATATAAAAGTGTTGTCTGCCATGGCAGACCCGATAAGATCTCACATTGGTTGCTGGAAATCAAATAAACACTTTCATCTACATGCACTTTTATTTTTTTATAAAGAAATATACTTTTGTATAAAGAAATATATATATTTTTTAATACTTATTTATTTATTTACTTATTTATTTGGCTGCGCCAGGTCTTAGTTGCAGCATGCATGCAGGATCTAGTTCCCTGACCAGGGATTGAATCCAGGCCCACTGGATTGGGAGCATGGAGTGTTAACAACTGGACCACAAGGGAAGTCCCTCATCTACGTGCACTTTTAGTATCACCTTTTCTGAAACAAACCCTGTATTTTACTGTATTAGTATGGTATTAAACCCTGCATTAGTACTGGGTTCATATGGCTCAAACTCTATCGATGTTCATTAAAATCCAGTAGAACTCCAGAGTAGGGAAGCACTTTTGCTGTCTTTCTCTGCGGGGTTTTGGAGGCAGGGTTAGACTGCCACAGAGCACCAAAGCCATTTCTTGGTGGCCAATGGGGTAGGGGAGGGGTGGGGAAAGAGATTAAAATATTGGGGGTGCGAGTGGATATGTCCCTTGTCTTGATTATGGTGATGGTTTCATGGGTATACACATATGTCAAAACATCAAATTGCACACTCTTAATAGGCATAGTTATTGTGTCAATAATACCTCGATAAAGCTGTCAAAAATTTAAAGGTTGGAAGTCGTTGAACAGTCAGGTATCACAAATGACTTTTAAAAATTATTCAAGGTTTTGAATCAGGACAAAATATCAAACAACTACTCAGTGTTTTCAGTTGATGAAAATCTTTCTGGTAAATACATTTAAACAATTTTCAACATTCAGTTGAACTCTCCATTTATAGGATATTTTTTTCTAATAACAATAATAATAGCTGAAATTAAATCACTCGCTAGAGCCTGGAATGACCTATGCACTTTAACATGCTGTATTGTTTAATCCTCAGCATAAACCTATGCGGTAGATAGAGCATTATCCTCATTTACATGGAGAACGCCACTCAGAACTAAGATCCACACCAAGTAAGAGGCAGAGCTGGCATATCAAACCAGGCAGTCTGGAGTCCAAAACCAATGCTTTTAGTCACAAAGTTATGCTGCCTCCTGATTTGGCTTTGGAGGAAATCCTCTTCTCCCATTGAAGACTGTCAGTCAAAGGGCTCTCTCTTTTCCTGTCCTCAGTCCTATTTTTTCTGACTGTGCTTCATCAACTTGTCCTTTGACAAAAATTAATATATCCCAATCAAGTTGGATGTAGTTCAAAAACAAAAAATTCATTTGAAAATCAACTAATATAATCATCATATTCATCATATTAACAGAATAAAGGATAATATTCATGTGACCATCTCAATAGATACAGAAAATTTTTGGTAAAGTTTATATTGAGTAATACTATATTAATACATATTATATTACTAATATTAAAATTAAATATTATATTAATTCACAATTTTAAAATAACTGTTATTCAACTAGTTAGGATTAACTGGTTTCTTTTTTGAAAAGTGTCTACAAAACCCTGTAGAGCAAACATCACTCCTAATGGTGAAATGTTAAAAGCTGTCCCTCTGAGATCAGAAATGAGAATCCCCACTATCATCTTCTATTTATATTGTCTTAGAAGGTCCTGGTCAATGCAATATGGCAAGAAAAAGAATAAAGCCAGGAAGAAGAAATTAGAATGTCATTATTCATACAAGGTATGAAATGTTTGGAAAATTCAAAAATATCTATAGACAAAATTATTATAATTAATAAGTTAAATTAGCAAGTTTGCTGGGTACAAGGACAACATGGAAAAATCTACTATATTTCTATGTATCATCAACAGAAATTGAAATATTTTTTAAAATATCTTTGACAATAACATAAAAGTATCAACTATCTAGGAACAAAAGTATTAATAAAAGATGAGCAAATCTTCTACATGCATTCCTATGTTCATAGCAGCACTATTTATGACAGCCAAGACATGGAAACAACCTACATATCCATCAACAGATGAATGGATAAAGAAGATGTGGTACGTATATACAATGGAATACTACTCAGCCATAAAAAAAGAGAAATAATGTCATTTGCAGCAACATTAGTGGACCTAGAGATTATCATACTAAGTGAAGTAAGTCAGAAAGACAAAGACAAATACCATATGATATCACTTATATGTGGAATCTAATATATGACACAAATGAACCTATCTATGAAACAGAAACAAAATCAGGCACATAGAGAATAGACTGGTGGTTGCCAAGGGGAGGGGGGTGGGAGAGGGTAGGAGTGGGAGTTTGGGATTAGCACATGCAAACGGTATATATAGAATGGATAAACAACAAGGTCCTACTGTATAGCACAGGGAACCATCTTCAATATCCTGTGATAAACCATAATGGAAAAGAAAATGAAAAAGAATGAATATATATGTATAAGTGGGTCACTTTGCTGTACAGCAGTAATTAACACAACATTGTAATTCAACTATATTCAATAAAAAATAAACTTAAAAAAAGATGAGCAAATCTACACAGAAAACTGTTCAAACTATAAAAAATAAAGAGAAATTAAATGAGGCCTAAATAAATGGATGGATATACCATATTCATGGGTTGGAAGACCCAATACTATAAATTCCTTTTCTGCCTAAGTGAGCCAGATTTGGTTTCAGCTTCTTACAACCCAAGCACCCTGACAGGTCCAGAAGTTTGGGATTGAGGGTGCCCCTCCCCCATATACATGATTTCCTTGCTCTCTGTTCATCAAATACACCCTATGGTTTTCTACCTCTTTATTTTTGCTCCTCTCTTTCTTCTCCTTCTGCCCAAATCCACTCCCCCAACACAATTTCACCCTTTTATAAGTTTTTTGTTATGCAACTCAATTTAAGTTCATTGCTCTTGCCCTGAATTCTATAATAATTTTTGACATATAATTAGTCTTAATAATGTTTGCAAACTCTTACAGTGTCTGTTATATAAATATTTCTTATTTTACTTTTCACAACTCATCTCCCCAACCAGAACACTCACAACAACAAATATCATAGCTTATATTTCTTTGCTTTACTCTTGCATAATGCCTTCCACATAGGGAATGCTCGACGCACATGTAAAAATGTGATTTGTTTTATACACAATATGTTACCACAATTAATGGATATGAAATAGACAGGTAGATACAATAACCCAAGATCTTAAAAATCTAAGATTTATATGGCTCTTTCCCTGTTAATTAGAAAAACATGACAAAGAGTAGTCTTGGGAGCTTTACCAATTCCCAAGAATTTACCCAGAAAACTAAGAATTGGAGACTTTATCCAGAAACTCTACAGTCCCAAATCAAAGGACATAGCCATAAGGTTTCCTGGAAAAACAAACAAAAAAGACTCAAGACTTTTAAATAAATTCTGTGTTCTTGGAGTTTTACAATACTAGAGGGACCCAATTAAATATATCACCCCAAGATGACCTCAAGACACATGAATGATAGTACAGCAATGTGGTTCAACAAAGAGCTGTCATGGAGAAGAGTCTTCAGTTCCTTAATCAGGGGACAGAGGTGGGATCATTGTAATAAATTTCTGGCAGAAAGCCCTCCATGGGATCACATACACAAAATGAAAGCTCATCCTTCTAAATTCTTCATTCTGAATGACACATTAGGCAAATGCATAGAATGACAACGATGAAATATGAGGCAAAATGCACAGAAAGACAGCAAATGTGTTCTTATTTCATTTGCTGACAACACAGAATAAAATACTTAAAATCTAAAATTTAGCTTTTAGTACAACAAAATAAAAGCCTTCTCCTAGGTTTTCTGGGATTCCTAGAAAATGGTTTATAAAAACATCCATAAATTTGTTCCAGGTGTTACCACCCATAATAACTCTGGATTTAAATCTGAAGATGAAGCTGTGAGCAGCATGACTGTGAACCTGAGAACTCCACCTCCTCCCCACTGAGGAGAACCCAGGAAAGCAGCTCCACCAGTGGGGACAGCATGTGCTCTAGAGCATGAGCTTGCACCTCTCCATCTTCTGATCTAAGAATAATGCTGTCCTTTGCTTCTGAACTGAACTCTGTTTATTGGCAAGAGTGACACTGGGCAAGAGGACACGTGTTGGAGCCCTACTTGAAAGGCTCTCTAGAACTCAGCAGCACACAAGTTTTTCCTGGCTTGAACCCCCCTTGATGTGTGATCAGAAATGAAGAGAAAAGGTTTTATTGAAAAATTAAAAATCCATAAGCATTGGACCTTCAAGTTGGTGGAGGAGTAAGACGTGGAGATCACCTTCCTCCCCACAAATACATCAAAAATACATCTACATGTGGAACAACTCCTACAGAACACCTACTGAATGCTGGCAGAAGACCTCAGATTTCCCAAAAGGCAAGAAACTCCCCACGTACCTGAGTAGGGCAAAAGAAAAAAGAAAAAACAGAGACAGAAGTATAGGGACAGGATCTGCATCTCTGGAAGGGAGCTGTGAAGGAGGAAACGTTTCCACACACTAGGAAGCTGCTTCACTGGTGGGGATGGGGGATGGGCGGGGGGGATGCTTCAGAGCCATGGAGGAGGGCGCAGCAACAGGGGTGCAGAGGGCAAAGTGGAGAGATTCCCGCACAGAGGATCGGTGCTGACCAGCACTCACCAACCTGATATGCTGCTCTGCTCACCCACTGGGGCGGGCAGGCTGGGAGCTGAGGCTTGGGCTTCAGAGGTCAGACCCCAAGAAGAGGACTGGAGTTGGCTGTGTGAACAAAGCCTGAAGGGGGCTAGTGCACCACAGCTAATCAGGAGGGAGTCTGGGAAAAAGTCTGGAACTGCCTAGAGGCAAGAGACCATTGCTTCGGGGTGCACGAGGAGAGGGGATTCCTGCTCCATGCACCCACAGAAGGCAGAGCACCAAATCCAAAGCTGAACCCCAGGAGCTGTGCGAACAAAGAAGAGAAAGGGAAATCTCTCCCAGCAGCCTCAGGAGCAGCAGATTAAATCTCCATGATCAACTTGATGAACCCTGCATCTGTAGAACACCTGAATAGACAATGAATGTTCCCAAAATTGAGGTGGTGGACTTTGGGAGCAACTGTAGACTTGGCGTTTGCTTTTTGAGTCTGATTTGTTTCTGGTTTTTATGTTTATCTTAGTTTAGTTTTTATTGCTTGTTATCATTGGTGGATTTGTTTATTGGTTTGGTTGCTTTCTACTTTTTTTTTTCTCTTTTTTTGAGTGTGTATGTTTCTTTGTATGATTTTGTCTGCATAGGTTTGCTTTTACCATTTGTCCTAGGCTTCTGACTGTTCGTTTTTTTATTTGTTTGTTTGTTTTTGTTTTATGAGTCTGTGTGTATGTTTCTTAGTGTGACTTTGTCTATTTAGTTTTGCTTTTACCATGTGGTTTGGGGTTCTAACTCTTCTTTTTTTTTTTTTCCTTTTTTTTCTTCCTTTTCCTCCAAGTCATGTGGCTGGCAGGGTCTTGGTGCTCCAGGTGGGTGTCAGGCCTAAGCCTCCGAGGTGGGACAGCCAAGTCCAGGACATTGGACCACCAGAGATCTCCTGGCCCCACGTAATATCAATCAGCGAGAGCTCTCCCAGAGATCTTCGTCTCAACACTAAGACCCAGCTCCCCCAACGGGCAGCAAGCTCCAGTGCTGGACACCCCATGCCAAACTACTAGCAAGGCAGGAACACAACCCCACCCATTAGCAGAGAGGCTGCCTAAAGTCATACTAAGTTCACAGACACCCCAAAACACACCACTGGATGCGGCCCTGCCCAACAGAAGCACAAGATCCAGCCCCACACACCAGAACACAGGAACCAGTACCCTCCACCAGGAAGCCTACAGGAGCCACTGAACCAGCCTCTCCAACTGGGGGCAGACACCAAAAACAACGGGAACTACGAACCTGCAGCCTGAGAAAAGGAGACCCCAAACACAGTAAGTTAAACGAAATGAGAAGACAGAGAAATATGTAGCAAATGAAGCATCAAGGTAAAAACCCACCAGACCAAACAAATGAAGAGGAAATAGGCAGTCTACCTGAAAAAGAATTCACAGTAATGATAGAAAAGATGATTCAAAATCTTGGAAACCAAATGAATAAGATACAAGAAACGTTTAACAAGGACCTAGAAGAAGTAAAGCGCAAAAGAACAATGATGAACAACACAATAAATGAAATTAAAAATTCTCTAGAAGGAATCAATAACAGAATAACTGAGGCAGAAGAACAGATAAGTGACCAGGAAGATAAAATAGGGGAAATAACTGCTGAAGAGCAGAATAAAGATAAAAGAATGAAAAGAATTGAGGACAGTCTCAGAGACCTCTGGGACAACATTAAACACACCAACATGTGAATAATACGGTTCCCAGAAGAAGAAGAGAAAAAGAAAGGGTCTGAGAAAATATTTGAAGAGATTATAGTTGAAAATTTCCCTAACATGGGAAGGGAAGTAGTCAATCAAGTCCAGGAAGCACAGAGAGTCCCATACAGGAGAAAACCAAGGAGAAACACACCAAGACACATATTAATCAAACTATCAAAAATTGAATACAAACAAAAATATTAAAAGCAGCAAGGGAAAAGCAACAAATAACATACAGGGGAATCCCCATAAAGTTAACAGCTGATCTTTCAGCAAAAACTCTGCAAGCCAGAAGGGAGTGGCAGGACATACTTAAAACGATGAAAGGGAAAAACCTACAACCAAGATTATTCTGCCCAGCAAGGATCTCATTCAGATTCAACAGAGAAATTAAAACCTATACAGAAAAGCAAAAGTTAAGAGAATTCAGCACCACCAAACCAGCTTTACAACAAATGCTAAAGGAACTTCTCTAGGCAGGAAACACAAAAGAAAGAAAAGACCTACAATAACAAACCCAAAACAATTAAGAAAATGGTAATAAGAACATACATATTGATAACTACCTAAATGTAAATGGATTAAATGCTCCAACCAAAAGACATAGACTGGCTGAATGGATACAAAAACAAGACCCATACATATGCTGTTTACAAGAGACCCACTTCAGACCTAGGGACACATACAGACTGAAAGTGAGGGGATGGAAAAAGATATTCCATACAAATGGAAATCAAAAGAAAGCTGGAGTAACAATACTCATATCAGACAAAATAGACTTTAAAATAAAGACTATTACAAGAGACAAAGAAGGACACTACATAATGATCAAGGGATCAATCCAAGAAGAAGATATAACAATTGTAAAAATTCAGGCACCCAACATAGGAGCACCTCAATACATAAGGCAAATGCTAACAGCCATAAAAGGGGAAATCAACAGTAATACAATCATAGTAGGGAACTTTAACAAACACCCCACTTTCACCAATGGACAGATCATCCAAAATGAAAATAAATAAGGAAACACAGGCTTTAAATGACACATTAGACAGATGAACTTAATTGATATTTATAGAATATTCCATCCAAAAACAACAGAATACACTTTCTTCTCAAATGCTCATGGAACATTCTCCAGGATAGATCATATCTTGGGTCACAAATCAAACCTCGGTAAATTTAAGAAAATTGAAATCATATCAAGCATCTTTTCTGACCATAACGCTATGAGATTAGAAATGAATTACAGGGGAAAAAACATAAAAAACACAAACACATGGAGGCCAAACAATACATTACTAAATAACCAAGAGATCACTGAAGAAATCACAAAGGAAATCAAAAAATACCTAGAGACAAATGACAATGAAAACACGATGATCCAAAACCTATGGGATGCAGCAAAAGCAGTTCTAAGAGGGAAGTTTATAGCTATACAAGCCTACCTCAAGAAACAAGAAAAATCTCAAGTAAACACTCTAACCTTACTCCTAAAGGAACTAGAGAAAGAAGAACAAACAAAACCCAAAGTTAGCAGAAGGAAAGAAATCATAAAGATCAGAGCAGAAATAAATGAAATAGAAACAAAGAGAAAAATAGCAAAGATCAAGAAAACTAAAAGCTGGTTCTTTGAGAAGATAAACAAAATTGATAAACTGTTAGCCAGACTCATCAAGAAAAAAAGAGAGAAGACTCAAATCAATAAAATTAGAAATGAAAAAGGAGAAGTTACAACAGACACTGCACAAATACAAAGCATCCTAAGAGACTACTACAAGCAACTCTATGCCAAAAAAATGGACAACCTGGAAGAAATGGACAAATTCTTAGAAAGGTATAACCTTCCAAGACTGAACCAGGAAGAAAGAGAAAATATGAACAGACCAATCACAAGTAATGAAATTGAAACTGTGATTAAAAATCTTCCAACAAACAAAAGTTCAGGACCAGAGGGCTTAACAGGTGAATTCTATCAAACATTTAGAGAAGAGCTAACACCCATCCTTCTCAAACTCTTCGAAACAATTGCAGAGGAAGGAATACACCCAAACTCATTCTATGAGGCCACCATCACCCTGATACCAAAACCAGACAAAGATACTACAAGAAAAGAAAATTACAGACGAATATCACTCATGAATATAGATGCAAGAATCCTCAACAAAATACTAGCAAACAGAATCCAACAACACATTAAAAGGATCATATACCATGATCAAGTGGGATTTATCCCAGGAATGCAAGGATTCTTCAATATATGCAAATCAAACAATGTGATACAGCATATTAACAAACTGAAGAATAAAAACCATATGATCATCTCAATAGAAGCAGAAAAAGCTTTTGACAAAATTCAACACCCATTTATGATAAAAACTCTCCAGAAAGTGGGCATAGAAGGAACCTACCTCAACATAATAAAGGTAATATATGACAAACCCACAGCAAATATCATTGTCAATGGTGAAAAAATGAAAGCATTTCCTCTAAGATCAGGAACAAGACAAGGCTGTCCACTCTCACCACTATTATTCAACATAGTTTTGGAAGGCCTAGCCACAGCAATCAGAGAATAGAAAGAAATAAAAGGAATCCAAATTGGAAAAGAAGAAGTAAAACTGTCACTGTTTTCAGATGACATGATAGTATATATAGAGAATCCTAAAGATGTCACCAGAAAACTACTAGAGCTAATCAATGAATTTGGTAAAGTTGCAGGATACAAAATTAATGCACAGAAATCTCTTGCATTCTTATACACTAATGATGAACAATCTGACTGAGAAATTAAGGGAACACTCCCATTTACCACTGCAACAAAAAGAATAAAATACCTAGGAATAAACCTACCTAGGGAGACAAAAGAGATGTATGCAGAAAACTATAAGACACTGATGAAAGAAATTAAAGATGATACCAACAGATGAAGAGATATACATGTTCTTGGATTGGAAGAATCAATATTGTGAAAATGACTATACTAGCCAAAGCAATCTACAGATTCAGTGCAATCCCTATCAAATTACCAATGGCATTTTTTAAAGAACTAGAACAAAAAATCTTAAAATTTGTATGAAGACACAAAAGACCCCGAATAGCCAAAGCAGTCTTGTGGGGGAAAAAAAGGAGCTGGAGGAATAAGACTCCCTGACTTCAGACCATACTACAAAGCTACAGTAATCAAGACAATATGGTACTGGCACATAAACAGAAATATAGATCAATGGAACAGGATAGAAATCCCAGAGATAAACCCACGCACATATGGTCACCTTATCTTTGATAAAGGAGGCAAGAATATACAGTGGAGAAAAGACAGCCTCTTCAATAAGTGGTGCTGGGAAAACTGGACAGCTACATGTAAAAGAATGAAATTAGAACACTTCCTAACACCATACACAAAAATAAACTCAAAATGGATTAAAGACCTAAATGTAAGGCCAGACACTATCAAACTCTTAGAGGAAAACATAGGCAGAACACTCTATGACATACATCACAGCAAGATCCTTTTTGACCCACCTCCTAGAGAAATGGAAATAAGAACAAAAATAAACAAATGGGACCTAATGAAACTTAAAAGCTTTTGCACAGCAAAGGAAACCATAAAAAGACAACCCTCAGAATGGGAGAAAATATTTGCAAATGAAGCAAATGACAAAGGGTTAATCTCCAAAATATATAAGCAGCTCATGCAGCTCAATATCAAAAAAACAAACAACTCAATCCAAAAATGGGCAGAAGACCCAAATAGACATTTCTCCAAAGAAGATATACAGATTGCCAACAAACACATGAAAGGATGCTCAACATCACTAATCATTAGAGAAATGCAAATCAAAACCATGAGGTATCACCTCACACTGGTCAGAATGGCCATCAACAAAAAATCTATAAACAATAAAGGCTGGAGAGGGTGTGGAGAAAAGGGAACCCTCTTGCACTGTTGGTGGGCATGTAAATTGATGCAGCCACTATGGAGGTTTCTCAAAAAACTAAAAACCAAACTACCATATGACCCAGCAAACCCACTACTGGGCATATACCCTGAGAAAACCATAATTCAAAAAAGAGACATGTACCACAATGTTCATTGCAGCACTATTTACAATAGCCAGGACATGGAAGCAACCCAAGTGTCCACCGACAGATGAATGAATAAAGAAGATGTGGCACATATATACAATGGAATATTACTCAGCCATAAAAAAGAACAAAATTGAGTTATTTGTAGTGAGGTGGATAGATCTAGACACTGTCGTACAGAGTGAAGTAAGTCAGAAAGAGAAAAACAAATACCGTATGCTAACACATATATATGGAATCTCAAAAAAAAAGGTTCTGAAGAACCTAGGGGCAGGACAGGAATAAAGACGCAGACTTAGAGAATGGACTTGAGGACATGGAGGGGGAAGGGTAAGCTGGGACGAAGTGAGAGAGTAGCATTGACATATAGACACTACCATATGTAAAATAGATAGCTAGTGGGAAGCAGCCACATAGCACAGGGAGATCAGCTCGGTGCTTTGTGACCACCTAGAGGGGTGGGATAGGGAGGGTGGGAGGGAGATGCAAGATGGAGGGGATATGGGGATATATGTATACATATAACTGATTCACTTTGTTATACAGCAGAAACTAACACAACATTGTAAAGCAATTTTACTCCAATAAAGATGTTAAAAAAAAAAAAATCTGAAGTTGAGAAAGAGCCAGGCACTGAGACCAGAATGAAACCAGTCCAAGCATTGATGCTGCTAAGACCAACCAGATTGTCTCTGCCTCCTTTAGGCCAAGAGTAGCTCAAGAGAGATACAAGATGTTATTCATCCTATATAGTTCCTCCAACAGAACTGGAGTGTGTGTGTGTGTGTGTGTGTGTGTGTGTGTGTGTGTGTGTACTTATTTGTTTATTTGGGTGTCTATCTTTCATGTTACTGGTGTTGTCTGGTGATCCTTGATTAATCCAAATCATGTTTCTACGTGTGCATCTCTAACCAGGTGGGACCTTGTCATTTCACTGACAGACTCTTAAATATCAGTTTTGGAGGGTCCTTTCTCTTAGACTGTTTCCTCAGAGACAACTCCTCCAAATTGCTGCCTGGATGGTATGAGCTTTGCTGCCTGTATTGAGATGCAGGGTGCGAGGAGTCTTCCATTCGGCAGGACAGTCTTCACTCTCTGTATTTTCAGGAAGACATTTACCCCTCTCCACTAAACTGTAGACGATTCGGAAATCAGAAGTGCATCTGTTGCTCTGATTGCTCCTTTTAAAGATTTTCAACCAGTTCTCCTATTTTCAGCCCCATCCCAACCCTCATCTTCAGAGGCACCTGCTGCCTCCAAATCCCATGCATTTCTGGGGATCACAGTTTGATGGATTTGCTTTTCAATGGCTGCCCCTCGCCCACAGGCTTGGGTTTCACCTGAACTGGTTTGCTCGGTTGGTTACCAGTCATCCACCAGCTTTCACATCCTAGAATTTCATGCATCACTCCAGTTTGCTGTTATCTCCTCTCTCGTTGTCTTTGTCCTCATGGATTTATGCCTTCTTTCATTCCTCTGTTGTCGTTTTAGCAGTGTTTCCAAAGAAGTGGATTTTCTCAATTTTCTCTCTAGGAGCCAAAAGCCCCTAGTTATATTTTATACATAATCTAAAGGGCTTCTCTCTGTCTAAACAGCTCCGCATGCCCAATGCCTACCCCACCTCCATCCCCTTCCTAATGCATAGATCAAAAATGTATAACATTGGCAAGATACAAAAATTACCTTTTAATAGAACTACACAGTTCTTTAATATTGAAAGCCTGAAACTATCTAACCTTTAACATTTTGTAGACATCGTTTCTACATGAGTGTGACCTGTAGTCTACATTTCTGCCACATTTATATGGTTATAAACAGAGAGGCAGAGAATGGTTTATAACAAATGGTATGCAACATACTTTGCTAAAAAGTCCTAATGCTCTGTCTCCCAAACCTCCTTTGCATCACACTATAAAGTGACAGCTCATTCAGATAATGAATTCGTTTTTAACAGGATTTTGCCTCAGCAGCTTCATCCAAAGATGCACGACACCTATGAGAGACCATTACTGTTTTATGGAAAGAGGATGGATTTAGAGAAGTCCAGATTTTTATTTCAATATAACAAGACTATGAAGTTGCTCAAGCCCAGAAACATATTGGGATTTATAGACATGTGGGTATGTTAGTGCCAGAATTATTACTGGGAGAGGGTCTCTACTGCTTCATCTGAACGCACTTCACTCTCAGCCAGGATGGTTCACATTTTCTGACTCTCTTTCCTACCAAAGGCTTTCCCACACACCGACAGATCTTTGGGCAGCGTTTTCCCCTCTTCCTTCTATCTTCATCCATATCTGCCTTCTTCCCTGCATTGTCCTTGCCTCCTCCTGAGGCCAGGTGCTTCCCAATCTAATCCTCCCTGTATCTTGGGACTTCTCAATGGAAATACTTGCTTTCGGTGTGTCACTTTCTTGTTCGAGGCGCTCTAATGGCTGTCTGTCACCTACAGAGGAAGCCAACCCATCTTGGTAGGCAGGTCTGTCAAACCCTCCACAATCAGGGCCCGTGTACCTGCTCCAGCACAAGCCCTAACTCCTCCCGGCCCTCCTTGCCCCCTGAACCCACTGCGCTCACCCCAAAGTTACCGATCCCTTGCTTAAGAGCTGTTACCATCCTCTCAGGTATATCCCTCTCTGCCTCAGTTATTCCCACCTACTTTCCAAGATTCTGACTATAATCAGCCTCCCAAACAAGACTCTCTCAATGCTTCCAGGAGAGGTCAATCTCTTAGGAAATTAATGCGTCACTGTCTTTGGGAAAGCGAATCAGACTTTGCCTGAAATGTATAATTGACTAGTGTACATGTCTGTGACTCACTTCACATAAAATGAAACATCCTCGACATACACAGCTAGCTCCCTGAGAACCTACCACGGTGCCATGTACATTGATTATATTTAACGCACACAGGTTGGAGGAATGAATCGCTTTTGAACAAGAGTGAATTCCTGTTCTCATGGATATGCCAAGAGCCCATCCTTGCAACTCTGCACCACTGAGTCTGATGAACTGGGGTTCTGTGAGGGAGGAGTTGGGATCCTTCTCTTATGAGCACCTCCCACACTGACTTGTTCTCAGAGCACTGGGCAGCCACCTGGGTCCGAGCAGAGACACACAATGCATAGATGATAAACAAGTGAACGATCTGACTTCTTTCCAAACATTCTAGTCCCATCATTTCCAAAGAGTTGATAGCTCTGTCTTGATTTTGCTACCTAAAATTTCTTTTCATATTTTTTAAATATCAGTAGATGAACTTAAATGGCCCAATCTACTCCTGTCTCCTCAAGAATCTCATTCCATCAATTATCCACTGCATCATGCTCATACTCCAGCCAGAGTGCTCTTTCTAGACTCGTATCTGATTTTTGTTATTTGGGTTTTGGTAGCCTGCCGGGTCATTGCAAGCCTCTGAGTGATCTGCTTACCCCCAGTCTCTCCACAGAAGCCTGCAGTCCAGCCGTGATGAACCACTTGCAACCCCCCAACTGCGCCAAACCCTACCCTGTAACCCAGACATGTTCCTTGTTGCCTCTTCCTTGAATATTCACCTCCAGCGTGTCACCTGGCCCCCCTGCTAGACATGTATACATTTATGCCCTCTTTGTTCTTATCAATCACTAGGTTCTGACCTTACATTCTCTCTGAAAGCTACTAGTTGAGTCATGGAACTAGGTGAGTCACATTTCTAAGCAATCACTAAGTCGAGTAATTCTGCCCCCTCAAACATTAAATACATAAATATACTCAGTGGCAACTTGAATATATTTCTATCTCCATAGCTCTGGGAGAACTCTGCTTTAGTTTTCTGTGGATCCTTTATAATTCTTCTCTCTATTGGTGAATTAAAAAAAGGAACAGAAGTTTCTGAAACAAAATTTACCTAGAGCTCTGAGGGAAGGTTAACCATATAGCAGTCTGCTTGCTAATCAAGTTTTCACATGAAAGTTGAGTTTTTTAGATAGTATGAAAGCATGTTTGAGAAAGTTTTCATTTAAGTTTATCCAAAGCGTTACTCTTTCAACTCCCCAACTGAAAAGCAGTTTACCTGCCCCGTCCTCTCCTTAGCCCTCTGACCTTCTCTCCCGGACTGGACTCCAAGCCCACTGGCCTCCTATGAGGAATGCTTCTCCTCAAGGCTTAGCACCAGATCTCCCCTCTGCCTGGAAATTTCTTCCCTGGGTCCCCACTGTCTCACTTCCTCATCTCGTCCACGTCTTTGCTCAAGTGCTCCCTTCTCAGCGAGGCTTACCTTAACTAACTTGTTGCATCCTCCCTCCACACCCACGTAGCCCCTCCCCTTTCTCTTTTGCTCTTTGCCAGAGTACTTACCACCTTCTGACATCTATACCTACTTGTCAAGCTTATTGTTTATTATCTGCCTCCCTCCACCATAAGATGTAATCTCCATAAAAGCAAGATCTTTGTCTATGTTGTTCATTCCTGGAGCTGAGCATCCAGAACACCACCCCGACATAGTAGGAGCTCAATACTTCTTGAATGAAAGAGTGAATACTATAAATTGGATTGTATCTAAGATTGCAGATAAAGTCAGAGCTTGAGGAAAGGGAGGTGACACAAGGAGGAATGAAGAACTACCAAGTCTAGGTTTCTTTTCTCTTTTCCCTACCTCTTCCTGATTCAGGCTGCTTCTCCAGGAACAAGGAAAGAAGGGTGAAGATAAGAAAGAAGGGGGAAGTAAAATTGTAGGATGAGAAAGAGAAAAAGGAAGAACTGCAAAGGCACTCATCTAGAAAGGGGTGGAATGAAGTTGAAATCTTCCAACAAAATAGTGAGCAGCAATTTATTCTCCTCAGCTTGTCTCTTGTCCTGATGAAATTGAAACTAACTGAAAGATAATTTTAAGGCCCAGTAAAAGTGCATGATTTAAACAGACACTATTAATTGTCAGCAAGCAACAGGAACTTCCTTGGGGCACCATAACCTATTTTTCAGTCATTTAGAGAGTAAAACCACTCCATCACCTCCACATGCAGCCCACTGGCAAGGACAGATGTGGGTTTTTTCCTCCTGGTCCTTGCATAATATTTCTCACTAATATAATATATTAGTAATAGACAGAAGGACAGAAATATCATGTACGTTTTTAAAATGAGAAGCCTAATAATGCTCAATTCTTTGGTCACCAAAAATAATCCAGTATTTTAAAATTAGTCTGCCAATACTCCTTAAGCACTTATTAAGTGCTAGTCTCTGTGCTAGGTGCTGAAGAAGTAAGATGATAAGATGTGACTCTTAATTGTAATTCAATGTTGTGTTTCTCATCATTTGTATAAAGAGATAAATATCATGCTCCTTCTCCAGATAGAACCATCTGGAGAGAATTGGCCTCCTGGGTAAAACTTCTTATTACTGATTCATAGAAGGGAAGATGTATATTCTCACCAACCAACAAGATATTTTTATTGAATTTCATTTTCTCATTTCATACTGTGAAAACAATAGATTTTTAATTTGTTTTCCAAATACAAAATGTTACAACATGTTGTTACAATGTTTTATAAAGTTCATTCATGATCAAATATTCAGAGTGCTTCTAGACACCAGCTAGGTGCTATGGTTAAAATGGTGAATAATAAGGAAAATGTTTTCTTAAATTTCACACACAACACTAACAAAGAGCTCTTCCTTTTACCCACCATCTTTCCTCCTTGAGAATCACTGATCTAGGGAGATAACAATAGAGTTCCATGGGAAACTATTGTATGTATGATTTTCCAAGGCACTATTATTCCCATTCCATTTAAAAAATAAATTGTATTGACTTCTTACCATTATAAAAATAATGCATTAAAAATATGGAAAAGTTGGGAAATACAGAAAAGTGGAAGAGGCTAAAATAATTCATTCATAATCCTACCACCAGGGTCAACTAATGTCAGTGGTTTAATACATTTCCTTCCAGTGTTATTCCTCTTACTAGATTACTTTTACTCTAAAAGGAAATATAACAAGAAAGATATGAGAGCAATCCTGTATAAAGAAAATTAATCGTATGGAAGTTCCTAACACAAGGTCTAAACAAATGTGAAGACCACAAAACCGTCAAACCACTGAAAATTAGAGTACACATTTAAGTTAGTTACAACCATAAAATCAATACGCTTTGCTTTTATCTGTTTGATTATTTTTTAATAGAATTCCTTTAAAATTCATATGGAACTCTTAAGTGTTGAAAACTAGACCAAAATTAAGAAGAAGAAGAATGTGGGGGAGGGGCATCACCTTGCCAGATACTAAAATAAATTACAGAGCTATTACACAGAAGCAGTATGGCTCAGGCCTGGCAATAGATAAACAGACATGTGGACTAGAGAAAAAAATTGAAAAAATAGATATTAGTACATGCAGAAATTTAATTTACTAGAGAAAAGGCAGTTTACTGACTATGTGATGCTTAAACAATTGGCTATCCATCTAAAAGAAACTACACTTGGACCTCCTAGCTTTATATAAAAATAAATTCAAGATGGAAAAATACTACTGGTAAAATATTACAAATACACAAAATAAAAATTAGGATTTAAATTAGAAGAAAATTTAAGAAACTAGGTGGGAAGACCTTTTAAAGCAAGACTGGAAACCCAGATTCTGTAAAGAAAGAGCGATAGATGTGATACCATAAGATTTTTTTTTATTTTGTGGAAGAAAATTACAAAAATAAAATCAAAGAACAAATTGTTGATGGTGAAAATATAGCAACTAATGTGACCCCTCCCCCCAAATTGATAATATTCAAAGAGTTTTAAAAATTAATAAGAAAAAAAGCAACTATATAGGGGCCAAGGATACACATGGGTAATTGACAGATAAGGAGTCCAAAGGGACCATAATAATATGAAAACATGCTTAACTTCATTAGAAGTCAAAAAATTGAAATGTCTAATGCTTACTCATTAGACTAGCAAAAATTAGGAAGTAGAGAAATAGGAGTGCTGGTGGAAATGTGAGGAAAATGATATTCTCAAACATTGCTAGTGGGAGTGTGGTTTGTTATTATATTTTTAGAAAATAATATGGGAAAACCCATTAAAATTTAAAGATACACATATCCTTTGAATGAGTAATTTTACTTCTGGGAATTAGACCATAAAAATAAAACCATCCACAGCTAAGAATATGTGTCTACAAATATTTGTAGTGATAGCACTTTTTGTATGTGTTGAAAACTATTCACAACAGAATGTCTATTGATAGCAGAATACCTGAATAAATTTTAGCAAATTCATACCTCATACAACTATGGAAAAGAATAAGACATCTTTCTCAGAATCTCCAAGACATATTTCAAAGTGAGAAAATCAAGACACAGAGCAATACACACACACACACACACGCATATACTGTGTATATAGCCTGATCCCACATTTTAAGATAAATAGGGACCATTCCCCTGTATATCAATGTATATCACAGTGCTGTGTGTGACCATCGAGAAAGGAGTAGAGGAACACATCAAGCTGTATTCACTGGTTTCTCTGAAGAGGTACAGGCAAAGCAAAAAGAAAGGAAGAAGGGAACAAGAAAGATAAAAAAATACTGTAGCATAATAGAAACTACCCATGATACAACAAAAGAAAATGTAGGAAATAAAATTCTATCCATTATCTTAATGGAAATAGTCAATAATAGCATAAGTTCATGGACAAGGACCAGAGGTGACATGGCCAAATAAAATAATAATTTGATTTCTACATGGGATTAAGACAATTTTTGCTTGGAATCTTTTAAGAGAGTTTCTGCAAAATAATAATGTTTCAGAAGGAAATAGAAGAAATCTGGCAGTACCCCCTCAAGCAACTTAAAACAGCTTTGCCTTTTGACACTGTATTTCCACTTTTAGGAATTATTTTTAAGGAAATAAACAGATGTAGACAAAATGCATGTTGAAACACCTAAATAATTAAATAACTTCTACAAGATACAACATAATTTCAACTTGCAAAATACATACCTGTGTGTATATGTGTGTATATTATGTATATATGTTATACACAAATGCTATACAAATATAATGTTAATGAAAACCCAAGATACAACATAATTTCAGTTTGTAAAATATATACTTTGTATATATACATATGTATATGTTTTGCAAATGGAAATTGTGTTGTATTTTGGGTTTTTGTTAACATTATACTGTGGGAATTTTTTATTTAATATACAAATATATGCAAATAAATATATATACATATACACATACATAAATACTAAGCAAAGACTACAAGAAAATATATTAAAATATTGTTAGTGATTATCTATGGCTGGTGAGTAGGTGATTTTTATTTACATCTTTGTTCTTTTCTCTTCAAAGAATGTTCAAATTAACATGCATTCTATATACAATATGCAAAACACAACAACTATTTTTAAATGGAAGCAAAAGAAAGGTGATGAGTTGATTTAAAAATGAAAAACGGTACTTCTACATAATTCAACGTTCAGAAGCATAACCTTCCTCCAATGCTCTTCAACATTAGAAAGTAGTGTCAAAGATCTCAGCAGCCTAACCTGTGTCTGCATCACCTGGACAAAAGTCAAAGTCCATCATCCCCTAGATTAACAACCTGTTCCTCCAATATCACCTAAACCCTGGATACTACACATCCTCAAATTTCGAGGATGAATCGCTCAGGTAGCCAGTTCTCAGAGAGGCTACACAGAAAGCCTTCCTATGAAAACCAGCAAAGCTGTTTTTTATATTACCTCTAGTGAACAAGGTTCATAATTTATTTCTTCAGATTTCCAGTTAGAGCAGATATCTCTAGTTTGATCTGAGCTCTCAAAACTGGAAACACCTCCTCTGTTTTCTCTGTTGGTTTTCCTCCTGGGTAGAAAGGATTTCAGCTGAAATGCAAGGCAAAGGCACTGGTGTTAAAAGGACAAAAAAGCCTGCAGTGAAGTGAGCTGGTGAGGTTTCATGGCACAGGAAGGATAACCAATAAGCCTTGTTCTTATCCCAGAAAATCTTCCCTGACAGGCCAACGAGATAAACATCAACCCTCGAAAACATGCTTCTCCCCTCCCACCTGCCTTCCTACCCATCCCTTGAAAGGACTCTTGTTTCCTGGTTGACAAGGATTCCCAGCTACATCTTGTTCCCATGGTCCAATGGGATTGAATAAAGATCAACAGAGACATGGGTGGATTTCTTTAAAACATACTAGCCAACGTCTCCTGTTGCCAAAGCAATTGGAAGAAATGTGTTCGGCACGCTTGTGCTGAGTAAAGTTCACAAAACTATTCTGAAAAGTTTTTTAGTACTCAACTAGTACCAAAATATTTACACTTTGATGGGCAGTAATATTATTACTTAAATAGGTGCCCAAACAGTGGCTACATGTCGTAATGGGAAGAAAACGTGGACATGGATGTACGCGTGCGTGTCCTCAGCTGATTCTAGCTCCTGGTGTCTAGCTCTCTTAGGCATCATGGAACCCAGACTTCCAGATGACTAAGATTTTCACTTCTTATGAGAATATGTTGTTGCTGTATACATATAGCTTCAGACTGGTTAGAAAATTCTGATCCATCTGATTTGCTACTATGTGTCAGGTCAACAATATGAACAGAAAACTACTATTAATTAGCTGTGTAGCACTGTTATGTAGACAGGCCAAAATAAATTGAATGAACCAAATTGAATCTTTTAGACTCAACGAACCATACTCAAAGTGTGTATTAGGGCTCTCATTAGCACATATCCAGACAGATAAATTAATAAGAGAAGTGCCTTCTCATGGCACTTGGCCTAAAGGCAGGAGTTACAATAAACAATACTAGAGTATATTTACTGGGCTGCAATTTACTTAGAGACAAGATTAAAACCAAAAGATAGGGTCAAAACTAGGAGAAATCACAGCAAATAGGTACCAGTAAGAACAGAAATACAGCAGAGAAGTAATTTGACCCAAATGGAGAGTGAAGAGAGGATAATGGTAACTTATTCAATAGTGGAAATGAACACATATTGTTATATTGTATTCAGTTCTTGGTTATTCATGTGTGATTTACCAATTTTGTGGATTATCCTTCCCTCTGCCAGTCCTTATACATCCATCTGAGTCATCTCTTGCCATCTTCAGTTCATATGTGCCCAGGGGACCCCAAAATAATGTTTACCATTAATCTATTTCAAACTCAATTAGCAAAGCAAACCTGATGGTATGGCTCTGGTTTACTGATCAAAGACCCCTTCACCTCTAGAAATCAAATCTGATGTCACATTTTCACTAGAGAGAGAGAAGTCAGAATGGGAATTGAATTTGGTAAATGAGTTTACTGGTCAACTAACCTTTGCCTGTTGCCTTTTTGCTAAGTTAAATTGATCCAGATATAATCAGTCAACTCCATTAACTGTCATTTACCGGCAAGACAGTGTACTCATAGGATGATGAAATATAGAAAAGTCACTGCCCAAAGTTGGTAAAGGCTTACACTCAGAGTTCTTGACTTGAGTGGATGAGTTCTAAACAGTAAAAAAGGAAATCATAGGAATTTGTTCCAGGCGAAGGGGATACAAATATTTCACAGTGGAAATTTGAGCTCCTCATTTCAGTGGATTATAAGCTTCTCGAGGGAAGAGGCCTTTTCTTTAATACTGTTTCTGTATTTCCTTCAATATCTAAGCCCTTTGCCTGCAAACATAATCTGAAAACCCATATTTACAGTGGTCAAGCTCTTGAGTTACTGTTCTAAGTTCAAGTCTTGTTATACCATTTACCAACTGGATGACCCTCAGCAAATTACTTGATTTCTCTGAGCCTTGGTTTACCTCCCTAGAAAGTGGGTATAATGATACCCACTCCTAGAGATGTTGTAATGACTAAGTAAGCTATTCACTCTAAGGTGCAAAGCACCATGGCCAGCAGAAAATGTGATCAATACAGGGAGAGGTAGTATTACTGTCATTATATTACTTACTTGACTGACTGACTCCAGGGATGAGTAAAGTAGATCATAAAAGAAACAGGACTTTAAAGAATTGGTTATTTAAATGGAAGAGCTGGATCTTCAAAAAAAGAAAGAAGCAATGGTAGCGGACAACCCCACATGTGGGTACTACACTAACCTACTAACATATTTTATGTATTTTATTCTTTAGCCCTTAGATTCTTTCTACTGATACTTAAGACCAACATTTACTAAAACATAGAGCTTTGGGAGTGGGAGAAACACGGATAATCTGTGTTGTTTATAAATAAAAAATGGGGGGGGGGGAATGATTTTGGTGTTATTACCCAAGTGACACAAGATAAATGCACAAAAAGCCCCAGGTTCCATGGCATCTGGAATCCCAATGGTTTTGTTCAGACCTCTTTCAAAGTCCCGGCAACGGCACAACCTCAGACCTTTTCGGGATAATCAGCTTCCGATCCAGGACCTCAAAGTGCGAAGAGAAATTCAAGCCCACTCAGAGACCGACAAGCATGTAGAAACACAAAAGTTGAGGAAAGGAATAGCATGTTAAAAACTGTGTAGGACCCAAACTCCCAGTGGTTTGTACTGGCTCTACTTTCTTCAACCCCAGGTGGGTAGAGGACCCATTTTTTGGTTAAAAAACTTTTCCTTCCTTCCTCTTCATTGTCTATCTCCTTGTTCTCCAAACTAGCTGTCTGCTCTGAGCTGGCAAATAGCTACGGGCACTGTCTCCTTGGAAGTAAGAAGCTCCAGGAGTTCATCCTGTTCCCAGTTCTATGATTCACAGGAGAGTTCCTTCACAGCTGCTCAGACTCTTAATACAAGGATTAAAACTATAGCTGTTTAAAATTCCTAAGCCAGCGGAGGTTTTGCGGGGCTTCTAAGCAGCCAGCAGTCAGCCAGGCCCTTGCAGACAAGGCTCTGCAGGTTCCGTGGACCCAGGAACAACAGTACAGCCCCACCCTCCCTTGGAAGACTGGCCTGACCAGTCCCACTGCACTTTTGAGGACAGTGGCCAAGCCTGGCATTGGTGACAATAACGTTTTGGTTAGTTACTAAGTAAAGGCTTCACCTAGAAACCTTCATTTCCTATACAGCAGGGTAGACGAGGTCCAACGGAAAATTTTCCTGAAATACTTCCCTAAAAGAGGCCAGTTCTACAATGAGGAAGTGACCCACTGAGCAATATATGCCAGTTTGATCCTTAGAGAAATCAGGTTTAATCCACTAGCATCTCTAGCTGATTGGCAGACAGACCTGGGTCCCATACCAAAGCCCTCCCTTGTAATTTGGGCAGGTTGCATAAAAATCAACCTTCCAGTATTACTCAGTTGACTCAGACTTCCTGTGCTTTGGAACATTTTGAATGATAGCATGGTATTTACAAACCAGAGGGGCTTTTAATCTTTTACATCCCATGCTGGTACTGGATTCACAAACTGCTAAATAAATAGCCTCTCAAATTGGCTTCTAGGCAATGGTGACAATTTGTACTTTCATTGTAATATATGCATGGCTTTTCAAGAGGTTTGCTAACAAGTTTAGAAATGTTCCATGGAGAAAATGAGAAATGGACTTGAAAGTCACCTATTTTCTCTTTTAAATTTTAAATAAAAAACAATGTGATTACTTGGTGATCACAAATAAAGTGAAATGGCTACTTGTTCACCTAATCAGCTTTTTTCTTTCCTTAAGAACCTGCCACTTGCCACTTCGAATAATTCAATTCAATAGAAAGGTTTCTCAGTGACTGAGAATGTAAGAATCTTGTCTCTATTTTTAGGTAGGTAATTGAAAATACAAAGTCTATACTCTGAAGATGTTCTCCTATTTTAGAGTTAAATTAAACACACACACTAGATACACAGACATGGAAAACAAACTTATGGTTACCAAAGGCGAAAGGGGTGAGGGATAAATTAGGAGTTTGGGATTATCATATATACCACTATATATAAAATAGATAACCAGTAAGGACCTACTCTATGACACAGGGAATATTCAGTATTTTGTAATAACCTATAAGGGAAAAGAATCTGAAAAGAATATATACATATATATACGTATATATGTTAGAATATATATATATATACACACATAACTGAATCACCTTGCTGTACACCTGAAACTAGCACAACACTGTAAATCAACTATACTTCAATAAAAATTTAAACACACACACACACACACACACATATTTCGCTTCTTATTAGTACCATACAACTGGCAAAAGAAGAAGGAGGTTGTGAAAATCACATCAGGAAATGTTTTCACTTCCTAGCAGCTATGGTAAAGCTCTGAGGGGAAAAAGAATGAAATAAAAG
Organism: Balaenoptera acutorostrata; assembly: GCF_949987535.1. Taxonomy (NCBI): domain Eukaryota; kingdom Metazoa; phylum Chordata; class Mammalia; order Artiodactyla; family Balaenopteridae; genus Balaenoptera; species Balaenoptera acutorostrata. The sequence goes on from NC_080077.1 coordinate 14,929,008, forward strand.
ACCTTTTTTTAAAAAAAAGTTTGGGCTTTCTGTATGTAAAGTGGACTACTGAGCATTGTAGATACATTTATTAACACCCCTGATAACATGTAAAGAAACTTCGACCACACAGTGTATACAGAGGATGTTTTAAGTACACCATCCACTGTATCAACTCAGGTCCATAGAATGAGTTCCATTTCTGTAGGTCAATTTTGCCATTAGAGCCAAAAGTCCTGGCCCACAGTATCTCCAAACATGAGTTCAGCAGTGGAGTTGCACCTGCTGTGGCTGTGTTGTATGGGTTTACAACAGAGATTCAGACATTGCTCTATGATAGGAAAAGCAGTCACTACCCAGAGCAAGTGAGAAATTTAGCAACGACACTTAATACACACTTTTATCCTATTACTTATAAAACAACTTCCTTAATCCTTACTTGCATGCAAAGTTCTTCTTGAATTTTTACTTTATTATGAGATATTCCAGTTGACTCCCTTGGAGTACTTCAAGAGTATTCCGTGGGCAGTTTTCACTGTGAATTTCAAACATCAGCCTGAGCTATTGAAAAAAGGCCCTGGGTTATTTTTTTGTTTTTAAAATGCTATACATAATGGCTTTCAATGTACAAGACATGATAGAGTGAAAAAATACTTGTTTAACTTCTTAACTTTGTTTTTCTCTCTGTAATACTAGCCTGACTGTGTTTTTTCTTAATTCCAAGCAGCAGGGAACCTAATTTATGAACTTTTCCTCAATAAAAAAACAACGAATGGAAAGTTTAACATTGAATTAAGGAGGCTTCGGGATTAGCAGGTACACAAGGACAGATTTATAGGGGCCAAGGACTGATAACTATATTTTAGGTCTAGGAAACATCTGCTCAGAGTAAGTAGTTTATGGTTTTCATATCAAATAGAAGAAAAAAAAACACATTGATCTGAGACTTTGGTAGTTTTATTTTTTATTTTTTAACCAACGGTAATGCAAATCCTATTCCAGTGGGCTTGTACAATTTCTTGATATGTTCTACTAAAATCCAGTGGATACAGAAATTGCCACATGAGGAAATGGTAAAGGTAAGAGAGAATCAGAGTTTTTGATGGAAAATTCATAAGCCCATGCTGTAGGGGGGAAAGGTTAATTAAATAACATTCAATTAATCTAAAATTTTTTCTCCATGTAAGACTATAGATTATATGGGCTTCCTCAATCACCTCAACATACTAATCTAAAATAGTGAAATCCCTGGAAATACTCAGAATTCAACATGTCACAGATAGTAAATACAGATACAGAGAAATTTTGCATAAACATGCAACAACCTTGGTAATGAACTCGTCTTTTTTTTTTAACTCCAGTCTTTTAGACTCATTCTAAATAATTACATGAAGCCAGGAATTGGCTGTCATCCAGTGAATTTGGACTGTGGACACTGACCAAACTGTTTGACATTTTACCCCCTTCCTGTCTATTTTCAGTCCACATTTTCCCTCCACGGTGACTTTCTGGTTATGTATTATCTGGTTTTGGCTGTCTCTACTGCCCACTTCAGATAACTGCTCAGCTCTCCACTTGGCTTCTTGCGGGGTAGGCTTGACCGAAGAGAATGGATGAAGAAAGAGCCAGCATTTTCTTTTGATCTCTTAGAGCTCAGGATTCTGTTATATAATCTACCATAAATCCTGGCAATAGAGATTGACATCAACTTCCAAACTTGCCATAATATGACACTCCTCGTTGATTCATTATAAATCCTGACATTTCTTAATTAACATGAACTCAATACTTCAGTTTGTCAGTGATAAGACATTTTTTTTTAGTTGCCTTCTCCATAGTTTTAAGGGTTGCCTTGATTAATTTTTCTCTTCTGCAATCTAAGCCTTAAATGCCAAATGTTCTAACTGGCTATCTGCCTCTAAGGTTTAAGCTCACAGATGTTTCCTTGTGGCCACAGCAAATACCACTCCTCTGAGAATAAGTCTGATAAACAAAATTGGCAATAAATTTAGAACTAAAGAGCTGGATAAGAAATTTAAATACAGCCCTTGTTAGCTACACTTTCATACATCTACAAACTTGCCTAGTGTACTCAATTCTCAAATATTGGTGTTAGTGGATTCCAGAAATCCCGTCAACAAATTAAAGCCTTAAACAATCCAAAAACTTCCTTCACTTTAACAGTATAAATCCCTTTCCCTACTGAACACATTACCATGGCTGCTAACAAGTAGAAAATTGGCCCACTTAAGTTTCGCTTCTATTCCAAGGGCAGAGGGAGGAGTAAAATGGATAGAATCCAGATGGTGAGAAGAGTGTGAAGCAAGGGCCCTGTGTAGTCTGAACACGAATAATTTGTGAACTGCTCTGAATGATGAATACTCAACTATATCAATATTGCTTATGCAACATGAATGCCATAGTAAGCAGGAGACCTTTGCTTTCTGCTTTTTTGTTTCCTAGAAAACAACACTCTTCTATGAATATTTTCCTTCACAAACTAGATTTGAAGTACCTCTTTGCTTGATTTGTGAAGCCTAAATAATCTGGAGGAATACACCAGCAAACCAATGTGAGCGATGTTCTTCATGCTGAATATTATGATGTCACCCTGTCCCTGTACTTCTGTACTTAAAATACGATGCCCAGGCATCGTCCACCAGGGAGCATTCTCAGGAGTGGAGTATTATCACTTGAGATTTATTGTAACTGAAATTAAATTATTTACTGTGCTTTCCCCCCCCAACTCCCAACCCCCAATAAGTCGTTGCCTTTTCTTTTTTTTTTTTTTTAATTGGTATCCTTGCCTTTTATTTACCCTTAGAAGAGAAGGAAAAAAAAGAGGCAAAAAGAAAGCACAATCTGACCCCTTCCCTTTATCCTCAGATCACTGGATTCATAAGCATAAAACACTTCAGGCAGCTGCAAGCGATATCAGAGTCTTCTTTCTCTGGTCAGAGTCCTAAATCAATGGAATGATGATGTGTCTTTTATTCCCAGCATAGATGCCCATGGGTTTGACTGTGCTTATATAAGTATCTCAATTCACTGTTCTAAGTGTGGACTGCTGAAAGCAAGAACTATAGAATCATAAAGCATGGCCACAGAGACCATAGGGCTCCCCTAGTCCAATGCCTTCATTCAACTGATGAGGGAAATGGGGCCTCAAAATTGGACTTTTTCAAACAAAGCTGGAGACATAACACTTTCTGGTTTCAAAAAATATTATGAGGCTACAGTAATCAAAACAGTATTGTACTGGCATAAAGACAAACATATGGACCAATAGAATAGAATAGAGAGCCCTGATTAAATCAGCACATACACAGTTGATTGATCTTCAACAAGGTTGCCAGGAATACACAATGGGGAAATGATTGTCTCTTCAACAAATGGTGTTGGGAAAACTGGATATCCACATGGAAGAGAATGACGTTGGATGCTATCTTACATAGTACACAAAAATCGACTCAGAATGGATTGAAGACTTAACTGTAAGACCTAAAACTGTAAAACTCCTAGAAGAAAATGGGGGAAAGTTTCATAACATTGGTCTTGCCCATATTTTATTGGATATGACACCAAAAGCACAGGCAACAAAAACAAAATAAACAAGTGGAACTGCATCAAACTAAAAAGCATCTGCACAGGAAATAATCAACAGAGTGAAAAGACAACCCATAGGATGGGAGAAAATATTTGCAAACCGAATATCTGATAAAGAGTTAATCTACAAAATACGTAAGGAACTCATACAACTCAATATCAGAAAGACAATCCAATTTTTTAAGGGGCTTAGAACTTGAATAGACATTTCTCCAAAGACATACAAATGGCCAGTGGATACATGAAAAAATGCTCATCATCACTAATCATCAGAGAAATGCAAATCAAAACCACAATGAATACCACTTACACCTGTCAGGATGGCTATTATCAAAAACAAAAAAGACAAGTACTGGCGAGAATGTGGAGAAATTGGAACACTTGCACACTGTTGGGAGGAATGCAAAATGGTTTAGCTGCTGTAGAAAACAGTATGGAGGTTCTTAAAAATTAAAATAAAACTACCAGATGACCCAGCAATCTCACTTCTGGGTATACATCCAAAAGAATTGAAATCAGGATCTGGAAGAGATATTAGCATAACCACGTTCATTGCAGCACTATTCAAAATAGTTTGCTCAATGTGAAAACAACCTAAAAGTCCACCAAGAGATAAATGGATTAAGAAAATGTGGTATATACATATAATGGAATACTATGCAGCCTTTAAAAAAGAGTAAGAGTATTGCCATATGTGGCAATATGGATGGACCAGAAGGACATTATGCTAAGTGAAATAAGCCAGTTACAGAAACACAAGTACCGCATGATTCTGCTTATATGAGGTATCTCAAATAGTCAAATTCATAACATCAAAGACTGGCATGGTGGTTACCAGGGGCTGGAGAGAGGAGGAAATGGAAGTTATTAATCAATAGACATAAAGTTTCAGTTAAGTAAGCTCTAGAGATCCATCATACAACATTGTACCTCAGGATCAAGGAATATGTCAGGCTCTATCGAACACAATTATGTACCGAACATCTCATGACCTCCCACAGCACTAGAGCGAAGCCGGCACAAAGCCCATCATTGCACTTGAGGCACTTTCAGTGTGGTTGGGAGCAGAGACTCTGGACAGACCTTAATAAACCACAGCTCATTCCTTAAATAAAATCAGGAAAAAAATTAACAGTGTGTGTCAAGATGAACTGTATTGGATTCTGAGTAACTCTGATCTCTAAATATCCTTTAGTAAAATTTGATGCAAGGGGAGCCTGGAGGTGAGGTAAAAGACTTTGGGGAAGAGTTTTCTGTTTCTTGCTGAAAGGTACAGAGGCAGCCATCTAAGTCCTTTTGTCTTGAGTGGTCCCAGTTTCACTAGTTAATTATAGAAACAAAGATAAGCAAAAAAAAAGAAGGAAAGAAATTTGTATCTGTATTTGTCACACAGTTTTAAAGTGAAGTATATTAAAATGGATTATCAGATGTGATGTGATCATCTTTATTACTTTACTGTACATGGTTTTAAGGAAATGAACGCTGACAGATGATGGCTATAGTAAATAAAGATGAGTGTACAAAAGACCAATGTTTTCTGTGAGATAAACTCAAAATTTCTTGCGGGTTTCTTTGTATCTTTTTAGAAATTCTGAAAGGAAATACCCCATTGAGACTATTTCTATGAACAGCAGAGGGAGGAAGGGTCTCAGAAATGCAGATTATCCATTTGTGAAAGTGTTCTAAGGGCTCCTGAACCAACCTAGGGGAAGAGGTTAGAGCTTGCTCAGCTGCTGGCTATCTGATAAGAGAACAGTTTGATGGAATCAGAGGAAAAAGAAATGCCAAAACCCCAGTGGCAATCTACTATCCCAGCAAAGGGCAAGGACCTAGACCAGCAGCCTTAGCAAGTCTTACACTTGTCAGTTTCCCTAAGTTGTCATTTTGTTGGGGCCTGTCTCTTCCCCCTCGTGACTGCCACTTCCCACAAGGGGCTGTGCGTTTTCTTCAAGGCAGCGAGAAATAGGAGCTGGAAGACTGCGCCCCATTTGTATTAATTCTTAGCAGGAAACTCAAAGAATTGAGAGTTGGGGATGGCTATAAATAGAAGAGCGAAGCCAGCTGAAGCTCCTGAAGGCCGGGGTTAGGAAAATGAAGCTCCAGGTGTGCAGCTGAACCAGTCTTTGTGGTTTTTTACAACAGAACGGCAAGGGCAGCTCCTAGCCACTTGTCTTCTCAGAGGAGTCAGAGAGCATCCCGAAGACTGCAGGGATGCCTCAGGGAGAGGATTACTCAGAGAGGGAACAGGCTGACTCCCAGCCTATCCGCCACTATCCCGCCAAAGCCCCACCCCTTCTGCCCACCCTATTTACAAGCTTTGCCACACGCTCCGGAGGCCAAGACTCTCCACCCACACCTCCACCACTGCACACACTCTCAGGTCTTTGGAACATAAACCAACCCACCTCTCATACCCATTTCATAGCCCCACACCAGGGCCACTCTCATTCACGTGGTGACAAGATTTGATTTGTAACTAAGTCATTATTTATGCATTCCATATGTAAAACTTGTATTTCATAAAACTGAACTTTTTATAAAGGTCTTCTACTTCCATTATTTAATTTAATCCTCATGAATGGCCATAAAACTTCTGTAACTCAGATATCATTATTCCCCTTTTACAGATGAAGATACTGAGGCCTGGAGAGGGTATGATATTATCTCTTGTCAGCCCTAGATGCTCAACTTGCTTCTCCAAGGCAAGGATCATAATGATCAAAAACTTTAGAAATGAATGTTTTGTCAAGTGATGGCTGAGAGCATGGGCTTGGGAAACAGAGAAGCTTATCTTCAAGTCTTAGAACTGTCATTTATAAAGCCATCTAACATTGGACACATTACCTAACTTTGCAAAGCCTTAGTGTCCTCATTTGTTAAATTGGAATCATACTATTGTTTACCACTTGAGGCTGTAGTAAGGATTAAATGTGATCATGCCTTTAAAAAGCATTGTACAAAACAAGAGCTCCCTAAACAGGAATTGTTAATATTCAATATAATTGCTGTTCCTACCACCTCATGGGCATGAAGTATTTGTTATACAGCCAGTGAGGGGGAGACCATCCCAGGTCTTTGGCATCACACTGAATGAGAAGTCAGGGTACAACTCCACACGTGCGTAGACTCAGGTTTTGCCCAACCACCAAGCAAAACACTTCTTTGGACAGCAAAATGAATGTGAAGCATTTGTACCAAGTTTCATACATACTTGTCTCAGCAAGTATTTGCCCATTTTCTTTGCTACTCTTCTTATCACAGATGGATGTGACTATCCTTAGGGTCACAAAGGAAAAGAAGTCATGATGGAGGGCAGGATATTAAGGGTTTCTGCACCTTCTCTTCCAACACTTTGTGCTCATTACAGAAGCAGCAGCATTGCAACCGTGGCATGCTCAGCTGGCTGCATTTGTTGCCCTTTTTTTCAGGTCAAGTTCCCTGTTACGGTCCAATGGATGCAAACTCCTAGTGTCTGTGGTGCTGACCATGAGGTCTGGTCATTTATTCCTCCAACATCTATTATCAGATACTGTACTAGGCTTGGAACAAAAATGACTTCATTATATTTAGTTTCTAACACGTGAGGACCGCATTGAGTGGCTTAATATCATTTATTCCACACAATTATATCCAGTGGCCACTCTTATTATCCCTACTTTGCAGATGAGAACTTTGAGGGCAGAGGTTAAGTATCACAACTAGAAGGTGATGGGAGCTATGGCTTGGACTCAGCAGTCTCCTGTGGATTTGAATTGAACTACCGAATATCTGAATCCTCACCAGAGAGTTCCTGCTAGGGGAGACCTGAGCAGAAGCTTTCCAGCAAGATATTTTTAGGGGTGAATAGATAATGCAAGCCTCTGCATCCTGACTCTTTCAGATTGTGAAAGAAAAAATTTTACACTCCTTAGAAAGAATCATAAACTCACTGATGTGCAAGGTTTTGTCAGGGTCCAGTGGGAATGATCCAGAGGAAGTCTACTGAGATGTTGCCCAGAAGGCAAACTCACCGTCCTCACCATCACCTTCATCAAAAGCCACCTGTTAAGTACCTGCATCTAAAACTAGCACTTTATTACACCCTGTGCAGGGAGATCCACAGGGGGATTAAGGAGAGAGACACAGCCCTGATGGAAATGAATGGGCAGGACCACTTCTCAACCAGTACGGGTGAAACATGGCTATGAATATTTTACAAAACTGTGGACAGTCTATTCAGAGCTTGGTCAGTCTCATCCTTGCCTATTAATCTTTGCAGCCAATCTGCAACCATAAACCAGAGCTGCTCTCTGTTTCTGGCAAACTGAAGCCTAACTACCAGGCCCTCAGCCCCAGCAGTTGTTCTGATCAACTGGACTAAATGAATACAGACAAATACTCAAAGAAGCTACAGAAAAACCTCATAAAAATGTTTAGCAGACATGCAGTGCAAATATTTATATTGTACAGAGGTTTAGAGTGGGTGTTAGGGAGAAGGAAGAAGGTAGTTAGCTCTATATCCTAAACTGAATGAAAGATACAGAGTTAACTGAAGTGAAAGATAATTGTTTGACTTTGTCCTTGCTGCAAGTTTGAGATGCATGAGCTTTATCCTCTTCCTGACTGTCACTGCCATAAAACAAAACAAATGTCTCCAAGGGTCTAAGAAAAAGATCCTGCTAGGAAATATGACCCTTATATTCATATTCAAAATTTTGCTTTTTTCCCCCCTCCATGTTATCTCTGATAATTACATTATTTTTATTCCTAATTTCTTTAAAATCTAACACACTGTAGAGTATTACATCTAACCTCTGGAATAGTATAGCCGCGTGTGTTAAAGCCTAGTGAGCAGTCTTCGTAGGATATTCACAAAATTGGAGCAAACATTTGCTTTGGAGAAATAAGAAGGGGTTGTAAGGAGTAGAAATGGGGTCTGAAGCCTAGATCTCAAAAGTGCCCACCTAATTTCATTTCTTTTATCTCTCGGTTCATGTTAAGATAAAACTCAAATACTTCTTCTACCTCATATTCATAAGTTCACTCTCAACATTAATATACACCATATACATGATATATGTGATACATACATTGCATTCAAAACCAGATGAGTTTCCCAGCAACCTCTGCAAGCCTATTAGATCTGGCCCAGAAAGCCAGTAGAAATCTGGCACCTTTGAACAGGAATCATTGCCGTGATCCAAGTCCTGATAAAGCCCCAATCCTAAAAAAAAAAAATCATGTTGGCTTCTATGGGCACGTCTGGGAGAGCAAAAACTGGTTACCCTCTTGACACAGCACGAAACTTAGAACTCAACGCGCATTTCCTGAAACGTGTGGCATTCCTCTAACCAAAATGAAAGTATGCTGCCCTGTCTTTTGTGACTGCCACATCATACTCAAGTAGCACTCTGCTTGTGGTGGGGAGGCATTTATGTGCATACCATCCCCTGTAAAAAGCGACTGGGAGTTTTTTACAGGGGAGCAAACTGAGGCAGCAAGACCCAAAAGAACTTACCTGAAATCACAGGGCACTTTAAAGACAGGGTGGCTGACTTTTGCATTGCTAGATGACGTAGCTTTTCAGAAAACTTGACTGCCTTCGGGAAGCAAATAATGGCTTATTCAGATTGCTTAGTTCAAACTCACATAAGTTACGGCGCCAGAGATTAAGAAAACAGGTAGCGTGTTCATGCTAGTCCGTGATCAGGCCAATTAGTAACTTTTGAAATTCTGCCGCATTTCAGTAATCCAGAACTTCCTAGCTAGAGCTGGATCAAATAAATAGGCGTTATCTGGGACAGGCAGACAGCCTGTCAGTGCTGTACTAAGAAAAGGGTAGTCGGGTTGCCCTCTGACTCAGCTGAATATTATTCGAAAAGTGAATTTTCACTGTACCAAGTTTAGATTTAACATTTTAACGTCGTAGTAATGCTTGCCAGTAACTTTGCAAAATATCCCTGGAGCATTAAGAGAAAAATGAACATCTTTTCATAGGAGAGGGAAGCTCTAAAGTTACATCATGCTTGTAAATAGTAGCACATATAACAAAAAGAAAAAAATATATTGAGAAGAAGAAATAGGAGTACCTACTTGAGGAGAAGAATGTCACTGAAAGACTGTCTTCTTATGCTATAGAAGGGGCAAGGGAAAGGAACATTAACCTTTCAAGCCCGTTAAGGAGCTTCTGAGCATGGAGCCTTTATTTTCAGTTTTGGTGAAAGCTGTTCTGAGGCAGTAGACAGGAGGCTGTTATGACCATGAAATTAGGAAATGTGGGAACTCAAAAATAAAGAACTAGCACCACCATTTGACTAGGAGTGGAAACATCTCCTGTACAAAATAGAGGAGGGGGTGGCCTTTCTTTCTCCACATGAGGCCTGTTTCTAACTATCTTAGCACTTGGGTCAAGGTAGACATCTCACAAGGGTGTAAGTCATCTGTTAATCTGCCTGAAATTTTTTTTAATGTAATCCAGCTGATTTTCTCTTCACTACTAACGAAGCTTGAAGTCTAGACAGGCATGCTGAGTTGGAAAAATAATAATAATCAAGCATTCATTCAGCACATAAATTTTGTTAATCCCAGATTAGTTAAGGGGTCGGGACACATGTTTGGTGAGCGTTTTCGTAACTTTCTCGTTCAGCATTGACTCAACGACTCTGCATGTCTGGTCACTGATGAATTGGGTTCTTCACTTCAGTATCCTGCAGAGGTTAGCTTCGCTCTGACTCTGAAGCCATTCCTCTGCCACCTGATCTTCCCATGAACATCTGGCTTTTCCTCCAGCCATTTAAGAGTTTGTGGGATGTTTTGTTTTGTTTCATTTGCATGGGTAGTATGTATTCTAAAGGATTTTTTTTGGAACATATTAGATTTTTCTGCTCAAGTCTGAAGAAAGGCTGGTTTTCTGCAAGTGAGAATGGTGGAAGAGAGGGTGAAGAGGAGGAGGCTCTCTTGCTCCTGGGCTTTCTAGAATCTCCAAGTGCAGGTTGACATCTGCAAGGGCAAGCCATGCATCTCAAAATCGGCTTAGGAGAGAAAGTCAAAATTCTCATAATCAATGCTTTAAAACATTTAGAAATAAAGGCTCTTAATTGTCATCCATCATCTCTATACTTGCAAGTTAGCCTGTAAAATAATTTGAATATGCAAATTTGTCTGAGATTAATTTCCACATAGAGCAGGACATATTTTAGGTAATGTGTAAAGTATTTCATTTTGACTTAAGAAACATAGAATTTCAACAAGATTCACTTACCAAAAATGTTTACTAATGCATTGTGGCAGTTTTATTAGCTTTTTATTATTTTTATTATGATTTGTGGCAAAAGGTAAATTATTTACTAAAATGTTTTGAACATTTAAAACATTTTGAAAGCAAAATATTTTTTTCTAAATTAATTAAATCCTTCAATTATTTGATTTGCCAGAATGGGTGAGGTACGCTTTTCAAATAGGATTTAACTACCTGTTAAAATCAGTTGTGCACATCAATACAGAGAAGAAAATTATCTAGAGCAACATTTCTCAAAATAGGACATCCGGTGAATTCTGAAGGTTATGGATTATTTTCTACTCATTAGAAAATTTAAATGTATAATATACAATTCAGATAAAATAAAAATTAGATCAATCATCCTTCAAAGACTATTACTGACATTCATTTGTATTCCAATATGTGCTTTCTCAAGTGGGAGAGTAAAAATAACAGCAAAAGCCTTCTGAGCAGGTACTAGAGGTCAATACTATTCTAAGCACTTTCACAACAACTCGATGAGGTAAGTACCATTGCAAACCCATTTTACAGATGAGGAAACCATAGGATACCAAGGTTAAGTACCTACCCCAACATTTTATAGCTGGAGTCATGGTTCAACCTCAGGTGGTCTGACTCAATCACCAAAGCTTTTAACACTCCACTGAAGAATCAAAACCAGCACACGGTGGGAACACAAATGTTCTACATGTATCATTGGAAGAAAAAGTTGAGAAGTTATCAGTGAATGGGTAAGAACATGTTTTTACAGATTGATATAGAAAGGTTACTATGAATCATCTTAAAGTTTATCATGCTAATGAAAACACTAAAAATAAAAATGTCTGCTTGTTTTAAAATATTCTGTGCTTTCTTCTAGGAAAAAAAAAATCTCCTTTGAGGAAAAGTTTCTAATTAAATTGTGTTCACCATTGTTAGATAGACTGAATAATGAAAAAACAAATAGGAAGGAAAGAACAATGTAAGGAAAGCAGCGTGATACAGTGTAATTGAAACAAACACGGTGCAAATTTAATCTCATAAGTATAATTCAAAGAGAAGTATCACACCTTTATGCCTAATTCCCTCACACGCATTTTGTAAGTGAAAAATGAAGGCTTTTATTTCATCGAAGTCAGATTATCCACTATATCTTTATTTTTTAAAAAATCAACATACACATTCCCTTACAGTGGCATGTTGTTTGTTAAGAAATACAGAACAAGGAAGTTCTAGATCTTTCCAGGTTCCAATCTTTTTTTTTTTTTTCTTTTAAATACTTCCTCTCATTCCAGAAGTGATCACTAACAGCCTGGTCTTCACAAGCAAAGTAAAGCAGAAAATTGATGCAATCTGTCTGGGTCATTCAAGCAAAATTCTGCTGTGATCTGGGTGATTCAGGTTAAAATAAAACTCAGTTTTTTGATTTGGAGTGGTTTTGTCTGATGCCCCAGGCAATAGCAGAGTTTGTGGCTCAATTACATAGTTAATTGCCCAAATTCTTTGTTTGCCCTTATTAGCAAAGATGTTTGCTTTGGGTGCCACTCTAAGTATGATTTCATCATACTCTGAAGGCAGCCCTGCACATTCAGTTTGTCTCATGAAGAGCAATCAAAATTGAAACTCTGCTTGCCTTGAGATACCAGTCAGTACACAAGCACCCACTCACTCAGCTCTCTAAGGGCCATTGCCCTGCCCTCAGCTCCTGTTGCCTAGACAACCAAGTCACATCCATATGACCCTCAGCCCCACCTCAGATCAGAGCTAATTGGATCAGAGATAAGCATCTAACCCAGATAGGCAGGGACCAAGGATATGGTCTAATGTGAAAAGATGAACTTGACCAATCATATTCAGCTCTCAGGATGTATGAATTTTGGAAATCTAGACTGAGATAGCGAGACACACAGGCAGGAAGGATGTCTTGGGGTAGACTGGAGGCCACAGTTAGCAAAGGCCCTTAGCAAATGAAGTTATGTGAGGACAGAGAAACCCAATGGCCAAGATGAACAAATATGGGGCTCTGGGCCCATGAGCGCGTGGCAGGGTCTGTACAGCTGCGTTGGTCACTGGCCGGGTTGTGAATGTCACACAAATTCTTCCATAACCCTTATTACCAGGTATCCAAGGGAGTCTCTGTTCCTTGCCATAAAAAACTGTAACCAAAACACTCATCCCGGATCACAGGTGCTAGTTTATGTAGCAGAAGGCACAATATCCAGCAGTCCTGTTTTCAATGTACAGGTCCAGGGTATTTGAAAACAGAGCCTTAATAGAACCAATACCTGATGACTCAAATTGAAACTCTCTAGTTGAAGCTTATAGGGATAAAGATAGTCTCTTTCTCAAAAAAGAAAAAAAAAAAAAAAAAGAAGGACCAACTTCCTTCAGATAACAAAGATGTTAGGCAGAAAATACTTTTGCAAAAAGATGACAAATTCAATTAAACCATACCCTTCATCTATAGAAAGGCCTTTAAAATTTCCCTTCATACATCACATGCCTCTTCTTTATATAGAAAAAGATATATAGCAAGTCACAAACATCCCATGTGAAGAAATAATTATTGAAAAAAACTTCTGGTAGAAGAATAAATGGGCTTTTATACTGATAGGGGTGACAAAGGAAATAGCATCTGAAGAATACCATGGTTTAAAGTGGAAAAGCTAGGGGCTTCCCTGGTGGCACAGTGGTTAAGAATCCACCTGCCGATGCAGGGGACATAGGTTTGAGCCCTGGTCCGGGAAGATCCCACATGCCGCGGAGCAACTAAGCCCGTGCGCCACAACTACTGAGCCTGTGCTCTAGAGCCCTCGAGCCACAACAACTCAGCCCACATGCCACAACTATTATAGCCCGCATGCCTAGAGCCCGTGCTCTGCAACAAGAGAAGCCACTGCATTAAGAAGCCCGTGCACCGCAACTCAGAGAAAGCCCACTCGCAGCAATGAAGACCCAACGCAGCCAAAAATAAATAAAAAATTTTTTAAATCTTTAGAAAGAGAAAAGCTAGTCACTCTGCTGAGCAAAGAAAATCTCTCCATGACCCTCCTTACTCCCTCAAGACCCTGCCCCTCCATCTTCTCCCCAAACACCCATCCCTGACCACTGCTTAACCCCATCCGTCTCAGTTGCCAGATACACAAACACACACATGCTTCTCCTTGGTGGGAAGCAAGGTCTCAACTAGGATTCGGAGAAGGTTGGCCCTTCCAGGAGTTTATTTTCATGGACTACTAGGAGAACTTCTAAGGGGAAAAGAGAACCCCACAAATGTCATCCAAGGCCAAGGAGCCAGTGCCAGAGGAAAACGATTTTTAAATACAGCACAGATTTGTCACAAAGCTTGTCAACTGTACTGCAAGAACAGGTTGCTATAAAAAGCAGAAGAAAAATCTCTGTAAGACATTGAGAGCAAAGGGAAGCCTTGATTCCTAAACCGCATGACAACTAGGAGTGAGCAGCTCTCCCCACTTGAGGATCCGGTCACCTAAGCAGCAAGTGAACCCTGCCCTCATTGGCACCTCTGATTGACACCAGCAGCAACCGCCTTGGCTGATATTGGTGGCTTCAGCAGGCCTGCAGTGATTCTCAACACCTGGGGCAAGTTCAGCAGCAACTGCTTATTCATCTGGGGACACAGGAAGGAAGAATTTGATAGGACTTCAGCTTGTAAAAAAAAAAAAAAAGAGTTGATGGAGACCAGAGTGAGAACAATATTATTTTACTATTGTTTTCATCCTATTTTTTTTTTCCTGGGCTGGTTTATTCTAGGGAAATATGGATTACAAGAACTTCAGACTCTGTCCCCAAAACCTCTTCAGCCTCCGTCCCTTCTATTTCCTTCTTCATGTTACTGCTCAAGCCTTCTTCAGCTCTGAGCTGGACTACTGCAATAGCATCCTAATAGCATCTGACTGCCTCCAGCCTCTCCCATTTCTGGTCCACTGAACACACCTTCACCAGATTACCTTCCTGACTAATCATCGTCATCATGTCACTACACAAGCAAATTAAGTGCAAACCATTCACCATCTCCCTGAGAATCCGGTCCCAGCCCACCTCTTCAGCCTCCAGCTCTGGTCAGGTGGCCTCGTTCCCTGCTCCCAGTATCCCACACTCATGTATCGACCTCTTCCCTGTCTGGGTTAGTTATGATCCTACCACTTCTTCAAAGTTCGTCTCAAAGAACATGTTCTCCAGGAAGCCCTTCCTGATTGCCCACCCACCTCTGAATCCCCACTGAGCATTGCTTGCACTTCTCGCCTCCAGTAACAAGTACTCAAGAAGCACCTCCTCTATGCCAGGCAAAGGTGGATAGACATGGCCTTGAGGAGTTTGTGTCTAGAAGGGATAGACCCTTCAACAGATGAATTGTATGACAACCTAATAACTGATGCATCAGAACTGAAACATAGTTTTACTGAACACTTGATAACACTCTTAGGGAAATGAAAATTCTGTCTGGTACTGAGTTACTTGTGCATCTCCCACACCTCCTACCACCAACTGATTGCGGTCAATTGCAGGTTACCTGGGAATGTGTCATACTCCACCCAGATCCATGGCAGTAATTCACACAGTGCCAGACACACAGACATTTTTTCTTCATTAAAATGAATTTCAACTTGGGGCTTCCCTGGTGGCGCAGTGGTTGAGAGTCTGCCTGCCAATGCAGGGGACACGGGTTCGCGCCCTGGTCTGGGAAGATCCCACATGCCGTGGAGCAACTAGGCCCGTGAGCCACAACTACTGAGCCTGCGCGTCTGGAGCCTGTGCTCCGCAACAAAAGAAGCCGCGATAGTGAGAGGCCCGCGCACTGCGATGAAGAGTGGCCCCCGCTTGCCACAACTGGAGAAAGCCCTCGCACAGAAACGAAGACCCAACACAGCCATAAATAAATAAATAAATAAATAAATAAATGTGAAAAAAATCTAAAAAAAAAGAATTTCAACTTGAATAGAAGAGACAGAAAGTCCTGTTCATCCCAATTCCCATCCCTCTATCATCCCCAGTGGCCTAGGAGACCTACATTTACCTTGCTCTCCAAGTAGCAGAAACAATGCAGCTTGACCATTTACAGGGGTACTGAGCAGCCTCAACCCCCAAGCACATCCCTGCCTGGGTTTGGAAAGCTTCCTCTACAACATCAAAATCTATACTGGAAACTATTTTCCCTCAGGGCCTAATACCTTTAAGGTCCTTGAAGTAAGGACATGAAGCCAAAAAACAAAACATAGAAAACAAGAAGCAAAACTAGATAATTACATCAGAGACAAGGCATAACATATTTGAATTACACAGTTTGGGCATTAAGTAAAATAAGAGGATAATAGAAAATAAAAGGCAAGCATTTAGATCACTAGATCATCGTAAGTGTAAAATGTGCTTAAAAGGAATAATAATATGAATATAATTTTGTTGCTATCACTTGGGCAATGAATGTGTTTAATCATTTTCCCCACAACCAAATTGTGGTTGGTTACTATATATATCTATATTTCTCTTTTATAAAATCATCTAGCCTTTTCTGGTTTGCTTACTCCACTTTCCAAAGCAAAGATCCACATGGATGGTTCCAGGGGATTTGGAATCCCCTAAAATCGTAGCCAACCTTTTGGCTACATAAACACATGTGCATTTTTCTGAGAAGGGCGTCTAGAAACTCCATGTGATTCTTTAAGAAGCCTAAACAAGATTAAGAACTACTAAAGGCATGGGCTTATCATTATAAACGCAGTGTTTAGTATGCTGTGACGTATACTATTATGTTTCTTTGAAATTTTTAACATTGCCTGTATGATTACTTTTTCTTTTCAAAACTAACACCTTTTACCAAATTAATAAAGTTTTACAATTTGTACCTTTCTTCTAAAATAAATTGAGATAGTCATTTCTCATTTTTTAAAATTTTACTTGTAAAACTCCAAAGAGATCTTGATTTTTAAAACCTTAGGTCCGGCTAGCAATTACCAAGTAGTAACATGAAGCAGCTCCTGGCGTTCAGAATGAACCCTAGAAGATGAAGGTTGAATACTAAGTTAGCAGGTAAACATTTTTCCTGTAAAGGTGGGACAGACAGTTGATATGCATGTGAGGGTTTGTAACTGGTTTTTGTAATCTTTCCGTTTTCAGTGCCTTTTGTGGTGTTTCTGCACTTAAGAGATGTGTGTAAGGCGCAACAGTAGATTTCCAGCTGCAGACAGCCCCAGCACCTCGCAGGGAGCCTGTCTTCCAGAGTCACCACAGGGGGATCTTTGTTTGTTGAGACATTTAAAAGGTGTTTTGCTGGAATCCACACTCCAAGGAGGAGCCGTGAAAGGAGAACTGGCCCAGGCCAAGCTGTGGTCACCACTAAACCAACCAAAGCAGCCGGAACCCGCAGACGCTCTCAAGCAGAGGAAGCAATCTGTCCCAAAGAGTTTGTGTCCTATTTATTCAGGCAAAGAAAGGGTATTCATTTCAACCAGCAAGGGAAATGTTAGGTTATGTAACCCTGGGATGAAGAGAATGAGGCTTTTTTTTTTTTTTTTTTTTTCCTGGAGAAAAGTATTGTGAAATAGTCCAGAAACAACCTCCAGTTTCCATGGTCACTCCTGCCCCCAGAAGCCTCTATATCACAAGATCAACAGTCAGAGCTGTGGGCTCTCTTAGGGTTAGGTTAGGGTTAGGAGAAGCCAGAGGAGAACTGGTGGGCCCAGGACCCTCTCCCATCTACTGTTGTCCCCTCCCCCATCAGAGCCTACCGGGGCCGTGGGAACCCTTGACCACGCACCTTCATCAGTCATTTCAGAACAACCACGGTCCAATCATCCTGAAGCATTTTTCCCACCTTCTCACACTCCAATGCAACCTTAGAAAGAATCCTTATTTATGGGTCTGCTGCACAGAGCCAGCCTGAAGCATCATTAAGAATTACTGAAAAGGGATGTTTAAGTAAGCCTGAGGTTGACCAATGTATCAAAACTCCAGGGCTTCCCTGGTGGCGCAGTGGTTGAGAATCTGCCTGCCAATGCAGGGCACACGGGTTCGAGCCCTGGTCTGGGAGGATCCCGCATGCCGCGGAGCGACTCGGCCCGTGAGCCACGGTTGCTGAGCCTGCGCATCTGGAGCCTGTGCTCCGCAACAAGAGAGGCCGCGATAGTGAGAGGCCCGCGCACCGCGATGAAGAGTGACCCCTGCTTGCCGCAACTAGAGGAAGCCCTCGCACAGAAACGAAGACCCAACACAGCCATACATACATACATACATACATACATAAAAAGAATGTAAGCAGACAAGAATAGCATTAAAAAAATAAAAAATTAAAACAATTAAAAAATTTAAAAAAAAAAAAACAACTCCAGGCTGGTGAGGGCCAGAGTTTGCTTTTTTTAAGGGAAAAATGAGAATGTGAGCCCAAGTGAGGTGTCAGCCAGGAGGTGGGTCCGGAGAGGCAGGGACAGAGGGAGCGTGAGCACTGTGAGTGAGGAGGACCCCAGCCGGCTGGCGGAGCAGGGACAGGGAAGTGACCACAACCGACCCAAGCACTGGCAGAGCCCCAGGTGGGCAGGACAGGTGCAGAAGTCACACAATAGGCCACGGAGCCTCAGGTTGTCCAAGACGTGGGAAGCTCCACTTCTGGGGAGACTAGGGCATAAGGCCAAGACTCGGCCACAGAGCAAGGCAAACCCAGTCACTTGGGAAGGATTTTAGAGATTAGCTAGGACACCCATTCAGTTCTTTTTTTCATCTAATAATTATTTACTGAGCCCCTGTAACATGCCAGGTACTGTTCCAGGTGTTGGGGACACAGGAAACAAAATAGACCAAAATCCCTGACTTCGTGGAGTTTATATTCTAGTGGAGGAAGAAGGGAGGTAAACAATAACAAATAAAATAGAGAGAGAAGCTCAAGTGGCGACAAGTGTGAAGGTGAAGATTAAGCAGGGAATGGGGACAAGGAGCACGGAAGCAATGTTGACCTTTAAGTACGGCAATCAGAGAGGTGACCCTAGAGATGACGCTGAGTGACCACCTGAAGACAGTGAGGGAGAAGCATCCTGGGTCTGCAACAGCCCAGAGTAGTAGCAAGCACAAGGTCAGGCGTGTGCCCAGGCATATCTGGGCAACAGGGTGGAGCTCGAGGGGCTGAACTGGTACCCACAGGGGTAGACAAAGGAGAAGAGGTGGGAGAGGTAACAGGAGCTCCAAGCTGTATAGGACCATCCAAAGGGAACTGACTTTTACTCTCAGAGTGATGGAAAACCACTGGAGGCCTTTGGGCAGGAGTGGCGTGATAGGACTCCAGTTTGAAAAGGCCCACAGTACCTGATTAGTACACACCTATGTATGGGGTGGGGAGAGACAGAAGGGGCAAAGACCAGGGAGGAGGCCACCGCCCCAGCCCAGGTGAGAAGCCAGGGTGCTTACACCAGGGCAGTGGTGGTCAGTGTGGCCAAGTAGCTACATTCTAGGTGAACTTGAAAGGTAGAGCCAACATGCTTGCTGATACATATGACGTCCAAGGAGTGAGAGAAAGAAAGGAGGCCAGAACGCCCCCAAGGCTTTTGGGGTCCATACTCCAGAACCCTAGTATGGAGCGGTCATTTACTCAGATAAGGAAGACCCCAGTAGGCCCGGGGTGGGGGGAAAGAGAGGGTTCTAGAGTCCAGCTTTAGACATGTTAAGTTTGAGATGCCAATTTAGACACCCAAATGGATATAAGCTGACAATCGAGGTCAATAGAAAGGGCTTGAATGGAAATATAAATGGGGAGTGGAGGTCATCAGTGTACAGATGGTATTTAAAACTCTGAAGACAGTGACTCCTGGTTGGTGACTGTGGACCCGGCATCTCTTCTCTTCTGCTCAGCCTCCCAGGGTCTCTGCCCCCCACCCTCAGGTACCTATTATCTCCCTATTATCTGGCTTCACCTGGGTTTGCTTTCCCCGCCCCTGGCTGTTACCTCCCTCTTCATCTCAAATGCGTCTATTTACTTCTTCTGAGTCCTGTTGTCTCAGGGCATTCTTCTTTGGTTGTAACAGACCAGCAGACATAAACTAAATTAATAGGTCTCAATGTCTGGAAATTGCCTTTCAAGCTAATGTGAATTCTTTTTAATAGGGAACATTTAGGCCATGTCAAAGGTCCCATTTGGGACACATGGCATCCTTTGAATTGCATGGGGGAAGACAGCTGGCTCCGAGGATGAAGGTGTTGCCCTTGAGATACAAAACAGACATTTCATCCACTCTCAAAAATAACCTTTCCACAACTGGATCAGGACCTTTGAAAAATATATATATTTCCACCACAGTTTAAATAAAGGCTATCAATACTATTTCATACCATTTCATTCAGCATTTTCATAGCATCCTAAGTGCTCCAGAAGTTCAACTGAAGAAAAGCTTATTATTTTGAAAGTCAGGAAGAGCCAGAAAGTATGGGAGCAGTGCCAGAAGAAGAGGCCTATTGAAAGCTAGAAAAAAATCCACAAATGTGTGTCGGTCCACACAGGTGTCTAGTACTAGGCTAAGATCCCTTGCCTGGAGAGACTTCTAATGAGCATTTTTCCATTGGTTACTAGCAGTTCTCAACCCTGGCTGTCAACTAACGATTCTTTACAAATGTCTATGACTGAACCAACATCTCAGATGTTCTCATTTCTGGGAAGAGACCAGAGCATCATTTTTTTTTTAAATCTCCAGGTGAATCCAATGTGCAGCAAGAGTGGCAAACCCTGGGTTGGATTAATCTTTCGACACTGTTTTCTACGAATCCATCCCATTCAAGGCCATTCCTGTACCTCGCACACGTATAATCAAACCAGATCATGACATCGCCAGTTGTCATGTTTCTGTATATTACTGTTTCTGTATATTTACTTCCTGTTTCTTACATTACATTTGCTTTAACATATTTTTCATTATTTTTTTTTACAGGTTTGCCATGTTGAACAGTACCGCTTAAGAGAATGTGTGAACCTTCATTAGTGGAAAAGAATAACTCCCGGGCAACCGTTCCAACGCCTGAAAAAACAAAGCTAAAACAATACAGTATTCCAAATTTATGTCAAGACTTCCTCCCTTTGCAAACTCTGCTGCAGAAATTACACTGCGTACCCTGTTCCCAGAGCGATTCTCTTATTGACAATGTGGGTAAAGAAGTAAACAAAAAGAGCCATGCTCATTTCAAGCCTCCGAGAAACACAGGCCAAAAGAAAAATAAAATCAATCAACCTTTGCCAAGTGGAAAAGAACAAACCAGCAGGGACTGAAGTTCTATATTCAGCTTTTAAAAGAATATTTCAAACAGTAAAGAACAAAATACTAGGTAATCCCTCCAAAGATTTACAAACAACATGACAGAACAATGCAAACCGAATGGATACCACAGGGCGTAGGTTTACTCTCGAAGGAAAAGCTGGACACCCTGAACTTCATTAATGAAATGCTCCGTGTGTTTGCACTCATTCACAGCAGCCTCTTGGGGAACCACTGGGCTGTCAGTAATATTCTCTATTCTTACCTTTAAAAACTTTTGGAAACACTGTCAGCAAGCACTTGAATTCCCATTTCACACAAAGAGATAAAGGCAGGAAGAGGTTAATTTCTCTGATCAACAAAGTGGCAGTTAAGCTGCCTCCGACACAGCTAAGAGTAAAAGGCACCCATTTCTGATTGTTTTTCCATGTCATCACGCACCAAAAAATTTCCATCCATTTTCCCAAGAAAATCAGTGTCTATCATTTCATGTTCTAACTCAAATTTTCCTTTCTTTTTCAAGAACTCTTTCCTGTATTCTCCCCAGGTCTTTCTTTCTCCATACTCTGCATTTCCCAACTGCTTTTCACAGTTCAAACTCTGTTATAATCAGCGCTAAGGGACTATCCAAAATCCTTCTGCTAGGATTTTGGTGAATATACGTGTCTTGAGATAAGCAGCCATCTGCTAGGACTTGGTAATGTTCTTTACTGAATAGCGGTTTCTCTGGGGAGGCAGCTTCCGTGAGTGGTAAGGGGTAGATGGGGAGAGGGTGCAGATAAGGGATCTCCAGGATGCCTTCCCACGAGGGGTGCTAAATGCAGTGTGCCAGGGTGCCACGTCAGGGGAGGGAATGGTGCCCATGTGTTGGCTCTGTTAATTAGCACCATTTGAAGACAATTATGACAAGACCGCACAGGGAGAGCGTGATGTTTCAAGTGGAGTAGACCATTAAGTAAACAGGAGCACCGAACTGTATTTCCTGGGTGGTTGTGAAAAATCTTCCAAAAGATGAACAGAAGGATGTTGAGGGCTTTCGTTCTCTGGAGTAACCAAAAGGAAAAGCACAAGCAAAACCACGCCACCGCACCCTGATCACTCCCACATCGTCCCAAGTGCACTCGACTTACTTTAAAGTTTGTTAATAAGATAAGAACCTTACAATTTCGCCTCCAGAGAGATACGTGGCTGGTGTCTCCCATATCTCAGTCCATTAAGAGCCACTGCCCTTGGAAGACCAAGCAGGACCAAGCAGGGACCTGTGCTGGGAAGGTGCTGGAAGCAATGTTGGGGAGATAGGCTGGCTTCCCTCTGGCACCTCCCGGCTACGCACCCACACTCACCTTCTTGTTTCTCCTGCTTCCTTTGCTTTCACCACCCAGCTCTTGACTTACATCAGTCCTATTTCAATCCTTGCTTCCCTGAATTCTGACCTTTGTTGAGTTTCTAATTCTCTTGCTTTCCTCCCTTCCTCTCCGATACAGTCAAAACCTTGATTCTGTCTCCTAACCCTTTGCCACCTTCACCTGTGACCTAGGATCCTGGCCCTCAGCCCGCTCTCTGCTGCCCCCACCTGGTCCACAGCCGCATATGCAGATGGTAATCTGACAAACCGGCCCTTATCCAACACAGCTTCACCTGATTTCTGACATCAACTCGAATTTTGCTAATTTTGTTTCACCATAGCCTGACTTAATGTATGGGTTCCAAGCAATTCTTAATATTTAATGGCCAGGTTATGCTAGTGAGTAAAGGAGTCACTTCAGGGGAAGTGTTTTTTTTTGTTTTAAGGTAACTGCCGAATGGTAGTGGCACGGTGAACATCCTAAAAAGTCCAGCCTAAAATGATGGCTTTTTTAAAATCATGAGGACACACTGTATAAGTGTAGAGTTATTCCAAAAAGTGACCATTTATGTAACATTGTTTTTTTTTTTCTTTCCTTCTACTTCAAATTTCCTATGACAGTAATAAAGGGGGTGGAAAGAAGAAGAAAGAGACGGAGGAAGAGGAAAGACTTCTGGTTTGCGAAGCAGCTCAGAAACTTGTTAGAATAAGTTCCAGCATCTGAAGCCATGAGTTAACCATGCGCCTTTCACAGTCAAATAAACAGCAGGAGCATAAACGCACGTTTACCTCTGCATCACCAGCACGTGGCTGGAATCAGGGACACAGTAGACTTTCAACAAGTATTTGTTGAACAGATCAATGAATCCACATGTAATTAACAGCACTTTGTAATCCATACATTCACTTAGTAAACTATACCTATGTATTTGTTAATTTATATAGCCTGGAAATGACAGCACTGCTCGTCATATGCACAGATACTCAATAGTTACATGCACTATACTCTCTCCTCTTACAGCCTTAGTTATTCCTACCTTCATACTCCATATTACTGGTCGAAAATGGACCTAGAACTTAAAAGCTTTTGCACAGAAAAGGATACCATCAACAAAATGAAAAGACAACCTACTAAATGAGAGAAAATATTTGCAAATGATATGATCGGTAAGGGGTTAATATCCAACATATATAAACAGCTCATACAACACAACATTGGAAAAACAAACAACCCAATTAAAAATGGGCAGAAGACCTGAATAGACATTTTTCCAAAGAGGAAATGCAGATGGCCAACAGGCACATGAAAAGATGCTCAACATCATTAATCATCAGGGAAATGCAAATTAAAACCACTATGAGATATCACCTCACACCTGTCAGAATGGCTATCATCAAAAAGAACACAAATAACAGATGTTGGCAAGAATGTGGAAAAAAAGGGAACCCTCTTACATCATTGGTGGGAATGTAAATTGGAAAACAGTATGGAGGTTTTTCAAAAAGCCAAAAATAGAACTACCATATGACCCATCTATTTCACTCCTGGGTGTAAATCTGAAAAAAAAAACAAAAACACTAATTTGAAAATATACTTCCACCCCAATGCTCAAAGCAGCATTATTTACAATTGCCAAGATATGGAAGGAAGCAACCTAAGTGTTCATCAACAGATGAATGGATAAAGAAGATGTGATATATATACATACATATATATATATGTGTATGTGTATATATATATATGTAAGCAATGGAATACTACTCAGCCTTAAAAAGAATGAAATTTTGCCCTTTGCAGCAACATGGATGGACTTGGAGGGCATTGTGCTAAGTGAAATAAGCCAGACAGAGAAAGACAAATACTGTACAGTATCACTTGCATGTAAAAAATACAACAAACTAGTGAACATAACATGAAAGAAGCAGACTCACAGATATAGAGAACAAAGTAGTGGTTACCAGTAGAGAGAGGGAAGGGGGGAGGGGCAACATAGGGGTAGGGGAGTAAGAGGTACAAACTACTATGTATAAAATAAGCTCAAGGATATATTGTACAACATGGGGACTATAGCCCGTACTTTATAATAACTACAAATGGAGTGTAACCTTTAAATTTGTGAATCGCTATATTACCCACCTGTAATTTATATGATATTATACATCAACTATATACTTCAATTATAAAAAATGGGCCTAGGAGTAGGAAAAGTATTTATTTTTATAAATCACCAAAGCACTTCAAAGGCTGGCTCAGAAGATAGTGGTCTAAAAATACATCTCTACATTTTTCCTTCTTTAGAAAGCATAGGATTTCTGAATGGAAATCTAATGCAGTCTTACTAATATTGTCTTACTAATATTGTCAGGTTCTTGCACCAGTGTCTGGGGGGTATTTAGTGGGACTGGTAAGTCTGATGATATCAGGTAGAACAGAACTGTAACTTGGGTCCAATAGAAAATTATGCACTATCTTTTGTAATAGAGAAAAACCATTTGGCTATAATTAACGTCTAAATTAAGCACACTGAGGATAGGTAGGTTTTTAAAATGGCAAAAAGTAACATGGAATTGTTTATAGTTTATTTTCATAGACTCAATATTGACACATACAGTCTTAGAAAGATAAACCCAAAGGCCCAGTACAACGTGATGGGAACAGAGTTGCCTATGCTACTTTGAAAAAGAGTAACTTTAATACCATGGCATTTTAATTATTTATGGAAAAACTGACCAAACAAGATAGAGAGATATTATGTAACATAAAAGATAGATAAAGAGAGATATTATGTAACATAAAAGATACACTTTTATAAAGGAAGTATAACAATCAGTAGACTGAAGGGCCCAAGCAACGTAACAGCTAAATATATAAAGCAGGAGCTCTTTAGAAGTGCAAGAACTTGATTAAAAGGCAATTATGGTAGAAGATGTCAATAGATCTCTATTAGAAGTAAATCAATATTACCTTCAATTATCTACATTTGATAGTGATATAGGGATCCTGAGATTCAACTACAGAATATTTTTCCATTAACCATTTATAAAATTTGGTTATGAATTTAGGCACAAAGCATATGCTAAAAATTTTTGCAGAGAAAGTACAGGTTTACAGAACAAATAATCTGATAATAATCCAATAAAACTGGGATAAAAAGATAAAATCTTTACTTAAAAATTAGGATAGGGGCTTCCCTGGTGGCGCAGTGGTTCAGAGTCTGCCTGCCGATGCGGGGTACGCGGGTTCGGGCCCTGGTCTGGGAAGATCCCACATGCCGCGGAGCAGCTGGGCCCGTGAGCCACAGCTACTGAGCCTGCGCGTCTGGAGCCTGTGCTCCGCAACAGGAGAGGCCGCGACAGTGAGAGGCCCGCGCACCGCCATGGGGAGTGGCCCCACTCGCCGCAACTGGAGAGGGCCCGCGCACGGAGGCGAAGACCCAACACAGCCAAAATAAATTAATTAATTAATTTTTTTAAAAAAATAGGATATATATACTTAACTAACCTTTAGAACTGAAGAAATCAAAGGTGATACTCAAACTATCTTGAAGGCAATGAAAAAGATGCTTCACACCAAAACTTATGGGTCCCAGGGGCTTCCCTGGTGGCGCAGTGGTTGAGAGTCTGCCTGCCAATGCAGGGGACATGGGTTCGAGCCCTGGTCTGGGAGGGTCCCGCGTGCCGCGGAGCAGCTAGGCCCGTGAGCCACAGTTACTGAGCCTGCGTGTCTGGAGCCTGTGCTCCGCAACGGGAGAGGCCGCGATAGTGAGAGGCCCGCGCACCGCGATGAAGAGTGGCCCCCGCTTGCCGCAACTGGAGAAAGCCCTCGCACAGAAACGAAGACCCAACACAGCCATAAATAAATAAAATTTAAAAAAAAAAGAAAGAAAAAAGAAAATGCTCCCTATTTCACTTACAAAATTAATTAAAAAAAAAACAAAAACAAAAACTTATGGGTTCCAAAAGAAACTGAGTTAAATGAAGTTTTTTTTATATATCATATGTATAATGAGATATATTATATATAATTATAATATCTATATAATTGTTTCTTTATATCTGTAATTGTATGTTTGCAATGTAATTATCTGTATAATTATATCTATATTATATAGACATCATTATAATTATACAATATATGTGATTTTATATTATATATAACTATATATAATAATATAAAATAATAAATATATCTTGTAATATATTATATAATATCATTATATATGTATATATTATATATACTATATATATAATTTAATACTCATTTTAAGAAATCAGAAATGAGCAAAATAAATCCAAAAAATTTAAGAGAAATCAGAACCTGAAGCTAAAGAAAGACCAAAAAAATAGAAAGAATAAGTAAATCTGAAAGCTGTTTCTTTGAAAAGACCAATAAAATAGATATATTTCTTATAAACCTGATATGGAAAAAAACAAGAGAGAGAAAGAATTAAAATATGTAAAACTAACAATGAGAAAACAGTAGTGTTTAAGAGAATTACACAGGCAAACCCAAGACAGTATAAAAAACCTCCTGGCAAACCTTCCTAGAAAGATATAAATTACTAAAATTGACCAAAGAAATTGTGGGAAAGTTGAGTACATCAATTATCATAGAGTGGGAAAGGTTTCAGAGAGCTGTCTTTGAAAATGGGTTTATGAGCTAATGGGATCACAGCTTAGTCCTATTTAACACATAAAGGAAACACTAAGTATGAGGAAACCATTCCCTAAATGGCCTGCTGGGTTCCCTACTCCTTATAGGCCAGAGGCATGGAGTTGGGGTCTGGTGGGACCAGAGCCAACAAACACTTCTTCTACGTTTGCACCTTTACTTTGTAGGGCCAAAGCAACAGTGAGACTTGAAGGAAAACCTGCCCTGATCACCTCTTGGAAAATACAGCTAGCTGGTGGAGCAGAGTGGTTAGACAGTAGACGCTAGAGGCAGGCCTGGGATTGGTTCCTGGCATTCCCACTGACTAGCTGTTCAACCACCCTAAGCCTCCATTTTCTCAGCTATAAAGTGGGACTAATAGTGGCGCCCACCTCAGGGGTTACTGTGTTGATGAGATGAGCAGTAAACACATGAAGAGATCTACCACCATGCCAAGCACATGACATGCTCAGAGTGTTAATACTGTTATTTCAATTAGGCCAAGAAAACTACAAAAAAAGATAAAAGAGAACAAAAAGCAAAAACAGAACAGCTGCCATCAAGAGCAAGAACTTCTAACTCCTAGTTACCCACCTTGTACTGGGAATTCTCCAAGAACTTTCTCTCCATTCCCTGGGAGCATAGCTGTACCTGTCATTTCTCTATTCCACTTCCTCTTTGATTCCTTAACACATTCCTCTGAGATCCATTCTGAGCCCAATCCTACCTCACTTTCTACATAGTATTTTACTACATTTTTTTCTGTGAAAAAGGAAAAAGGAAGGTAATATGACCCATTTCCTCAACTCCTTCCTCTCCACTTCAATACATATCTTCTATGCATTGTATACCTTTCACCTAGACTTTCCTCCCATTTTTCTCACCTATTGAAACATTCGTTCATTCAACAGACACTTCATTGAGCTCCTACTGTGTGCCAGGAGCAAAGGGAACTATGGTGACTAAGCAGAAGAGGTCTCTGCCCCAGTGAAGCCAGTACGCTAGTGGAAAGAGGCGGGCAATGAATAAACAAGAGAACATCAAGTGGTGAGAAATGCAATGGAGATGTGGAGACGTGGGTATTGGAATGGACACTGGCTGCTTTGGATTGGATGATCAGGGAAGGCCTTAATGGTACAAAGGTTACAAAGGTGATACAAAGGAGCCAGCCACGTAAGGGTCTGAGCAAAGAGCACTGCAGGAAGATGGAATTGCTGGAACAAAGGCCCAGGCGGGAGCAATCTGGGCAGGGCTGAGAAAATGCAAGAGATATACAGTCGTCCCTCGGTATCTGTGAGGGATTGGTTCCAGGACCTCCGTGGATACCAAAATCCTCGGATGCTCAAGTCCCTTATATAAAATGGTAAAGTATTTGCATATAACCTACACACATTTCCTTCCATATACTTTAAATCATCTCTAGATTACCTAATACAATATAAATAGTAGCCAGTGCAAGGCAAATTCAAGTTTTGCTTTTTGGAACTTTCTGGAAATTTTTGAAAAATATTTTTGATATGCAGTGGGTAGAATCTGCAGATGCAGAGTCCGTGGATAAGGAGGGCTGACTGTAAAAGGCAGTAGGGAATATAGGAGGAATTATAGCTAGAGAGGCAGATAGGAGCCAGTTCACAGGGGTTTTTGTGGTCCAGATAAAGAGCCTCGATTTTATTCCAAGTGCAAAGCAAGGCCACTTTTCCTTGCTCCAAGACTAAGTTTCTCCCATGCACTTATTCCATAGCCTTTGGCCTGGGTCTAAATTTACCTCCAACAAGCTCTCTTCAATATCTTCCATTTCTTCCCTCTCCCATGTGCCCTTCCCCTCAACTTGACACATGCTTCAAGATCGCCCATTAATTAAAAGAAATAAACTTCCCTTGATTCTGCTTCTCACTCCAACCAGTCCCATTTATATTTGTTTTCACTACACTTTCTTTAAAACCTCCTAATGATGGCAAACACACATAATTCTTATTTATGCCAGGCTCTGTTCTGACAGCCTTATCCTTATTAACTCATTTAATCCTCACAACAACCTTATCAGGTGGTTATATGGTTATGCCCATTTCACAGATGAAGAAACTGAGGCAGGGGTCATTAATAACTTGCCCAAGATCATCCCGCTAACAAGTGGCAATCCCAAGATTCCCAGGCAAACATTCTGGTGCCAGAGTCTTCCCTCTTAGTCTGGTTTGGCGCCCCGGGGCTTGCTCCTTGAATAGGACTTTTGTCTCCTCAGGTTCCTCAAGCAATTTTTTTAAGGCTGTCGTTGTCCCTTCTTCCCCCACCTTCTTAAATGTCTCTGTCGATTTCATAGTGTTGAATACCTTCTCCGTGGTGGGACACGTGCAGCTCACCTTTAACCCCCTTCTCCTTCCTCCCCGTGACACTAGCCCATTTCCAGAAACGAGCACCTGCACCCAGATCTCAGTACAACTTCCTCACTTGTGCCGATCCCTTTAGGCTCCCCAGCTCCTAAACAGCTTCCCCACCGCTGCAGTGAACGTCTCTGAAGCCCCGTTGTCACCAACACCCTGCTCAGATATGTGCTCTGGTTCCACGTTTCCTACAGAACTGAGGGGTCATGGAGTCAGGTCAAGAAGACAGCAGTGGGCCTGGCCAGGTCAGTGGAGACTAGATGGAGGGGACAAGGGGCCCAGGAGCTGTGGGCCCTTTTGTCATACTCATCTACTGGGAACCTGATCTCTGCTTCCACAGGATGGGGGGAACATGCAGTTTTCTTCATAGAAGTAGTTGAGCTTATTAACCAATAGATGCTCTTTAAAGTACAGTAATGACAAAAAGAAGCATCTGTCTCTCCCTCCAGATCAGCTGTGCAACTTCTTTTCCTCACTTCTAACAGCTGAACAAGAGGGCCAGTATTTGGGATCCCCTGGGAATGGGACTTTTTTCTTTCTAATATCTCCAAATCTAAGATTTAATTTTTTTCAATGCAGTTTTTCTCCCCCACTACAGGTTTAAATCAATTTCAGAATGCCAGTTACTTATGGCGGACACATTTCAACAATTTTCTATGAAGAGCCCAAAGAAAGACACTGAAATTAGCCAATTTCTTCTCATTACTATAGTTGTACTAGTGGAATTTTTTTTCAATAATTTCTTAGTTTTTCAATGCAACTGAAATTCTTTAGACCCTGACAAAATAAAATGTAATTTTTAAGTGATACTAGAAAATATAGAAGGAAATAACTGTCCAAGAGATTTAGGGGAATTGAAATAAAATAACTTAAATGATTTGAGAACTAAAATGGTATAAAATTCTTGTCTCTGTCTCTTTGTAGCAATCATTTGAGATAATATCTCTACATCCCTAAAAGAGGATATGGATAAGAATGAAATCACTTCTTAATATGCCATTCTGTTTTTGGAAAATGTGATAAAAACATTTTATGTTAGCAGTCTGAGGTGATTTAGAAATCATTTATTTTTGAAGTATCTGAAACCTTTTAAGTCTTGGCATGGGAAAAGGGAGGGTAGATCTATTTCTTAAAAGGAGAAGAAAAAGAAGGCTGGGAAGAATAGTGCTGGCCTAGTGGGATGACGGTGAGGCTAGTCATCTCTCTCCCTGGGACCACCCAGCTGTCACCCCCTGCCCAGCACCCTCACCTTCAGTTAGGTCATCAAGGCACTGGTTCTATACCTGCCAAAATCAAAGTTCACCCTGAATAGAAAATAAATGGTCAACATTTACTCCCACTAAGCTCCAAGTGGCCCAAGAGAGGAGTGGAGAGAGGAAAGAACAGCCATCAGTAAACTTCTGTGCGGAAGACAGAAGAGGCCTTGCAGCCAGCAGTCAAAATCCCGCTGTCCTGACCACGGAAGAGCTATGCTTGCTCTGGTCCCGTGGCGTCCAGCTCTGGAGTCCTCTGCTTCCAAGTTCCAAGCTCACAATTCTCTACCCGCGTTGTTTCTTTAAAACAAAATCTCTCTGAGGCCAAATTTAATGATGAAATTAACAATGATTTATGTGTCATGACAGACACTTCTAAAAAACAAACCACTTTAAAAATCAGTTGCCTGGATGGCGCTTGGGTTCAAGTCCAATTCCCTGTTACCCTGCTATTTCTCTGACCCAACCCACCTCATTTTCTTGTTTAATGCAGGAGGCTCCCAGCCAGGAAAATAAGAGCATGAAAGCGACCGCGCAGGACACAGCTGCGAGCAAGGAAGAATATTAATTCTGCTCATTCTAAACTACACCCCTCCACAAAGAGAATTTAGGGTGCTCACAAAACTTGCTTTGATTTTTATCACTGCTATTTCTGTTCATAATAATAACAGTAATGCGACAAAAACATATTTTGAGGGCTACAAGTTTTTGGCAGTTAGATTTGGCATATTTTCTACCTATTCTACAATTGAAGCAGTAATTTGGAAAATACTTATTACTTTGTAAACCCAAACTCATCATAATAATAAAATGATTATGAGTGTTATCTCTTTTTCTCCTAAGACCATTTTCAAGACAATTCTCCATCTTCCTTTCCTATTTCCTTCTCAGTTTAGAAGTGGAAGTGTTTTGTTGAGGAAAAGAAAGGGTCAAAGGCAGAAAAAAACCAGACACATCAGATTTCTCTTAACTGACTCTCAGCAACAAGGCTGATTGGTCTCACAAATGAAAAAAGAGAAAGTAAAACTTTACACGCGGGATAGGGAGATTTAGCTTGTTTTTCAAACTTTAAGAAAACGGTGCAGTTTGCGTTGAGAAAAATAATTTACTATTTTTGTCAGGCAGGTGCTGTGTGTATGAACTTGTTTGGGTGCTCAATCGTTGACCTTTATCAGATGGGCTAGAGAGCCGGGATTCTGGCAGGTCATGCCGTCAAAGATAAATCTGTGCCTGGTATTTTTCTGCCAAAAGGAAAAGTACCTTCTCGTGTTATCTAAAGCGTTTTCCTTATCATAACCTGATACATTTTTAATAGTTATTTATTTGGTAATTGTTTTTTTTAATATGCTATAGGGTTTAATAGTAGATCATTTAGAAACTAAGTATCAGTGTTGCTTAAGTTCTCTAAATTAATTTACTTCAAAATATGGTAATGGCGTCCTTGTTTATTTGCTCTCACAGAAGGCTGACCTTCTCCCAGTAATCCACAAAAGCAGTGCTCACTTCCATCTGGTGGTAATACGAGTTTTCAGCATGTCTTACAATCTAAATATGGTTTTCTCCATGGGATCTGTATTTCCTCACTTCTTTTCTTTGAAGCATGGCTGATTTACAATTTGTATCCAGTTCTGGTGTACAGCAAAGTGATTCAGTTATTCATATATAGACATATTCTTTTTCATATTCTTTTCCATTATGGTTTATGGTTTATTTATATTTCCTCACTTCTAAGTCACCATTTCAATCTTTTTCTTACTTCAAATTACGGTTACCTTTATCCACGTACCAAGAGTGTGATGTAACTGGCATGACATCAAAGGCAACCAGAGAGGGCAGTGGGGAAGCTGCTAAAACGCATCCAGGATCCTTCCTAGAAAGGACATCTTTGAAGAACAGGGTCTGAGGCAGAGAGAGCCAAAGCAACCACCACAAAGGGAAGCCCACACTAAGCAACAGGGCTTCAGTGAAAACCTACATGCTCCAAGTTCTCTTTGGAGTTAATTTCCTTCACTTTTAGGCTGCTGATTCTTTCATAGTCTTATTTCTTCACTATCTGGAAGAATCAGTGCTTTGTTTTAGACCACAGCCATAGAACACATACAATCAGAACTTCCCTTGTGTATTGTTCTTGTGTGTCAGTCTCTAATTGTCCCCTGTATAAGGCTTTTTCTCCAACAAGATTGTCATCTCCTTGAAATCAGACAGTATTTTTTTGAGCTACCGTTAGCACCTCTCACAATCCTGGGGACATGGTGAAAGCTCTCACAGGAAATGAATGGAATTGAACAAAGAAGGAGAACAAACCTAATTCTCACATCAGTGATTAATAACCCAAAGAAATGGCACTAATGCTTCAATTACTATGGACAATTAATCTGAAATAAAATTGAAACCAAAGGCACCAACCCTTTGGTGGGAACTAAGTCTGAGTCTATACTAGTCAGTTCTTACTAAATGTATTGAGAGAAGTGCTGACACTTAGATTACGGTCCAGAAACCTCAGTTGCAGCAGAAGAAAAGGTCTCAAAATAAAAGTGGTGAGTAGATGAATATGAATGAGATGTTGAAGTACCCAACCCACAGGAAGATCTACAGGCCCTTGTTAATTAATTAACTAATTAATTTCTAAATCAACTCCTTCCTGTAGTGGAGACAATCTCAGACACCATGTGTCCCAGGCGCTGTATAAAACGTGCCACATGTAGTTGAATAATCACCAAAAAGGAAACGGAGGCTCAAATAGGTGAGAAAAAGTCTCCAGGAGCATACAGCCAAATCCCACCTTACCAGCAGACTAGCCTACACCATCTGTTTAACAATGAGAATCATGACCCTCCAGTAGTTTAAGAGACTTACCCAATGTTACATTCGGTTTGGGGCCAAACCATTCCTAGAACCAGGCCTCCTGAGTCACACTTGAGGCATGCTTTCCATTATAGAATAAACAATGACTTAATTTACTAGCTGTACAAAAGTTTAACAAGAATTTTCCAGAGAAGCATGGAACACTCCACATTTTTTTTCTTATAAACAAAACCCTTCATTTTCCAAATAACATGCTAAAGACTTTTAAAACTATTCTTTGCAACTAATGTTGAACAGAAACTGAGAAGTGGTGGAGTTGGTACTCCTTTGTCTCTACTTCCTGGAGGCTGAGGGCTCCTTCACCGAAGAGGAAGCAGAATCTCCAAACCCTTCCCCGTGATCCATCTCCTCTGGTTGTTGCCACTCACTCACCTGTGGTCTTCTCTGCTTTTCATGTCACGACCCATGTGTTTGCTGACGCAGAAGTGGGGGATGAGGAGGTAGAGAGAATCGGCAGCAGGAGTCCCTGGAGATACGGCACAGAGGTCGAGCTTAGCCCAAGACCCAGAGAGACCTGGGTTGGAAGCCTGCTTCTTTCATTTCCCAACTGTCGATTGAGGACAAATTATTTAACCTCTGTTTTCTCCCCTTTCACAATGTTGCTTATCCCAAGGTTGAGATGAAGATGAAATGAAAATCAGTTCTCAGTAAGTATTAAACATGGTTATTATTTCCCAGAACTGGAAGTAAGGCTGTGTTGTTGTCCATAAAGTAAATGCTGGCAGCTAAAGAAATGGGGAAAGACATGGTGAAACTTTGGGTTCTGTGATGGATGGCAGACAGAGCTAATAATCACCCTGAATATACCAGTGAGGCCATGTTGGGGGTTAAAATACTGAAGTAACTCCATACCAGTTGTGTAAGAGCCACTAACTTGAGTCCCTGGAGTGACCTTTTGTGCCACCTGAACGGTCTTGGCTCCTCCCCCGGGAATGCCTCCTCCCATCTCATTTCATGCAGCTAAAGGGTTAGCACTTGGCAGCCTGGGAGATGGGTGGGGGGAGAAACCCAGGACTCTACTCATGTGCCTCTGGCCGGCATCCCTTATGATTGATTGGTGCCCATAATTATTTTGGATATTTGTTTGCGTTTGAAAAAATATTTGGTGGCGTTCAGTCTTAAGCACCAAAATGAAAGCTATGCCAAGGTATGTGCATTTGGAACCTTTGTGCTAATTAGGAAAAAGCACTTCTTCCTCCCATTGGAAGCAACCCCTCACCAGGAGACACACCCTGTGGAGATGGCTGGGCTCGAGCCTCCACTTATGTTTTATCTGGACACCCTGCTGCAAGGCATGATATTATTATACAGCAGCTCTCCACTTCCCACCCTGATCTCCAGAATACATATTTCAAAATAGAAGCAACAGTAAGTTGCAAAATCTTTGTAAGGAAGTCCAACGAAGTGTGGTTTTCCCCATGATATCTATTATACGGGTGCTTTGTTAAAAATATCAACTCTCAAACTATTTCAATTATTTTCTTACTTTTCTTACTCTCTCTGCCCCCTTTATTTTGCTTAGTACTTATTGCACTAGCTCTTAGAAAGTAATCCCAGTACCGGTCAATTTTAGCTTCACTTAGAATCAACTGGACAGCTTTTAAACGAAATACTGATTCTGGGCCCAAACCCCAAATCAATTAAACCAGAATGTCTCGGAGCGGAGCCTGAGCATTAGTATATATTTTAAAGCTCCTCAGAATTATCTAACATACAGCCAAGAATTAAAAGCACTGTCTTGGGGCTTCCCTGGTGGCGCAGTGGTTGGGAATCTGCCTGCCAATGCAGGGGACACGGGTTCAAGCCCTGGTCTGGGAAGATCCCACATGCCGCGGAGCAACTAGGCCCGTGAGCCACAATTACTGAGCCTGCGCGTCTGGAGCCTGTGCTCCGCAACAAGAGAGGCCGCGACAGTGAGAGGCCCGCGCACCGTGATGAAGAGTGGCCCCCCACTTGCCACAACTAGAGAAAGCCCACGCACAGAAACGAAGACCCAACACAGCCAAAAAAAAAAAAAAAAAAAAAGCACTGTCTTACAAACCGCTAGAAATTCAGAAATGAGGCAGAGTATTAGGGCTTGCCTGTGTGTGTGTGTGTGTGTGTGTGTGTGTGTGAGAGAGAAAGAGAGAGAGAGAGATCCCTCTCAGTTGTACTAATAAATAATTACTGTGAGTGAAACATACATACAAAAGAATCTATATAACATATATATATATATATATTTAAATTACAATAGGAAAAAGAGTATCTAAAATACAGCCCACTCAACCAAAGAACTGGAACATTTCCAAAATATGCAAAGCCTACTTTTTTTGTTCCCTAATTCAGAGCCTTTTCTTTTCCCTGGCTAGGTAACCACTACCCAGAATTTTGCTTCTATATTTCCCTTCTTTTTCTTTATGTTTTTTTCCACAGGTGTATATTTCTTAATGAAATATTGTTTGTTTCTGCCTATTTTCAAGTTTCTATGACTGGATTCCGACTGGATACATTCTTATGAGACTTCCTACTTTTAGCTCAAATTTACGTTTTGATGAATTTTACATGCTTTTCATTTAATCATCACAACAACCCCATAAATGAGGTTTGGAAGAGGAGGAAACGCTTGAAAGGGCAAATAGTTTGATCAGAGCCACATTCTAACAGTGGCAGAAGTATCTTCAGAACATAGATCTGTTCATCTCAAAGTTTAGCCACTGAGCTATACTGACCAACCATTGTACTGAACTGGCCACAAAATCATAAGGAATATGAGAAATAAAGTCGCGGGATAACAAAGTTGAGAGTTTAAGAACAACACAAATTATGCTAATCCATCATCCTAAACCCTGTTGCTATGTTCACAGAAGTTGCCAGAGCAAGTCATAAGGTCCTTTGCAGAGTTTACTGGGAATTATACATTTTCCCCATAGAATGGATACGTTCATTGCACCTACTAGGTGTACATATAGAACTGATGTTCATCCTGATTTCTTTGAAAGTATTGAACTCCAAAGTGCTAAACTTATGACCATGCAGACACATCTATTATAAAATGGACATATTGCATATAGATAAATGCTAGTAATTCTCTTATTCTTTTTACCATTATAAATAAAGGTGTCTTTCCCACAAGCAGTTATCAGTAACAACGTGTTATTTTCAGACAAATTATGCCTAACAGTTCCTTATGTTTCTATACCTGTTGCCACCTTAATTTGGCTTTAATGATCAGCCATAATCTGCTATGAATTTTAGGGGTAAACATTATGAGTTGACGTGTATATCACACACATTCTTTTTCTGTTCTTTTTTTTTTTTAACTTAGGTGAGATTCACAC
Source organism: Balaenoptera acutorostrata (assembly GCF_949987535.1). Taxonomy (NCBI): domain Eukaryota; kingdom Metazoa; phylum Chordata; class Mammalia; order Artiodactyla; family Balaenopteridae; genus Balaenoptera; species Balaenoptera acutorostrata. The sequence goes on from NC_080077.1 coordinate 14,965,886, forward strand.
TATAAACCTTTAGACTGCCATTTTGAATAGAAAGCTCTTGGTGTGGTTGGAGTGTTGGCAAGGAAGACATTTGCCTTCTTGACTTACTCCTATCAAGGGTCAGTCCCCAGACTTTGCCGACAACCAGGAAGTGGAGCTTTTTTCCACAGGATGGCTCGCAGAGTCCTATAGAACAACCCACATACCAATTTATTCCTTAGTCATGAGAACTCAATGGTAAAAAGGGCTGGGACACTTGCATCATTGGGCAAACCAAATGGAAAACCATTTTATGAATGGAAGTTTGCAGGATAAACAATGGAACCAGAAAAGGGGAGAGTTGCTGGCTGATTCTATGTAGGAAAGACTAACCTCTGGGACTGAATGAGTCTGGGGTTCCAGTCACCCCCTCTGTTGGTCAATGCATTGCCATTGCCTTGGTATTTCTCGATGCAGGCTCTTGGGGCTTCCCTTTAGTAAGCGCTAGGTGGGCTGTTTTCAGGAAAACCTTTTCTAGTAGACTTATGCACATATGTACTATAATGTTTAAAAACCTGGATTTAGACCCAGGCTTGGCTGCTTTCCTAGCTCTGTGATCTTAGTTAGACATAAATTCTCTAAGCCTGGGTTTCCTTATCTGTAAAGCAAGAATGATGTTCCGTCCTCTTAGGGTTATGTGAGGATTAAATGAGATAATAACTTGAATGCACTAAGAACAGAGCCCACCACATAGGAGGTGCTTAATATATGATATCTACTATTATTTTAAATAAAAATGTTAAAAGCACATATTAGTTATAAATATATATTTAATATTGGCATCTGAATTTTGCATGGAAGGGAAAATAATGCAAGGTTCTTGACTCATTGAAATGAACAGTCCTTAGAATAGTGCTTTGTGCATACTGCGAATCAACTATTTTTATTAGATAAGGAGTGTTAATAACCACAATTTTAATAAAATTAGCAAACAACAGCATTGATTGTGTTTATGTGTAAGTAAGGATTATGAAATATTTCTTAAATTCAGAGTTCAGAAACGTAGACGGCTTATGGTTACCAAAGGGGAAAGATGGGAGGGGGGAGGATAAATTAAGAATTTGGGAGTAACCTATACACACTACTATAAAATAGTGTATACTATTTTTTATATATACTGTATTTTATATATACTATATATAAAATAGGTAACCAACAAGGACCTACTGTATAGTACAGGGAACTATACTCAATATTTTGTAATAACCTATATAGGAAAATAATCTGAAAAGACTAGATATATATAACTGAATCACTTTGCTATACACCTAAAACTAACAAAACATTGTGAATCAACTAAACGTCAATCAAAAATAAATTAGTTAATTTTTAAAAAAGAAATATAGAAGGGAAAAAGGATTTCAGAATCAATAAGTACTTTTGTGGGTCATTTCATCTACATGAAAGGAAATATTTAGAGAAACCAAAAAGGTCAAACTAACCTGAAGCCCAATTTTATTGACAAAAGTTTAAGTTACCTTTAGCATATTTCATTACACTGTAATCAGAACCATCAACAAATATTTACCAAGTGCCTACCACACTCAAGGCACCACAGTGTGGGCTGCATTCATGGTTAACTGATATGAAAAATTACTAAGAAGCGTACAATAAGGTACCTGTCTCGGATGATTAAAATCTAACTGCGGAGACAGAATGTAGCATAAAAATAAATCTGTAAAAAAAAAAGTGACAAAAAACTAGACTACGAAATTTTCCAATGTTTTTTGGAATGTGCCTAGATTACTCTAATATTGAAAAATATTTTAAAACATAAAGCTTATGATGAGTAAATAATTCTCTGGTCATCACAAATTTTTGGTCAATAACCTCACAAAAGAAAGATTTTAGAATGAATGATATGAAAATGCCAATATTCAACAAATTTTTTAACTTGCATAACCAGAAATTGTATATGGTTTAATTTCAGTGAGCCATTCTTCAGAGTCAGCCCTTATTTCTTCTGGAGCTTTTTCAGATTCGAGGTAAATATGGAGAGAAAAAAATTACATCATATTTAAACTCAGAGATCAAAGAACTAGCACAAAAAGTTGACCAGTGTTGAAGAAAATGTCATTCAATTCATTTCATTCAAAAATTTCATTCAAAATACATTTCATAAAGAAAAAATATTTAATGCACATGGTAGAGCCACTCCAGTAACCTGTGTCAATGCAGTGATATTAACTAACAATCAAATTTAAAAATAATTTTCCCCAGAAAAGGACTTGTTTTGCTTAGAAGATTATGCAGTTTGCAAACATCTGTGGGCGACAACTGCTACCCAAAATATTTAACTTCACAGCAGACTGTAAGTAGTTTCAATGTGATATAATGGACAAAGTTTTATTTTTAAAAGTTCATGTCTTCAGAAGTTGTCCAGTTTGGCTAATGTCCCTTTTTCCATGGTACAGTGGATCTCAAAATTTGAAATGCATCCACATGTTGCCATGTATTTTCAAAATAATTTTAAATTCCCACACAACATTAAACTTATTTACAACCATAAATCTAAAATCTGAGTTTTTAAGTAGAAAGACATGTGATAACCTTACCTGAATAGACAAAGAAACATTTAAAAAAACAAATAATTAAAATGTGTTCCCTCTAAGTAAGAGATAGACTAATTTGATATAGTTGAAAAGTTGTTTCACTATCATTTGTTGATCTTCTAAAAACTCTCCTAATGTGAAAGATTGTCATCATAATTTAGGAGCTTTGAAAATCTAGGAACCTTGTATCTGCAAGTCCTTGAAGACACGAAACATTGTGCCCACTTATAGCCCACATCTATGTCTTGGCATCGCTTTATAGGAAACAAATTCTTTCTGCCTTGTATGATTGTAACCCATTCTGTGAGGCCTTGGTCTGATTACATCTTTTCCTAGCATGTAGATATTAGATTATCTGAAGTAAATTTAATCCAGGAGAAAAAAATTAAAACTTAACCTTCTTTGAGAGCTAGAGAATGTAACTCCTAATCAAATGAATCGGTTTCAGATTCTGAAGATATCTGAAGCTACACATTCATTTATCTGACTGATCAGAAATTTAGACCTACCAAAATAAAATCTTTTAACCAAATTTTTTTGGACAAAACTAACAAACACAGTTTGTTTAGGTATTGGTAGTATGTCTGGGAAAGTCACTTCTGCTCTCAGATAAATTTGTTTACTGAAAGAAAGCACAGAACAACTGTCTCAAAAGCCATCAATAATTTTTCCAAAAGATGACAAATATTCACAGTAAAGGGAAATCCTGACTGCCACTGGTATTCATGGTCAATACATCACAAGTTACTGAAAATTTGGTATAAAAAGTAACCAGCTTACATTCCGAGACTTAGAGCTAAAAAAAAAATGTATTTAGAAAAGAGATCCTGCAAAATACTAATTATAATAAACAATGGGTTAATATTCATAATATATAAAGAGCTCTTTAAAATTCTACTCAATACTCTGTAATGGACTATATGGGAAAAGAATCTAAAAAAGAGTGGATATATGTATATGTATAACAGATTCACTTTGCTGTACACCTGAAACCAGCACAACGTTGTAAATCAACTATACTCCAATAAAAACTAAAAAAATTTTTTTAAATCTATTTTTTTTAAATGGAACATGTGAACAGGAAAATTAGCCAAAGATTTACAAAAAACAAAATACTAAAGGCCAATAAACATACTTTTTTAAAGTTCAACCCCACTGGTAATCAAAGACTTACAAATTTTTAAAACTGTATGCTACCAGTTTTGAAACGATATTTATGGTGCTGATGATGTACATAATAGGCCCTATGGGACAGTGCTGGGGGCAGTATAAATTGTTACAATCTTCCTAGACAGCACTTTGACTTCAGTTCAAAATCTCAAAACAATCACGAGGAAGAAAAGCTTTCTTATTGTCTCATCTACAGTTTGGAATAAAATAATTGAAAAAATATCCCACTCATAAAAGCAAAAACAAAAAAAAATCTTTTACATATATAAAGGATCTTAAAGGATTCATTATGTTATAGACTCAGAAACTTAATACTATAAATGTAATCTTATTTCCAAAATCAGTCCTTGCATTGAGGCCTTCTGGAAGAATAAACACATGAGAATAGCCTAGATATATCTGAAAGAAGTAAGGAGAATAGTTAACCTGTGGTAGTTCCCTGGCGGTCCAGTGGTTAAGACTCTGTGCTTCCAATGCAAGGGGCGCGGGTTTGATCCCTGGTTGGGGAACTAAGATCGCACATGCTCCGTGGTGCTGCCAAAAAAAAAGTATTTAAAAAAAAAAGTTAACCTGCAAGTTTTGTTAAGCATTATTATTGAACTAAGATTGATTCAGTAAGAAAGAGTTCATTAATACAACCAAATTACAAGTTTAAAAAGAGTACTGTTGCATCGGGCTCTGTAGGGCAATGGATAGCACATCGGACTTCTGAAACAGTACTGTTGTGAGCTGAATTGTGTCCCTCCCCCCCAAAAATTCATATCTACCCAGCACTTCAGAATGTGATTGTATTTGGAGATAAGGTCTTTAAATAGGTACTTAAATTATAATAAAGTCATTAGGGTGGGCACTAATCCAAGATGACTGATATCCTTATAAGAAGAAGAAATTTGTACACAGAACACACACAGGGAAGACAATGCAAAGACACAGGGAGGCCAAGGAGAAAGGCCTCAGTAGAAACTAACCCTGCTGACACCTTGATCTTGGACTACTGGCCTCCAAAATTGTGAGAAAATAAATTTCTGTTGTTTAAGCCGCTCAGTCTGTGGCATTTGTTACACAGCCCTATAGCAACCTGAAACACAAGGACCAAATATATTTAATAATTTAGCATATGATGAAAATGGCATTTCAACTCAGTGGGAAAAGAACATAGGAAAAACATTCTCTGACATAAATTGTAACAATGTTTTCTTAGGGCAGTCTTCCAAGGCAGCAGAAATAAAAGCAAAAATAAATGAATGGGACCTAATCAACTCCATGAGGAAAGGATCGATTCAACAAATTATTTTGGAATAATATATTGGGAGAAAATGAACTATTTTGAGTTAATAATTTGTATCTATACTGTAAAGCATAAACCAAAAAACCTTGGTTGGTCTTAATTTTTAATGAAAACATTATTATAGTAATAGAGGAAAACTAAATATAACCTTGAGGGATGGGAGAGCTTTTCTAAGCAGAATCCATATAGGAAAATATTGATAAGTTTGATCTATCATGCTACCTGTCTCATGTACCAAACTTCAATTCATGTATGGGTCTGTTTATGGGCTTTCAAATGTATTAAATTCTACATAGCAAAAAATACAAAAAACAAAACTAAATGTAAAACCACAATTGAAGGAAAATATTTACTATGCATATAGTGAGAAAGAGTTTTTTTAATATAACTCTTTAATATAAAGAGTTTTTAATATAAAGAGTTCTGACTATTCAATGAGAAACAAATATCACAGTCAAAAAAATAGCCATGAATGGACAAAAGAAGTAATAAAAATGGCCAAGGGACATGAAAAAATATTCAACTTCACAGTAGTAACAAAAATACAAATTAATGAATGAGATATAACTTATACTTATCAAATTAGCAGACTTTTTAAAAATAATAACAATGAGAATCTTTTCTTTTATATTTAGAACTTTTTTAAAAAAGATATTGTTCCCTACCCAAAGTTCAACATATAGTCACCAAATTTTCTGCAAAAAAATTAAAGTTTGGTTTTTGACATTTAAGTCCTTGAGACATCTGGAGTTGAATTTTTTATGTGGTATGACACAGAAATCCAATTTTCAGTTTTACCTTTTCCCATTATATTTAACCATTTTTACCCAGTAGAATAATCCCTCCTTGCCTCAATAATCTAGCATGCCACCTCTGTTATATGCCAAACTTCAGTTTATAGGCTCTCAAACATATTCTGTTGGTCAATTTGTTTACTTCTATGTCAAGATCACACTGCCTTTTTTATGCTAGGTTCAGAATAAGTCCTAATGTCTAATAGAGCAAGACCCTCTCTTTACTTTTCTTCTTTAAAATGTTCTATCTACTCTTAGCTCTTTACTTTTCCTCAAAATTTTAATAATTAATTTATCAAGTATCATGAAAAACCTTGCTGGGACTTTTATTGGACTTTCATTGAAATTATAGATCACTTTGAGAATTGACATCCTCAAAATATTGTTTTCTCGTGGATGAATATAATATAAACCTACATACTTAGTCTTTTTAATATCTCTTAATAAAGTTTTATGATTTTTTTCTCCAAGAAGTCTTTTAGCATTTTATACTATTCTCAAGTTCTTGATATTCTCTAATGTTAAAGAGTCTTTTTTTTTTCCTGTCATTTTTGCTAGTACCTTGAAATGATATTGACTTTTGTATATTAACTTTATATCCAACCATTTTGCTGCCTTCTCCTATTGTTATGAATAATTTTTCTGAAGGTTCTTTAAGATTTTCTACGTAAATAAGAATATAATTTGAAAATGATGGAATTATTTCTTTCCAATCTTTATGCTTGAAACTATAGTTCTCATGATTTTTGCTTCATATATTTTGAGGCAGTTTAATTAGGTGTATACATGTTTAGAATGTACTACATCTTCCTTGTGAGTTGAAACTTATGTACTGCCTCTCTCTGTTACTAATAATGATATCTGTCTAAAAGTGAGTCTTGTCTGACGTTTATAGCTCTACCAGCTTTCCTTTGGTTAATATTTGTACATTTTCTCTATCTTCTTATTTTTCTGGTTTTGTGTGTTTTTATGCTTCAGATATGGTCATATGAAAAACTAAGTCTGGCATATTTATGATCTAATTTGATAGTTCCTTTGAATGGGCAAATTTAATCCACTGGTAGTTATTGTAATTAGTGATACATTTGTAAACCTTTCTATCATCTTATTTTATTCTTTCAATTTGATTCTGCTTTCTGTTTCTTTTTAGTCCTTTCTTATTTTTTTTTCTTCCGCCAACAAGTTAAGAATTAAGCATAATCTCACATCCCTTAATCTTTCCCCTACATCTTCATCAACTCCCTTAATGTTGACTTGATCTAGCATTTTAAGCCTGGATAATTATGAATAAACCTTCTCTTTTTTTATTCTTTGGTATTGATTATATCTTTAAGTCAACAAATTTTACCAAGATGCTTGATCATCTTTACTTCACACATCTCTGTGGGTGTGAAGGTGAAGAGTCTTGAGTACCAGAAATTACAATTACTTCCTGCCCCACCAAACACCTCCTCGTGTCTGCATTCATCCTCAGCTACCTACAGGCAGGCAGCGTTAAGACGAGGCGGTCCTTAAATTACAACCCACCCCCTCCTCTTTCCCTCAACTGCCTACTCTCCCAGGCAGCTTACTCACTGCCTGGACTTTACTTCTGAGGATACACACCCCAGCAGTCTGAGCGGCAGCTGCGGGGGCAGACTCTGAATGCTCCAGGCAAAAGCAGGACTCTAAAAACTCATCATTTCTATTTTATCATCCCACAGCCACACCTGGCTGCAGCCATCACCCCAACAAACACACACACACCTACACACATCAGTTCAAACCAATCCTCCCAGTTTTTTTCTGAATCTTAATGTTTTCCTTCTATGATCTGTCCCGATGTGAAAGATGAGAACCAGTGGTCACTGCTAGTTCAGCATCTTGTAAGAACTCAAATCGTAGAAAACTTTATGTACAGAAATGTGCATCACAGGATCTTTATAACACTGAAACAGTTCTTTTAATCCATAGTAAAGTTTTAAATAAATAAATTTGATATATCCATAAGATAGAACACAATATAGCCATTAAATTATGTTGTAGAAAAAACATCAAATGATGTGGGAAAATAGTTTTAATGGCTGATAAGTTTTTTAAAAATCAGTTGACAAAACTAGCTTGCAATATGATTTGAATTCTCTCTCTCTCTCTCTCTCTCTCTCTATACACACACACACACACACACACACACACACACACACACACAAACACATGTTCACATACAAATAGATATAGTAGAATGCATGTAAATAGTGGCAAAACCTGAGAAGGTCTGTAGTTCAGTTGATAGTATTTTACCAATGTCAATTTCCTTATTTTAATAATGGTTATGTGAGATGTTACCATCGGGGAAAGCTAGGTAAAGGTTACATGGGAACTCTCTGTATTGTTTTTGTAACTTCCTGTGAGTCTAAACTTATTTTAAAATAAAAGGTTTTGTAAAGTATACGTTGTAACAGAACTTTTTATGGGGGGAGGGGTCCTGCTTAGCAGCCGTTCCTCCTTTCTGAGATCACTTGATTTCCCTTTGGAGGGTAAAAGTGTAAATATTACCCCACTGTGCACAGACAGTCTTGATGGAGTCCTAATCCAAGAGGCTTTCAAACTGCCAAGCCAAACGCATCCACAGCACCCATCACAGATGACTTCAGCAAGAAAATTCCTCTCAGAGCCAAGGCCTAGAGACACAATCCAAGCTGGTCAAATCAGACCCTCTCTCCAGGGACTTTTCTTCTGACCAGAGCGATGCAGCAAAGGAAGATGGTCGGAGGCTCTTCATTCCCAAGTGCCCAAATAGCTCTTGTTGTCCTGGTCCTCCCGTGGCTGTTACTCTATGATCTACGTGGCACCCATCCAACATAATCCCTTTTTGTTTGAGTTTACTGAAGCCAGTAAACAAAGAACTATAACTGAATAAATGGTGTCTTACCCATGCCCATTTTAAATAAACAAGTGAATTTGTCCTCCTGTGAACTCCCTTCAAATTAGGAACAATTGGTCACAGATTCTCATTTCTTTGAATAATAGCTCTAATTAAAATTTTTCCCAACTCTGCCAAAATTTAATAGATTCTTCCCATTTCTGTCTCTGGGGTCTCCAGACTGATACTTTCACAGAGCGCTTTTGTCTACCAGCTCAGTTTTTTGGCCAGACAGTCTTAAGATCATTGGTTTCACCTCAGGGAAATTCTCTGTCAAAACTAAAACACTTGTGCTCACAATTCTCTGCAACATTATTTAGACAAAGGACATCAATAGATTGATCACAGGTAAAACTACAGACTTTGGAATCAAACTGAGCTGACTGGAAGTCTGTCTTCACTGTGTGCTGGTGTTCATAGCTTGTGCAACTTACCTGACTTCTTTGAACTTCTGTTTTCTCCTTCAAAAATAAAAGGTAATATCATTATCTTGTGGATTATTTGGAGTATTAAGTAAAGAGTTTCTGTAATGCCCCCTGAAACTGTGTCAGGCACAAAGCAGATAGTCACTAAACCTTTGGCTGTGCATCAAACAACTCAAGGAAGAAGAATAAAAAAAAAAACAAGAAGAGGAAGAAGAGGAAAAAGAAAAGGAGAGATGAAAAGGGGAGAAATGTGCTCCTTCTTCTCACATAAAGACAGAAGAATTAGAATGCTTTATGTTTTCGTATGACGTTATATACATCTTCTCTTTGTATCCTCACAACAGACTCATGAAATAGACAAAGCGAGTATTCTTTTTCCTGCTGTAATGAGGAGAAACTAAGGCATTGTGCTGAGTTAGGGGCAGAGCCAGGCCCAGAACTAAAGTTCTGACCCAGGCTCTGTGATGTCCTCTGCCTGGTCCACATTTTTTAGAACATTTATAGATGACACCTACAACTGCCTAGTCCAGAAATATCTCCCTCCCATGCCAAAAATCAAGATAAGACTGTCACTGGTATTATAACCTGAACAATCTCTTAGGCTATGTGGGCAAAAGAAAAAGTTTTATATGTGCAGAAAAATAACAGTTATGAAAATTGTCCCCTAGTCAAGTCATAAAATCAAGACAGCAATCTGCATAATAGTTCAGACTATGTTACCTAGTGTACTGCAGTGTTATTCAATAAGCACTTGATTGTGTGACAGTGTCAGGCCAGGACAAAATAATATGTATATTTCATGATGTATCATTATGAGCTGCATCAGCTCTCAAATCAACACAGGCATTTGATGTGTGACAGTATTAGGCCAGGACAAAATCTGACTTCTTAGTTCTCCTCTGCTGGAGAAGAGATGGCCTTGTAAAAAATTCTCCCTCCATGTTCTGTATTTTGTGATTTCAATAATATCCCATTTAGGGTAGAAAAAGCAAATAATTCTAGCAAATGTATCACCACAGTAAAGTATAACAATGAACAGGAGACACCTACATTCTACCACAGAATAATAGCTGGCTCTCATCACAACTTCAGTAATACAATGAAGAGTCTGTAGTGAACTTATCAAAATGTTTAATCTATAAGTGGAGGTACAATTCAAGGTAGACTCATAAAATGTTTGGTTTGAAAAAGCATTAGAAATTATTACCTTAACCACCATCCCCTTTCTCCATTTTTAGATCATGAATCTGAAGATCAGAGAGGTTAACTTTCCAAGCTAACGAAGACACACCAAGTAAGATGGTAGAAAGATTTCAAGATTTGGAACCTGGAATATGAATTGTGTCTCTACATCATGCCATTTCTATCACCTTTCTTATGTCATTTAATAATCTACACATAAGCTATAATAATTTATATTTTGGAATTTGGGGGGGAAATAGTCCAATTGTTTTCTCATAGTAAAATGGTATAAAGATAAAAAATAACAAAAATAATACCTATATCTTAGGTTGTAATGAGAATTAACCAACATGCCCTTTGTATTAAAAAGCACTTTGTAAACTGTAAATTTCCATGCAAATGTCAGTTATTAGTAATAGGATGCTGAGTGGTAGACATTTCTTACTGCTTTCTCAAATTGCTGGATTCTTCTAAGAGTTTTTAAAAGGGCAAGATTGTCTTATTCATCACTGTATCCTCAAAATCTATCACAGTGCCTGGCATATAGAAGGCAGTAAACAAATTTGTATGTTTTTTTAAATAACTAGATAATTACATAGACAGTGTGATGAATGTTGGAATTTGTTGAAAAGGATACTAATAAACTGTGAACAGGTTGGGAAGGGTGGAGGGGTGGAAACAATGGGATACCACTAAGGCAGTATTCAGAGGAAAATTCAGAGCCCTTAAATGTATTCATTAGAAAACCAAAAAGACTAAAAATAAATGAGATAAGATTTCAGCTCAAGAAATTGAAGAAAACAAAATAACATCTCCAAAAAAAAAAAGTAGAAGAAAGAAATGAATAAATAAAAATGCAGAAATCAATAAATTTGGAAATAAAACTAAATGAGAAATTTTAAATTGTTGGCCAGTAATACTTACAGCTTTTCTTTGAAAAAAAATAACAAAACAGGTAAATAGGCATAAGAGTATTAAGAGGTACTCTCTACAAGACTTGCTTTTTTCTATCCTCTCACTGCAATACTCTCCCCCAAATACTGTGCTCACACAAAGTGCCCCTCCCTCCGCAACCCTGCAAAATGAGCATCAGAATAGCCCACTCCACTGGCTGTCACCACCATCTCCGATGCTCAGGGGAGACTAGCTCAGCCAAGGTGGAAAGTTCTCTGACATCACTGTATCTTGAAGGCTGTGAAAGGACAGTGCCCAGAAATAGAGGCAAAGATGGCCAGTGGGAGGGTGGGGACCACTGAGGATTCCCTCATTGCTGAGACACCTCTGCTGAAGTTCTGAGGGTGAAGCAAACGATATCACAGTGATCTCTGGTGTTGACATAGTAATGAACCATCCTTTGCTGAACTTCACCAGAAAAAATTCTTATAAAAAGTACATCAGGGCTTCCCTGGTGGCGCAGTGGTTGAGAATCTGCCTGCCAATGCAGGGGACACGGGTTCGAGCCCTGGTCTGGGAAGATCCCACATGCCGCGGAGCAGCTGGGCCCATGAGCCACAACTACTGAGCCTGCGCGTCTGGAGCCTGTGCTCCGCGACAAGAGAGGCCGCGATGGTGAGAGGCCCGCGCACCGCTATGAAGAGTGGCCCCCGCTTGCCACAACTAGAGAAAGCCCTCGCACAGAAACGAAGACCCAACACAGCCATAAATAAATAAAGAATCCTGGTCAAAAAAAAAAACAACAACAACAAACTCATTTGCCCTTTAAATAAATAAATAAATAAATAGATAAATAAATAATAAAAAATAAAAATAAAAAGTACATCAACCATTACATAAAATTAACCAAAGCTAGATGCCAGGAGATGAAACAATGCAGAATAAAACCTTTACAAGCAGAGATGTGGAAAAAAGCAAGCACAAAAGCACATGGGACTAATAATACTCACACTAACAATAGGTAGCACTTACCTGTACCGGACACGATTCTAAGTTCTTTACATGCATTAACTCTTTTAAATGTCACAGTGTTGCATGGTAGGTACGATTAGGAACTCCATTTTACAAATAAGAAGCTGGGGCAGAACAGTTCATTTATTTTCTCTTGTTCACAATGCTCATAAACGGTGGAGGATTTGGATACATACCTTCTAGCTCCAGAATCTATGCTCTTAGCCACTATAAATAACCCCAGTAATTAAAAAACAAACAAACAAACATGAATCTAGATGGCAATAGGATACCTTGACTCAGTAAATGATTTTATTTATGGATGGTTTTAAACATTAAAAAATAATTTTATTTATGGAAGTTTTTAATGATTTTATTTATGGATGGTTTTTAAAAAGAAAAATATTAATGAATCTGGCTAGATTGATAAAGTGCCATGATAACTGGCTATTGCTCTTCCTTATCCACAGAACATCAAGATTTAGACAAATAATTGATATCACCTTGAGTTCTATACATTTATTTGATTTCTATCTATTTGTACTAGAGGCTTTTTTTTAAATTTCATGTAGTCTATCCAAAATAAAACATCAACTTTTAAAAAGTGGGATAAAAAAGGTGATAATACAGAAATTTTGAAAAGTAAGGGCAGACTACATAAAAATTAGTAGTAAGAAAATTGAAATCTACACAATGCGGCTGAACTTCTAAAAATAATATGATTTATCAATATCGATATAAGAGTAAATGAACTTAAACATACCAGTAACCATAGAATAAATTAGAAAGTTAAAGTCTTCCTCCTAAGAAAAGCACTGGGTCCAAATAGTTTTACAGGTAAAATGTATAAACCTCTCAAGCAACAGATCTATATAAACAGGCATCTCCTAGACCAGGAGTCAGGAAACTGCAACGTAGGTTGGCCTGTCACCTGCTTCTGTAAATACAGTTTTATTGAAACACACACCCAGTCATTTGCGTATAGGATTTGGCTGCTTTACTGCTATAAAGGCAGAGTCAAGGGGGTGCGAGAGGCCTAAACTACTTACTCTGTGACCCTTTACAAAAAAACTCTTCCTAGAGGGAGGAAATCCAATGGCCAATAAATATATGCGGTAGCCATAAAAATGCACCACTCAGATCTGCTGTGGGGAGCATACCTGACAGATTTCCTGGCTGCTGAGTTCATACCGAGGCCACGATTCCCATGGGCTGCTTCAAGCCAGTGGCTGAGCAAGAGGGCTGCTGGGTACAGGATTCCTGTGAGGCACGCGCACTGGACTCCTCTGACAGGTGACTTTGGTTCAAAGGCTCCACATGGGCCTGGGTGAAGCGTTCTAAGAACTGCACTGTGGTCTGAGAGTCTGGTTCCCCAGCCCTCCTCTTCCCCTGCTCTCCTCCAACCTGCATGGCAGTCCGACAGCTTCTACCACATCCATTGCTCTCTCCCCTTTTTCCTTCACAGGCATGTTCCCTAATAAACTTCTTGCACATCTAATCTAGTCTTAGTGTCTGCTTCTCAGAGGACCTGAACTAGCATGACATGTAAAAATTGCTACCCTTATCTCTTCTTGCATTAGGAAAATGCAAAATAAAACAACCACACACCATGTTCACTCAGATTAGCAAACTTTCTAAATTGGACACTATCATTTGTTGATGACTGAGGAGAGACTGATTTTCCCATAATCTACTGAAAGTGAATTGGTTCTGCCATGTAAGAAAGCCATTTGAAAAGTGAGTGCACACTTTAACCCAGCAATGCTGCATCTCTGTAATCGTCCTAGAGGAGTACTTGAAATATATACAATAACACACGTATAAGGTGTTTCATTGCAAGGCTGTTTATAATTATGAAAAATTGGGAATATCCAACAGTATGATTAAATAAATTATGAAATATCTATGTCATGAAATACCACGCAGGATATCATGAGAGGGAAGATAGATCTACATGTATTGAAAGATCTCTAGACATCCTAGTAAGTGATGAAAGCAAGATGTAGAGTAATACATACCATGTAATACCATTTATGTTTAAAACTCCCAGAAACCTCTCTCCCTCTCTCTCTCTTTACACACACACACACACACACACACACACACACGTATATATATAAATATATACACACGTATATATATTTATAAACTAATTATCAGTTTATTGTATTTAGGTAGAGGAATGAAATTAGGAGTGGTGAAGGAAATTTTAGCTTTACCTGATTTTTTGTTAATATTCACATGGAGAATCTATTCATATATTATTTTCATGGGAAAAATCTATATTTTAAAAAATTCAAGTCATAGCAATTCTTCTTTCTTTCTATGGGCTGCTGGGCAATATCGGCGGCTCCCTGAACACTGCACATAATGGCATGTATTCCATAGGTAGGATCTAGAAACTCCTCCAAAGAGCAAGGTTGAAAAGAAATCACATTATCTGGAGGTTCTGTTTCTATTAATTCAACAGAAAAGCCTGCATGGTTATCAGTGAAGAATCCATAAAAGACTACTTCCAGTAAACTTTCTAATAGATAAGAGACAACTCATTCATGATAGATGGATAGATTGATAGACAAGAAGAAATACAAACACGTATATTCAGTAGTTATCTAGATGTATCAAAATATACATCACACTATTGTTTGTCATTTGCAGTCAGTGTGACCCAGACTAAGCATCAAAGAGAAAAACCTGCTGTGTTTTCGGAGCAGGTTTTACAAAGGGAACTGACAGGTCACGAAGAGCTGTAAGAATCAAACTGTCTTCCTTTGAACGTGGTAACTACTTCTGTCCTCAAGACTCATAACTAGATAAAGCATTTTGTGAAGACCAAGCTTGGAACCAAAGAACCTCACCTAGGCCAAATGCCAGTTCTTTTTCCACTTAGCCTCACTTTCATAGGACCCACTTACTGAAGATGAGACAGTTTATTTATCTGCCCAGAGTTATCCATCTAATCCTAATATCTCTCCAGTGAAACCTTTTAATACTACATGAGCTGGACGTCAATTCCAAAGAGCAGCCGGAGTGCAGGTTTTGGCTTCCTCTTCGAAAAAAACAATACCTCTAATCGTTAAGTTCTTGTCACCCTTAGCGCCCTCTTCCATATTAGACTGTGGAGTAAACCGTGGAATCATGTAAGCAACAATGTTTTCTTAGTGCTTGGGGTTTTATGGCTGTTGATAGCAAACTAAGAGACCACTGGTTGTTATGAATCAATCTGAGTCCCAGGATTGGGGACTTGGGGTTCTGTAGGAGCCTCGAGTAAGGTCTAAAAGGACTAGCGGGTTACTGCAGGCTGGCCATCTAGAAGTGAAGTTGGTCCACAGTCTTGCCCCTTTACCCACTTCTGCCCTGTCTACAGTCAGAATGTGCCTGTAGGGATACGTAAATGTAAGTGTCCTTGGCCTAAGGCCAACAACGATATAGAGAAAGAATGTCAACAGAAAGATACTGTAGCCCAGGGCACCCCGTACCAAAGCAAGGCTCACTCCCACCTCCTAGCACCATAGCCTTAACTTACCTGTGCCTCTGCATTCCACGGGTTCGCCTGTCTCTGCCAGCAGGACTTGGCATTCCTCCCTTTGCTGTACCAACACAATCTTGTTTGTGCATCATGTTAGTTTACTTAATATAACAATGACTAACATCTCCTGAGTCCCAATCATAGGCGAGGCACTTTCCACCGGTGTTCTTATTTAATCCTCACAACAACCCCATGAGACAAGCATTACTTTTCGTCCCATTTTACTGCTAAAGATAAGAGTGATACATTGCCCAAGATCAGCTTAAAAGTGGTGAATGAAGACTCAGCTCCGATCTCTTTGCTTTCAAACCCCAAGCTCCCAACCACTATGTAATAAGATCTCTAATGTCTTAGCACCACAAGTTGGTCATCAAATGACATTTAAGATTGTTTCTGACAAATCCAATTACATGGAAACCTTAGAGTGTTAAATCAGTTTACATTCATTCATCCAAGAAACATTTACTAAAGTTCTGCTGTGTCTCATTTCAGATGCAACAAAGATTCAAGCATCAGGAAGATAATACATCTCAGGAACTCATAGCCTAGCAGAGGAGACAGACACAAAAATAACCATAATACAATGAGATAGAAGCAAAACAATGGAAAGACACTGACAATTCCCCTCTTCTCTCCAAAATTTTCCTATTTCTCAGCCTTAATTAGGTTACCTATTCTTTGATAATTTTCATAACTACATTTTTGCAGCTCACAAAGATTTTTTATTATAATCTCTTTCATATAAAATTATCAGATTTTTTAAAGAACCAACAACTTACCAATTCTTTGCCCAAAATTTGATTCTGGGACTTCCCTGGTGGCGCACTGGTTAAGAATCTGCCTGCCAATGCAAGGGACACGGGTTCGAGCCCTGGTCGGGGAAGATCCCACATGCCGCGGAGCAACTCAGCCCATGTGCCACAACTACTGAGCCTGCGCGCCTAGGGGCCGTGCTCCGCAACAAGAGAAGCCACCGCAGTGAGAATCCCATGCACTGCAACAAAGAGTAGCCCCGCTTGCCACAACTAGAGAAAGTCCGCGGGCAGCAATGAAGACCCAACGCAGCCAAAAATAAATACATAAACAAATTTTTAAAAAAATGAAACTAAAAAAAATTTGATTGTGATAGCTAATGTCTATTTGTTCTTAAAGTTTTTAAATGTTTTTGTTTACACAATGCTAAGATTAATTTAAATCTCCCAAAGGTTATTACCTTTAAAAATTGTTATGGGAAAAAAATTTGCAAACTACATAGCTGACAAAGTATTGTTATCCAAAATATAAAAAGAACTCTTAAAAATCAAGAAGAAAACAAACAAACCAATTTAAAAATTGAGCAAAAGATCTGAACAGACACCTCACCAAAGAAAATATACAGATAGCCAATAAACATATGGAAAGATGCTCCACGTTATTTGTCATTAGGAGATTATAAATTAAAACAACAATGAGATACCAGTACACACCTATTAGAATGACCAAAATCTGGAACACTGACAACACCAAATTCTGATAAGGATTCGGAGCAACAGGAAATCTCGTTCATTACTGGTGGGAATGCAAAATGATACAACCCCTTTGGAAGACAGTTTGGCAGTTCCTTGCAAAACTAAACATTCTCTTACCATATGATCTAATAATCATGCTCCTTGGTATTCACCCACATGAGTTGAAAATGTATGTCCACACAGAAAACTACACACAGATGTTTGTAGCATAACTGCCAAAACTTGGAAGCAAACAAAATGTCCTACAAGTAGGTGAATCAATAAATAAACTGTGGTACAGCCAGACAATGGAATATTATTCAGCACTAAAAAGAAATGAGCTGTCAAGGCAGCAAAATACATGGAGGAAACTTAAATGCATGTTACCAAGTGGAAGAAGCCAATCTGAAAAGACTATATACTGTATGATTCCAACTCTATGACATTCTGGAAAGCGCAAAACTATGGAGACAGTAACAAAGATCAGTGGTTTTTGGGGGTTGAGGAGAGGGAGGGGAGGGTTGAATAGGCAGACCACAGAGGACTTTTAGGTCAGTGAAACTACTCTGTATGATACTATACTGATGGATACATGTCATTATACACTTGTCAAAACCCACAGAATGTACAACACCAGGAGTTGTAAAGCTATGGACTTTGGGTGATAATGGTGTAAATGTAGGTTCATCGATTGTAACAAATGTACTTCTCTAGTATAGGATTGTCACAGTGGTGAGGCTGTGCATGTGGGGAGAAGAGGTTATGTGGGAAATCTCTGTACCTTTCACTTAGTTTTGCTGTGAACCTAAAATGGCTCTTAAAAATAAATTCTTTTTTTTAATGTTCATTCAAAATTGATTGTTTTATCTATTCCATCCTAGTCATGGATTAAATGTATTTTCCCCAGAAGATTTATAATCCTCTCCAATGTCCAAATCACTCAAGTCATTTCATCTAAATGCAATGAATAAAAAGGGGTTCAGCAAGGGAAGCTGAGTCACTGAGACACAGCAGTGTTTGGTAGATGTACTTCGGTTGGCCCATGTAGAAAGAGTAAGTCGCATGTCACATCTACTCAGCAGCCACAGTGCAAACAGGCTTTCATCCCTTCAAATACAATAACATTCAACATTATTTGGTCAACTTCTTAGAGCTCTCCAAAATAAACTGAGTCCTTACCCTACTCTTCTTACTAACCACATGTTTTGGAAAAACACCATTAGGGTGCAACTGGCACTGACATTTTCCAAATAAAACATTTATTTCTGACAATATAAATTGTCTTATTTTTCTGTTGTAAACACTGGTTTTGTTGGCAAATGGAAATGTGAGTAGCAATTATTGTGGTGAGGCAGTTGGAGTGTCTCTGGGTTTTTTCGTATTTCCACAGGCCCAAGGCCACAGTGATGGCTTTCCCATCAGGCCTGAGTCCTGGCAACTCCCTTAGGTGCCTTCTGATGGACTTCTTGGCAACAGGACATAAGCCCACAATGTAGATGTGCTACTCTGAGCTCTTTGAAAACTCTTCTCTTTCCCCACAGCTGTCCATTTGCCATTGCGATTATAGTATTCGTGCTGCATTTTTATTACTATAGGTTTCATAAAAGGTGATGTTTCACAGTATTATGCAGACATGACAGAGGATGCTCCAATCATCCATTGCTGCATCGCAAACCAGCCCCAAAACATCAAGGGTCCAAAACAATACTAATTTATTAATCTCATGATTCTGTGGGTTCTGTTCATGACTGGAACCCCCCAGGTGGTTGCACTCAGCTGGAAAATTGGCCCAGGGTTAGGCTCACCCAGAACACTGGGATGGCTGGGCCTCTCTCCCCGTGGGGTCTTAGAATCTCTCTCCAAGAAGACTAGCCGAGTCTGGTCTCTCTTGCATAGCATCTGGGTTTCAAGAGGGTAAGTCCCAATATGCAAGTGTTTATCAAACCTCTGGTTATATTACGCCCACTGACGTCCCATTGTCCAAAGCAAGTCACAGAGCCAAGCCCGGAGTCATTGTGGAGTGGAGAAGGATTGGACAAGGGCATCAATACCAAGAGGCATGATTCACTAGTGGCCATCCATGGAACAGTCCACCCAGAGGGAGGAAAAACATCAGTCTTTGATGATAGTGATTTAACCTAGGAACAAAGTTATTCAATATGAAAACATGATGACTGGACATAGTAAGGGCTTAATAGTAATAATAATTTAATTACTATAATAATAACTAATATATATATAGACAATTATGCTATACCAGACATTGGACTAAACATTTTGTGTTATTATTTAACTTAACTCATAGCAACTGTAGAAGACTTGGTACCATTGTGAATCCTCATTTTACAGAGGAGAGAACCGATGCCCAAGTATGGAAGCAAACAGTAAAACGTAGGGTTCAGATGAGAATCCAGTGCGCACAACTCCACACCCATGTTCTTAATCCCCACGTTATCAGACTTCTAAGCAAACGGTACAGAAGTCCCCACGATGGTGGCAGTAGCATGTCTTTTAAAAACCACCTTTAACATCCAGTTGAAGTCAATCGTCCTAACTCCCTAAGCAGTGAGTCCGGGTGAGCTCCTGTCTACACAAAGATCTCTGCTGAGCAGACACCTTTCTTTCTTGGCCGCGCCCCTAGACTTCCGAGTCACCGGCTAATCCGCATACACGGATGAAGTTCCCACTCTCCTCCAGGACAGGGCACAGCCTGGCCAGGCCTCCACCTCCAGGGCCTGGCAATAGCCTCCTCCTCGGAGGCGGCAGAAGAACGCGGGGGGAATAACACTGGTTAGACCACCCAGCGCCCAAGGGAGCCACCTGACACTAGTCCCGTAACTTCCTTTAGACCGTTTCTTCAGCTTTAAAGTGAGGCTAGTAACAGGGTCTGCCTCAGAGAGTTTAGGAGAAGATTAAATTAGATAAAGCTTACAAAGCAGTCTCTGGTGCATAAATAAATGGTTACTATTGGTGTTAAGATTAAGTGCTTTTCAGAACTTTTTTGCAACTCATCACATATGCTGCGAGGAGCGTCTCAGGGGCTCTGTCATCTCTGCGGAGGACCTTCTAAGGACTATCAACAGAGCCACGTAGACCGTATGTTAGCTTACTTATAAGAAACAATCAGGGCTTCCCTGGTGGCGCAGTGGTTGAGAATCTGCCTGCTAATGCAGGGGACACGGGTTCGAGCCCTGGTCTCGGAAGATCCCACATGCCACGGAGCAGCTGGGCCCGTGAGCCACAACTACTGAGCCTGCGCGTCTGGAGCCTGTGCTCCGCAACAAGAGAGGCCGCGACGGTGAGAGGCCCGCGCACCGCGATGAAGAGCGGTCCCCGCACCGCGATGAAGAGTGGTCCCCACTTGCCGTAACCAGAGAAAGCCCTCGCACGAACCGAAGACCCAACACAGCCAAAAATAAATAAATAAATAAATAAATAAAGTAGCTATAAAAAAAAAAAAGTCAAAAAAAAAAAAAAAAAAAAAGAAACAATCAAAGAAAAGTTTTAAATAAGCTACTTGACTTAGCTGGGGGAAAAAAAAATAAAAGAGCAATGTGATTCTCAAAAGCATGTGGGTCACGTCTCCCAAAGTCATATATTATATATCCTCTTGGTTTATATGTCAGCTCAACCTCTGTACTGAGGGTAATAAAAATTAAATTGCATCGGTGAAGAATCACATTGAAATGTGCTCTTTTTAATCTAGTATTTTACTTAATTTTATGTATTTTTGCTAAAAGAGGAAAAATTCAAAAACAAATACTGAGTTAAGAGTCCAATGTTTCAAGAGGCATAAACACTTTGTAGACGTTCTCCCCGTGTTTTACCAGCTTAGCTTTCCTCACAGTGCTGCAACCAGACACAACTAAACTCCCTTATATATGACAGGCCGTTGTATTAAGTTTACAGAATGGAGGTACCTAGGGAAGTCTTTTAGGTTACTTACAAATTCTTCCAGTTAGTTGCTTTAAACGTTATCACAAGTAAAAGGAAAGCACGAAAGATATGACACTGAAATAATGCCAGCAAATTATCTTCACAATTCCAAATTGCTTGTAGATATCATTGCCCTATAAAAAGCAAAGTGTGTCTTAGAAAGCTTTTGGATAAAATGGGCAGCTCAAGTACCCATTAGAATGTCTCTTTTTCTAAAGAGGGTAAAATTTCAGTCTTCCTAATAAAGTCTGTTGTGAGTATTTTCTCACTTATACTCACCTTGAACAAATAATGAAAGCAACAGAGACATTCTGGTACAGTAAGAAAAGCAAGAGCTGTACGTCGGCCAGAACTGAGTGCAAATTCCACATTCTTCTACTTGCTGGTTTAACAACCTTGGGTGAGCCCCTCTTAATCACTTTAACCCTCTTTCCCCTCATCTGTAAAAATGAGAATCACGGTTCCTCCTTTAAGGACTGTTGTGAGGATTATAGGAGTTGCTGTAGATGAAAATCCTTTGCACACTGTCTGGCACAGAATAGGCATTTATTAAATGTTTATTTTTTCTGTCTTCTCAATAGACTTTTCTTTTTCAAACCAATTACCTTCAAACCTACACTGCATTAGAAAAAAGTCCTTATTGAAAGCCTCAATCATTGGCAAATGTAAGCTTTGACCTAAAAGCTCTACATTAAGGGATTAAATTCTTTACAAACCTTACCAGTGAAATTAACAATCACCTTCCAAACATGGGGCAGGTGAACTACTCATACACTTCACGTTCAATATGCACTGTCACACTCTGAGAATAAATCATCAGATTTTACACCTACTTGCATAACCAGGAACTTAATTAAAGCCAACTAACATTTTCTAGGAGTACAACAGTTGATTCACAACTGCATTTGCCATCAAGACTGCCTTGTGAGCTTAATCCCTCCTCTACTAAAAATTATAAGGTACCAATCACTCTTTTGCTCTGTTTTCCCAGGTAAGTGTCAATCAGGTCATTAAGCACACAGAGCTATTACAATGTAACCATTTTCAAAAGGAGAAACTGCTGTCCCAAGAACTAGAACCCGCTCTCCTGATTCTCAGTCCACTGTACACTGTATCAGATTATTAAGTCTTTTCTGTGAGCAGCCTTAAATCCTTTTTGTTAATTCAGGGACAGGGGAGGGAACAGAGTAGAGTAGATATGGTGGATTGGCACTCAATATCCATTTCTCCCTTCTTGTGGTGCAATATTTTTCAAACTGCCAGTTGCCATCCATTAGTCATGAAGTCAACTTGGTGGGTCAAGACCAACATTTCTTTCTTTTTTTTTTTTTTAATTAATTAATTAATTAGTTATTTGTTTGTTTATTTTTGGCTGTGTCGGGTCTTCGCTGCTGCTCATGGGCTTTTCTCTAGTTGCAGCGAGCGGGGGCTACTCTTCATTGCGGTGTTCAGGCTTCTCATTGTGGTGGCTTCTCGTTGCGGAGCACGGGCTCTAGGCACACAGGCTTCAGCAGTCGTGGCTTGCGGGCTCTAGAGCGCAGGCTCAGTAGTTATGGCGCACGGGCTTTGTTGCTCCGTGGCATGTGGGATCTTCCCAGACCAGGGCTCGAACCCGTGTCCCCTGCATTGGAAGGCAGATTCTTACCTCTACACCACCAGGGAAGTCCCAAGACCAGCATTTCTTAACGGAGTGGAGTAGCCTAGATTAGCATAGAGTTGCACAGCATAGACTAGGATAGAAGCCATCAGGGGGCATCCCATTGTCTTGTGAATATTTTATTTCAGTTAGACATGAATGTGACTGCAGGTATGTGTCAGTCAAATGAATTTTACAGTAGGGTATGTCTTAAAGTTGGAAACACATTGTTCTGGTATGCTTTTCTGTACCTCTGACATTGGGAAGCTAAGTACTCTGTATCCTAGAATCCCTTGAGAAAAGACTCCGGGTATAATTTGTGTTTGGCCAGTCAGATGCCTAAGGGTGCAATTTGGAAGATGGCAGTGGTCACATCTCTACTGCCACAGCTATTTCTCTTAGCAAGCATGTCACAGACACTTTGCATCTTCTGGGGCTTCATTAGCAGAGGGCCCACCATACGGTCATAAGATCCCTGGGTACCAAGAGGCAAGACGCAAGGCATCCATTTCCTGGCCCAGATGGCAGCAGTGGCAGTGAGGTTCTGGAGCTAGCAGCAGTAGGGGAGACACTCTGAAAACCTGAAAACGGTGGCTTCCAGAACGTGGTGATATCGATGAGATTCTGGATCCACTGGCTTCCTGGTTGCAGAGGTAGCAGCAGCTGTCTTGGTGGTTTAGTTCTGTGATGGGCCTCTGGAAATTGCTATGGAAAGTTCAACTTCAAGTCTGTTCCTTCAGCCTTCACATGATTCTACAATCCACTTAAGACCCTGTAATAAATCCCTTCTTGCTTAAGCTACTTGGAATACCATCTATTCCGTACCCTGTTGAAACTGATATGAAATGGAAAAAAAATAAAATATTTTTTGATATTCAACATTATACTGGAATCTAGTTATGAGTCTCTATAGAGAATTCTGGAAAGGAGCAGAAAAATCAAGTAATTTGTGAGTTAGAGATATTTTCAGTTTTGTTTTGTTGTTTTGTGTTTTTCAGGTCTTATATCACCAAGTGATCAATAGTTGTTGATTGACTGATTATAAAAACCACATGTTGGAAAATACCTACATGGTATTTTCATAACTAGTTGCAAGGAGAATGAACGAATCTGTCTTAGGTCAGGCTTCCTGGAAAGACTCTGAGATGGGAATGTGGATGCAGGGAGTTTGTTGAGTTGCACATTCAGAACAAAACCTGTAAGAAAATAAGAAAGCAGAACTGGGCAGAGGAAGCAGTTGTACTGTGATGCGATTACAACAAAGACCTTAGCTGATCTTATTGGGGGAGGGAGGAATTCTGAATCTGAGATGATCCTTCAGAGTGGTCCTGTATTGAGGGCAGAAGACCAGGTATTTGTAGTCCCTCATTGACCAGTCACTGGATTCAATGACTGGGAAGGGTCTGAGACCCAGGGTGAGGTATCCCTTCAGCCAAGGGCAAGTCCTTGCAAGGAACTCAGCTGTGGGTTGTCAGGAGCCGATAGCTCTGGGCAGCTGGAGAATGAGTGCTTCAGTCCTGAAGGGGGGACCTAGGTAGTGAACCACAGCACCTGCTCAGAAGCCAGAGAAGTTTTATCATGTCCTGCAGCTTCCTCCGTGTCTTGTAAATACATTCAGTCCAGTCCATACAGGAAAACAGGAAAGGTATGTTTTCAGTATATAAATGACTTTCAGCATGACTGTAACAATAAAATCTATTTTCCACTTAGCAATACATCCAGCTAAGCATGTTTTTCAAATAGAATTTGTGAGTCTGGAGCCAGAGAGCATGAGTGTAAGCTTTTTGTCCCCTATCTTCTGTTTCCAGATCGACGGTGGATATGATCGGTCCACTTTTGTTTATGGGCCATTACCACTTGGAGTAGTAGAATTTTTTTATGCCATCCTCTACCCTACTTTCTGCTAGGTCAAGAATTAACCACAAGGCAATTTTATGAAAAGGAAAACTCATGAGACCAGGATTCAGGGAACCTCCCTCTTTCTCTCTCTCTCTCCTTCTCTCTCCCTCTCATTTCCTAGGAATAAACATACCTGCCCCATTGTATAGATCAAAACAAAGCAGTGTACATGAAAATAGTGTGGTAAGAATTACAATACATCTGTAAGCTCTTTTTTTTAATTGAAGTATAGTTGATGTACAATGTTTCAGGTGTATAGCAAAGTGATTCAGATATATATATATATATAGATATATATATATATATATTCTTTTTCAGATTCTTTTTCATTGTAGGTTATTACAAGATTTTGAATATAATTCCTTGTGCTACACAATCGGTTATCTATTTTATATATAGTAATGTGCATCTGTTAATCCCAAATTCCCAATTTACAGCTCCCTCCGCCTTTCCCCTTTGGTAACTATGAGTTTGTCTTCTATGCCTGTGAGTCTATAAGCTCTTATCATTAACAGGCACCTGCCCACTTTAAAATTACTCATAGAAATCATCATGCAGTAAGAACCAATCCAATCATCATACAGTTTATGTTTTGGGACATAAAGAGAGGAAGAGCCAGCCCCCTTCAATATTCAAACTCCATTCCATTGGCTGATTCACTCACACATTCAACAAATGCTCATTGAGCATCAACTATGGGCTAAACACTAGATGCACAGTGAACAAGCCTGTAGGAGGCAACATGGCTGAAAGTGAACACTGTGGACCTAGAAGGAAGAGTAGCCCAGCTTTCAGTTCCAGCTTAGGTGGCTATAACCTTCACTTCTCTGAGTCTTGGTGTTTCTTTGCCCATGAAAAGGGATAGAACCATAAGGGATTGTTGTAAATAAGTGCTGGTAGAGTTACGCACAAGACACCATGGAAACCCATAGGTGGGTGACCTAACCCAGCCTCAGAATAGCAGGGAAAATGCTTTGGTGAGTGTAACATCCAAACAGAGACCCTAAGAATAAGCAGGAATCAGTCAAGTGTGGGAAGAAAAGACAGACAGTCCAAAAGGTCAGCAGTTGCAAAGCCCTGGAGGGAAGAAAGCACTGGGGAGACTGCAAACATTGTTTTATAGGAAGTATGGCATCCATAGAGAAGAAGGGGAGGAAGACAGCCCCGGGTGCTGTGCCAGCAAGGCTGGCTGCTATCCAGAGAGCAGAGAGAACAATTGATGGGCAGAAAGCAAGGAGTCATGGGGTCCTATTTGTATTTTTTTAAGTGATCACTCTGACTACAATGGAGAAGGGAGGGGACAGTCCCTCATGCCAGGAACATTAAAGCAGAGACTGAGTGAGTTAGAGATAATAGTGTGTAACCCACTGTGGTGTTAATGGTGTATAATGGTGTATAGTGGTGTTAATGGTGTATAATGGACAGATGAGGGAGAAGGCGGGCGGTGGAACAGACAGGATTTAATCACATTCCCTGAGCTCTTGTAACACCCATGTTCCAAGCTATGCACCTTATATACGTCAACTCACTGAATCATTACAAGGACTCTACGGGGAAAATACTCTTGTTATTCCTGTTATGGTCCTGAAGCACCACAGTGTTCAGAAAGGTTAATCAAGTAGCCCAAGTCACTCACGAGAGCCTGTATTTGAACTCAAGTCTATTTTGCTCATACACTGTGTGTGCCTCCTCCACACCATACTGCTGCATAGATTGCTGTGCAGTTCAGGACAAAGGTCTTACGTAGAGAGATGAAAGCTGGCATCATTACCACATAGATGATCATTAAAGCCATGAGAACAGGAGGAACTGATTAGCAATATTTACAGGCATTGAGTATTCCCTATGTTCCAGGATATTTTCTAAAAGTTTATCATTATTTAATCCTTACAGCAACCTTATAAGAGAGTGTGTTAGTTTCCTAGGGCTTCATTAACAAAGTTCCACAAACTGAGTGGCTTAAACAACAGAAATTTATCATCTCACAGTTCTGGAGGCCAGAAGTGTGACACCAAGGTATTGGCAGGATTGGTTCTTTCAGAGAGTTGTGAGAAACAAACTGTTCCATGCCTCTCTCCCAGCTTCTGGTGTTTTGCTGGCAACGTTTGGCATTCTTCAGCTTGTAGTTACATCACCCCAATCTCTGCCTTCATCTTCACAGGGTGTTTTACCTGTGTGTGTGTGTCTTTCTCTGTGTCCAAATTTCCCCTTTTTATAAGGACACCTAACATACTGGCCTAAGGCCCACCCTAATCACCTTATCTTAACTTGATCATCTATCTGCAAGGACCCTATTTCCAAATGAGATCACATTCATAGGGTACTGAGAGTCAGGACTTTAATGTCTTGGGTTGGTGGGGGGGGGGACACAATTCAACCCATAACGGGTAGATATTTTACATCTGTTTTACAGATGAGGAACCTGAGGCACAGGGAGATAAGTAACTTGCCTGAAGTCAACAGCTAATGCACTGGAGAGTGTATGAAGTATGGGAAAAAGGGACTAAGACAGACCCCAGTGGAACACTTAAAACATCCAAGAGACAGACATGAGACCCCACTTCTGTGACCACAGTAGATGGACCAGAAATGGGTGCCTGATCCAAAGAAAACCTATCTACAGGCTTGTCGCTGCTGGCCTGCAAGGTGACATGGTGTAAAAGTGCTGCTCACACTGAAGAGTGATTGATTAAGCCAACCAAGTTCTACCTCCGGAAGAAAAACACAGAGAGACAGAGCAAGAGCAGTTAATGGTGGGAGCAGAAATGGGAGGTACAGAAAAGCCAGGAAGTGCTAGAAAACATAAAGAAGAGGAAGCCCAGAATAAGCAGAAGCAGATGCTAAAGGTGGAGAGAAGAGTGGAGAGCTGACAATGGTATCAGCAGAAGCAGTAGAAGCAGAGGGAGGGAGAAGTTGAATCATCATGGCATCCAAGGACACCAGCATTCATGGGATGGGTAAGAGAATTCAGCCATGGCAGCTACACGGTACCCTGAAACTGGCACTCTAGTTCCTGGACTAACAACTTGTTCCAGTTTATGGGATGTGTGACTGATCTTCACTGGGTTCTGACTGTGAGGCCAAGATTCCCACCCACAATTATACCCACACTTATCCTTACACAAATCTCTCATTTCAATTTTGTGTCTGATAACCTTAAAATAATCTAACTCAAGCGCCCAGAGAGGCAGGAGAAAAAAGAGTTGAATGTCACAGTATGGGAGTTAATGGAAGAGAATGTTTCAAGAAGGAAATGGTCAATTGTATCAAATGTTACAGAAAGATCAAGTAAGACAAGCACTTTAAAAGGAACAGAGATTTGCTAACAAAAATGTGAGAGCTGGGTAAGTGGAGACAGAAGCCAGGTTGCCATGGATGATGGCATGAATGGGAGGTAAGACCAGAAAGACAGCAATACAAACCACACTTTCAAGTGGTTCTACTGTGAAGAGAGAGAAAAATAAGGCTCTAAGTTGTGGAATAGAAGGAGTGATATTTTTTAAGATGAAAGAGATCTGTACATATTTAAAGGCTGATGGAAATAAGCCACTAATGAAGGCAAGGTTGAAGACAGCTGAGAGAAGAAAACAACTAATGACTAAGATGCTGAAGATGCAAGAGGCCAGGTAGAGGGAATAATCCAAGACAGGAGGAGAGAAGGAGGCAAGAAAGGGCGGGCACACATATGAGGCTATGTTAGGATCAGGGATTAAAGGTGTTTCCTGTAATGGTTTCTATTTTCTGGGTGAAATAGACAATGAGATTATCTGCTGACAGTGAAGAAGGAAAAGACAAGGTAAGAGCCTCGAGGGAATGGAGAATATTTGCAACAGTCATTTTGGAGAATGGCAGTGAGATCTAACCAGGAAAACGGTGAAGGATTACCAACTAGTACAAAGGGCTCAAGTGAAATCAAAGGCCATGGATTTGGCATACCACTTAGCTGTGCTTTCATGTGATTTCCTCCAGTCTCAATCAGTGGGGTAGGAAAAGCAGCAAAAACATTGGTAGTTGGGATTAATTCCAAGTTGAGGACAGAAGGGCAAGGGAACAAGAAGTTTAAGGTGTTAGGAAGAGAATGACTGAGGAAATATGTCAGCTGGCTCCAGAGGGAGTGAAGACTAGCAAGTCTAGTAGGTAGAAAATATGAGGACCAAGGGATCTCAAAGAACAGTTATTTGGGAGTAAGAGATAGAGTTCTGGGATAATAAGAGGCTATGGAGAATTTAAGATTTCAGAGGTGGAGAAGTTCTAGGTGATTAGAAGATCCTGAATTTGGCCATGTGTAATAGACGCGTGTTGTCTGTCCGTCCAGCTTCTCTTTCTTTTGGGAACTTTCCCTCTGTTACTACATGTGGTTCTGGTTGAACAGATTATTCTGGAGCCTCACTCCATCCCACCCTCACTGCAGGGGCTGGCATGGGATGCAAGCCAGTGAGTTCATTCTTCTGGCTAGAGTGATTGGCTCAGGGGTATGTGACCAAGAAGAGATGATCGAACTATTCTGAGATTTCTTCCATGAATGTTAGAGGCAGAGAATCTCTCTTTCTCAGCTCAGTTCCTCACTTGTAAAGACTTTGTAACTGCTTATGACCATCTTTCTTGGCAACATAGAGAAACCATCTCCAGAAGGAGCAAGTGAGTCCAATATACAAAGACCAGCAAATCAAGCAGAGACAAAGATGAATAAAAGCAAAAAAGATCCAGAAAACAACGTTGAATCCCTGGATCTAGCCACGCTGAAGTTAGTCTACCCCTGAATCTTTCAACTGAGCATCCCAAAATCTCTTTGCTTAAGGTAGCCTACATTGGATTACTAGAAACTACAGTCTAGGAGTTAAGTGGCTGAAACAAAAGGAGGCAAAGGTATGAGAGCTGAAAGAACAAGAAACTAAAGATAAAATGTTGCATGGGTTTGCCTTATAGGCATGAAAGTCACCTAAGATGAAGGCAGTACTTGATGAGAGTGGAGAAGACACCTATGGACCATTTCAACGGTCTTACGTAGACAGGATGTTAGTGAATTAACTGCAGTAAGGACCGGAAGAAAGTTATATATTAGTTAGCGAGAGCCTCGAAAGAATGATGGTTCTTACACAAAGGTGAAGGAATAGCAGCATGGAAGCTGCAGAGGGGAAAGAGAAGCATACAGACCCCACTTGCTGAGAAAAAGCTAAGTGGGGTGTGCAATAAAGTGGGTAAGATCACTACTGTGTAAAGTGGGCAGAGCCTTCCCAGTCAAAGGTAACTGTGAAATGCTTCCCCAGTGAAAATTAGACTTCATTTTCTAAGTCCTAATTGTTACAATATCAATAATAAAGACATTCTTTAACAACTTTCAGCCCACAACCCCTTGACCTTGAATCACTCGCTGTTCATCTATAAGGTAAAGTAAAACTGGAAATTTAGACGGATCAAGTTAAAATTTTTTTCCTAATTGAGATATTCTACACATACATTCAAATGTCTCAGACAATGATCAGAATAACAACCTCAGCAGCAATTATTACTCAAGTGATTTGGTAGAAGAGTTAATGTTAAATATTTTAAAACTTTATTTAGAAAATCACATCACACTAATGCATTTTATTGGACAACATGAAATATACATGGATATTATAGAAGAACAAAATCTAACACAAAAATGTGAAGCTGGCCTGTCACCTCTGGAATGAAGGCCACAGAGGGAAAGCCTACAACCAACTGGCACTTCAACAAGAAGGGAAACGGCTTTATTAAAGGATTCTCAATTTGTCCAAATGACAAATAGTTAATGCGCATATGGACATACATACATAGACAGAATTTATTTTTCTTATCCCATATAGTCTTTCCACCAGAAATTCCTAAGGATTATATTCAAACACTTTAAATATTTCTATATGTATTAAAGATGATTGTATCTATGCTTGAGTTATATTTTGGAAATATTATATAAATGCATATTTAGATAAATGGAATGTAATTTTGTGTAATAAGGAGAAAGTACAGGACTAACCATTTTTAGTATGGACCATTTTTAATCTCTTATATGAATCTGGAAATACAATTAATGATAAGTCAAAATGGAAAAATAATATTATGACAGTGTATGTTTTTAAAGTGATGTTGTTAAAAAGCATCTTTGAAGAGTGTCAAAAATAAATTTACAAAGAAAATAAATGAAGTTCATCAAAGACTGTATTTGGAAAATGAAAACAGAGAGAATGCACAAAAACAATCTCCCCCACCCCTGGGCCCGCCTGCCCACCCCGACCCCATCAACGACGGTTTTCTGTGGCCTGGACGGAGCAGAGTCACTCAGCAGTTCTATCCCCCAGAGACCCGAAGAGCGAAGTCGCCTTCTCCACTCCAGGTGAACGTGGGTCCAGAGCAGCAGCCACTGCATCTTTGGAGCATGTGGAGGGATCTCCAGAGACCACAGACCTTCCCTTGGGAGAATACGTGGCTACCTCCCCTACTGTTGCAGACCTCGTTCATGTCCTAAGTCAGGGCTGTGCAGTAGCAAAATGCACACGACAGAGAAAGCCAGGCAGAGACGACCCATCCCCCAGTGGAGACCCTTGGTCACTCTCCCTCTACGTCAGCTGTCATCCAAACTGTGTCAAACTCACCTCCTTTCGTCTAGAGTTTTCATTTTCTCTTAATGCTTGGATGTAATCTATTTTTTCCTTCTCCTTTAATTAGACACTAATGCTCTTTTAAGGGACGATAAAATTTTTTTCTTATGGCATCAATAGAAATAAGACAATCACCCAAAAGAGAAACAGGTTTTTCTTGGGAAGTTAAGAATATGGTTTCCTGAAAAATATTTGTGAAATAGAAATTTAAAAGGAAGACAGCAAATGATAGAAATTCACTATAAAATCTCGATCCTGAAAAAGTATCCCTGCTGTCAGGATATTTGATATATTGGTGAATAAACTGTGTATGATTTCTTCATCTTACCAGTATTTCACGTTAAAGCTTTCATTTTTAAAGTACTGAGCTCGGCTCTGTTCAAACATTAATGATTACCACCAAATACGATCTGGTAGCAACATTTATTTAAAAGAGGACCATTTTACAGGACCTCAGATCTATGTATGTTTCATCCACATAACTAGGTGTATGGCTTTTTAAAGAAATCATGTGGGTTACACTCATAAATCTCAGTCACTTTTGGACTTCAATCCTTGATTGTACAGATGTTTTCCTTGCTTTGTGATGAAGGCAATTTCCACCAGAATCGCAGGAATTCAGGAGAAACAGTAAGACTGTGAAACAACAGAGAAGGTGCAGTCTTTGCTACTGAGCCGACCTGGTGTTCATTCTGGTTCTGTCACTAACTAACTGCAATCATAGGTAGGTAACCAAGATCACCTCTCAAGCCCCAGAGAGGCTGTAAAGTAAAAACAGTAAAGTTTCTCCACATGGTTATTATGAGAATTAAACTGGGTAGTAGAACTCCTGACTCACAATAGAAACCCCATAATTGTTAATTCCCTACCGTCATTTCCCATTCTAGATACACAATCTAGTGAAATTCATCTGGGTCCCAAAGTGCTAGCAAATAAAATAATAGGTGTTTTTAGTGCCAAACATTTACCTAAGGCTGGCACCTTTGAGATCCTTTTTGGCCCATGATCGATTCTTGCTCTATCATCAAAGTATACGATATTCACACACTGATCAAACTTCAAAGGTTTGTGGAATTTGTGAAATTGAGAACTCTGTCCTATCTCTCATCTCCACCTCCCTCAAGAGATATGGTGTTCAATGAAGAAGTAGTAAGTGGCCCTGTGGGTGTCCATCTTGCCTTGTGGTCACATCTTTGAGGCAGGCACAGGTGACAAAGTGATGCTGGTGTGAATGGATCAGTCTTTCAAGACATTTGAAGATTTCATAGTCAGGAAGAGTGAGACTGGTCATGTTCAAGCCCAGCATCTGAGAAACCACCTCCCTGAAGTCCACCAGCTGCAATGTCAAACAGAACCACAATGATTGAGAGAACAAAATGTATCAACACTGCTAGACCAGATGCAACCCAAACATCTGTGGAAAACCCAGGTTTGCATGAGCTAGGCAAATTACTTACTCTCATTACTCTCTGATTAATTCTCTCATTTATGGAAAAAGGAGGAGGAGGAGGAGGAGGGGGAGGGGGAGGAGGGGAAGGGGAGGAGGAGGAGGGGACGGGGAGGAGGGGGAGGAGGAGGAGGAGGAGGAAGAGGAGGAGGAATAGGAGGAAGAAGAAGAGGAAGAAGAAGAGGAAGGAGAAGAAGAAGAAGAAGAAGAAGAAGAAGAAGAAGAAGAAGAAGGAAAAGAAGAAGAAGAAGAGGAAGAAGGAGGAGGATGGGGGAGGGGGAGGGAAGGGGGAGGAGGAGAAGGAGAAGAGGAAGAAGAAGGAGAAGAAGAGGAAGAAGAAGGAGGAGAAGAAGAAGGCTAGCCTGCTAAATTACCTCTAAAGTCCTTTCAGACACCAACCTTCAGCAATTTCATAACCACTTTTCTGATGAGCCAATTAATATGGTATCGGCTACCAAATCAAGAAGCCCAGTTCAGCAACTATGAATGAGATTCTGGCCTTGGTAAGATTTCATTTTCCCACTTCCAGGGTGAATGACTAACCACACCTTTTTCCCAGGGCTGTTCTGAAATCTGGATCAAATGAAACGATGACTGTGTATGTGCTCTGCCTGCTAGGAAATGCTCTACAGTTGTTGGTGTGGTTGTGCCTCTTGTGTTATAAGCATTTATGCACTGGGCTGTTAACTGGGCAATGAACCTCTTAAACAAAAGGAAGATGTGACAGGGTGAGAGAGTGGCATGGACATATATACACTACCAAACGTGAAATAGATAGCTAGTGGGAAGCAGCCGCATAGCACAGGGAGATCAGCTCGGTGCTTTGTGACCACCTAGAGGGGTGGGATAGGGAGGGTGGGAGGGAGACACAAGAGGGAGGGGATATGGTGATATATGTATATGTATAGCTGATTCACTTGGTTATAAAGCAGAAACTAACACACCATTGTAAAGCAATTATACTCCAATAAAGATGTTTTAAAAAAATAAATAAAAAAAAATTAAAAATAACAACAACAACAAAAAAAACCGAAAGGAAGAACAAATGGCAAAAAAAAAAGTATGAGCTGACGAAAACGGAGGACTTCTAAGTGTTGATCAAATCACATCACACAGATTGCCACCTCACAACCCACAACACTGGACTCTCTGGGACAATTATTTGTCCATCACAAAAGGAAAAATGAGAGTTGTGGAGCTAGAGAAAATGGACAAAATGTGCCTTATACCCCTTCAAATTCTCATTGACTGGTTGCTGTGATTCTAGGCGAAAGCAGAAGCAGATCAGCTAGAGGTGGCCGGACAACCCCTCTCCAGAGGTACCTTCCATTTTACAAAAGGTGTGATCCAATCCGAAGGCAGATGTTTCCTCCGGGAGAAGTGCCTTCCAAACATCCTCACCGTGTGCTCATTCACGTACCAGCATCCTTCCTATGCTGAATCCAACTCGGGAAACAGAACACTCTTTCCAGCCTAGTCTCCCTGATGAAAAAGTTTTCCCCAAACTTTTCCACCCTTTTGAATATGGCCAATGCTCTGAACTGATGAGAGGTTTCCTCTGAGACCACTCACTCTTAGAGTTTGGCCTTCCTCAACTCGGCCTGACACATGAGCCAAAGCAGAGGCAGCCAAAGAGAAAAAATATCCTCGGATCAGAGTCTACTCTGTGCCCTTCTGAGCTGCAGAAAGAGACTGAGATAAAAGCCAAAAGCAGGGGTCAGGCTGCCCAGGACATGTTTTTTTTATGCCTGACCTCCTGATGGGCTCACCAGATAAAACTCCTCCTTGCAACCAGCGGGCGCATGAGTTCTGTTTTATGGTTTACATCTGGGCTTGGTCGGCCATCAGGTCTGGGTGCCACTGTTTGAGAATTGGGATTGTTTCCTGCAATTGATCTCTGCTGGAGATAAAATTTCCCTCCTGAGGCTGCGGCCCTGGATAACGTTAGAAGATCTGGGATAACGCAAACTTCAGAGGCAATCAGCAAATATAATAAAAACCTCTTCACAACCAGAACCTGGCTTTTCACAGGCTTTCCATGGCTTTGATAAGAATGTCTTTTTCTTTGCTACAGTTCGTGCCATGAAAATGTGAATTGTTTTTCTTAGTGGAGTAAATCACAATGGTACTTTTAATGCCAAAAAGATGGTAGAAGACAGACAGATACATTGGAATGATATAGAAAGCTTGATAAATTGGTTATGAAGAAATGTATGAATAATTATCAAGCTTTTGAATTGCCCCCATCTTTCCTAAATAAGAAGGTTTCACTGCCAGATTTCTACGCACCTAATTTTCTCTCTTTTCTGCTTCTTCCAGAGATTGTTTTAATGTCTTCCTTTCACTGGTTACCACTTCTAGCATGTTCCTGGCCCTCTCTTTACTCTCCTTAGCCCCATGCTCTGTAGTCTCCAATTCTGATTTGACAGACAGTAGCTTTTTCTCAGCTTTCTCCTTCATCTTTTCCAGTTTGTCTCTGGATTTATTTAGGTCTTCAACGGCTTTGGTCTGTTCCAAAGTTTTATTCTAAGCAGTCAAAGAGAATGCTTATAATTTCTTCTGCATTTATTTAGGAAAACTGTATAAACAAGACAAATCAGAAGTCAGTGGGGACTTCCTGGTGGCACAGTGGCTGCGAGTCCGCCTGCCAACATAGGGGACACGGGTTAGATTCCTGGTCCGGGAAGATCCCACATGCCGCAGAGCAACTGGGCTCGTGTGCCACAGCTACTGAGCCTGCACTCTAGAGCCCCCGAGCCACAACTACTCAAGCTCGCACACCTAGAGCCCGTGCTCTGCAACAAGAGAGGCCACCACAGTGAGAGGCTCGCCCGCGCGCTGCAGAGAAGAGTGGCCCCTGCTCGCCGCAACTAGAGAAAGCCCGCGTGCAGCAACGAAGACCCAACACAGCCAAAAATAATAAAATAAGTAATAAATTTTTTTTTAAGTCAATGAAATTCATTTAACAACTCTTTTCATGAATAAAGAATGGAATCCAACCCAGTTATACAGACTCTGTTAAGCATATAGACTGGAGGAACATGTCTTAAAGCAGTTATAATTTATGAGCAAATATTAGAGTATCATTATGTGGAAGATTGATGAGATGAAATGGTAGACAGCATGATTCAGGGGTTAAATATTAAAACAAAGTCTGTGGTACTCACACATAGACTCTACCGAGCTCCACAGGTAAAGCAACTTGCACTTTTTACCCCTGCCAAAGGGTCATCCCTGGTATAAAAACATTAGAAAGAGCAAAATGTCTCCCCTTTTGGTGATTTACCACAAGGAAGCCCCACTTAAAATCTCCTTGGCAAGTCATCAGTGCTGTGAGGGAAATTAGCAGTTTTTCTGAAAAAATGTCTTCTGACTTTACCAATGAGTATGGGAACTGGGAGGTAGTCACTGCAGGCAGGAGGGAAGGGTGGTACTTCTCTCTCAGAAGCCATCCCAGGATCTTAAAGCCAAAACAGAGCATCCTCAAGTATGAGGCACATTTTCTTTATTAGTTTAGTATTTAAAATTATACCAGATCTGCCGACAAAAAGAATTTGAGTCAAAGGAATGAAGCTCTGATACATACTGTAGCATGGATGAACTGTGAAGACATCACTATAAGTGAAATAAGCCAGACACAAAAAGACAAATATTGTATAATTCCACTTCTGTGAGTTACCTGGCATAGGCTAATTCATAGAGCTAGAATGTGGAATAGAAGTTACCAGGAGCTGAGGGAATGGGGAGCTCTTGTTTAATGGGCACAGAGTTTCAGTTTAAGATGATGACAAAGTTCTGGAAATGGATAGCGGTGATGGTTGCACACCAGTGTGAATGTACTTAATGTCACTGAATTGTACATGTAAAAATGGTTAAAAATGGTAAAATTTTATGTTCTGTATATTTTACCACAATTTTTTAAAAAAAGAATTTGAGGTAGTTTTGCATAATTAGACACAAAATTTTTTAACTGACCATTCAAAATAAATATGAATGAGCTACCACTTATCCACTGGATGACCGTAATCAAAAAGATAGGCAGTAACAAGTGTTGGTGAAGAAGTGGGGAAATTGGAACCCTCCTATACTGCTGGCGAGAATGCAAAATGGTGTAACTGCTGTGAATAACAGTAGGCCAGTTTTCAAATTGTAAACATAGAGTTGACTTATGACCCAGCAATTCCACTCCAAGGTGCATATATCCAAGAGAACTAAAAACTTACGTCCACACAAAACCTTCACAAGCATGTTCGTAGCAGCACTATTCATAATCACCAAAAAGTGAAAACAGCCTAAATATCCATCAATGGACAAGTAGATTAAAAAGTTGTACTATATCCATGCAGTAGAGTATGACTCAGCAATAAAAAGGAACGTAGTACTGATACATGTTACAACATGGGTGAACCTTGAAAACACTGTGTTAGGGGAAGTAACTCAGTCACAAAAGACCACTTATTATACGATTCCATTTATATGAGAGATCCAGAAAAGGCCAGGGGCTGGTGGGAGTAGAAAATGGGGAGTAACTGTTCCCCATTTCTTTTTCAGGTAATGAATATGTTCTGAAATTAGATAGCAGTGATGTTTATAAAACTCTGTGAATATACTAAAAACTACTGAATTGTACACTTTTAAAAGGGTAAGTTTTATGATATGTGAATTATATCTTGATAAAGCTGTTATTGTAAAGTACATTTACAAAGAAGCCTTTAAATGCATCAAAAGAAATTACTTTGAAATAAAGAAGTACACGTGGGATGGACAAAGCGCAAATACCAGCAGAGCTCTGAATTTAGTTCTGAGCCTCCTAACAGTTCAGACAAGGCCTACAGGCATATTCTCAAAGAAAAAGCATAAAATTGTGTTTTAATTTTGTTGAAAATCATTTAAAAGTTACATCTGAAAGTAATAAAAAGATACCAAATAATGAGTGTTTGCTGATTTCTCCCTTCCCCTTTCATTTTATCCCTTCTTTCCTAAAAAGGAAAGATGCTTTCTTGCTGCATCTACTCCCATCCTGTTGTTCCCAGGGCAAATCTGAGTAATGGGGAGAGTGTTGGGGAAGAAGAAAGCCTGAGAGACTAAATTGATCTACCCGATAAAAAGCTGAGAGAGGAGGGGGAAGAAAGAGTCTCTGTTAACTAGGCTGCAGGAAGTGTTTCTGGAAGAAACTTGGGATGATGGAAGAGGGACTTGTGAGGAGATATAGGTGTCATGCAGCAAGGAAACAAGAGAGAGAGAAAACAATGGAAAAGACGCTTTAAAATACTGCTACTCTTGATGAATGAAATCCTCCTTTGTTTTTCTTTTTTCCTTTTTTTTTGAGTAACAATAATAAAGCAACATTATCATTTAGTTGCTGGACTGCTGATTATTTATTGATGAAGGATTCTGAGATTGTTGCAGTTTACCCAGACTACATTTGGAGGCTACTGTCAGAGATTAAAATCTTGACCGAGTCTCGGGGTTAGAGCTCATCTTCATGGAGACTGAGTTCCAGAATTATGGCGTAAGGAGCACAAGCTGACCTGACCTAAACTCTGAAGGGTCCTCCAACACTTCTGGAAAGTCAGAGGAATGGTAGAAGCTATTCTAAGATTGGAATTATGACATGATATGGAGGAAAGGTGCCTGTTTGGGATATGGATGTCCAGATGGAAAATCAGATTTATACTGTCTGGGTAATGTCACTAAACTGAGAAAGCTTAAGTCAAATACCTAAACTGGAAACTTGTTTTTACCTACTATCACACACACAGATTCTTAAGAAATTAAATTCCTTTCCAGGCAGAGAGGAAGTCAATGGCAGACACTCTTGGACAAGTTCAAAACCTTTGAACTGGCTCCATGCAGGAGAGAGGAAATCTCTTGGGAAACTGACAGCTGCTTGCAATCCAGAAGGTGTAAGAACAACTGCTGTAGCTTGGGAAATATGCAGGAAATAAAATGCCAGCAACAGCTGCGGGAAGGGACTCTGAGTCAGCTTTTTAGTCAATGAACCAGCACCAGTAGGGCAAGCACTTGAGACAAGGAAATGGTGCCCACGAAGTGCAGGTCTACAGGGGCCGACCTTGGAGATCATTCATGGATTCCAAGTTATCAAAACCCATATTTGAACGTGGACTGTATATTAGTACGAGTATATTAGAATATTATCTCAGTGTAGATTCCTGAGTGTAACGATTGCACTGTGGTCACACAGAAGAATTCTCTTGTTCTTAAGATATACCTGGTAAGTATTTAGGGATGAAGTGTCATGATGTCTGCAACTTACTCTCAAATGGTTCCTCTCTCTGTCTCTCTGTATCTGTCTCTCTGTCTCTCTCATTAAGCAAAACATAACAATCAGTAAAATGTTAACAATCTACATGAAAAGTAAAAGAATGTCTGTTATGCTATTCTTGAAACTATTCTATAGATTTGAAATTTTTCAAAATAAAAAATTGAGAAGGGAGCTTTCCCATGACTGATCGATACATGTATAATGCATCCTATCAGTAAAAAATTCTGAATATATATGTACATTTATTTATAAATTATATGAACAAGTGCTCTAAATAATATATTGTGTAGATTTTCAAATATTTTACAAATAGGGGACATTAGATGGGCGAAATCAATATCAATTTTAAAACAAGGTTATCTCCCTTTAAAACATAAAGATTCCCTTCACATGCCAACTATCTCAGTGCTTCAGAGAAAACATGGGGCAAAGCAAGAAGTTCCTGGGATTGCTATGTTGCATTAAAAACCTTGTATTAACAGAAGAGGAGATACATTCAGCCTTTCTACTCAGATTAGAAAAACATTTACAGTGGGCCATCTACCAAAGGAGATGGAACACAGCTTGGAGAGTTAGAAGCACATAAATCAAGTCCTAATGAGAAAAATTTATAGCCAAGAATTTCTCAAAAATATGAGACTTTATCACAATCTTAAGGGCTGCCTGAATTCTTGTTGTCAGGGAGAAAGTAATAGACTCCAAGCCAAGCCACCAGGACCGAACTGGGAGCCAGCAGTAGGAAGTAGGCCTCAGCCTCCTAAGTCAAATCCAGCAAACGAGATTGCTGGGAGGATGGGGGGTCGGGGGGTGGGGAAAGGGGGCCAAGGCAAATGGGTTTCTTAATCCAACTAAGGGAGCTTATCAGATCCAGCCCAGAGTTCAGTGAGAGACTGGGCCCACAATTTTTTCCCAGTGGGACAGAGATGGTCATAAACAAGGCTGATGTACCACCCAGACCCCAGCGAGGATGGACCAGCTTCCGAGTCTGCTTCACTTCCAGTGACTACCATATCTGGCATCTGCCTCCTGGAGGGAAGGCATTTCAAATCTGGTGAACAATTCTCTCGTGTTATAAGGGCCAAAGACCCTGGAAGAGAAGGTGATTAAACGTAAAATCGGACCTGTTGAATCTGCCAGAGGATATAAATTCTCCACCTGGAGGGTTTTTAGGCGATCGCACTGAAAATAGGACCCTGCGGGAGCCAGGCACTGCAAGAGGGCTCTCTAAAGGGGGTGGGACAGCAGAGGGGGAGGGTCGCCCAGTGATGCTGTGCCCCTCCGCAAAGAACCACAGAGATTTCACTGGAAATGGAGGGAACCACAGCAGAAATCAAAGGAAGATGCTCCGCTCTGCAGGCCGAGCACACCCCAAACCCCTCCGCAGCACCTAGGAGGTTCTTTCTCACATCTTTGAATGATGTACACATTCAAAGTGGGGCGAGTTCAGGGCAATTCAAGGTCAATGGATCTACATAATCAGAGCTGAGTTCAAGATGGTAGGTTCGGGGAAAATAATATAAAGAAAGGCTGCACTGGCTAGATTGGAGAAAGTTCTGGAGTGTGGGAGGAGCATGGGAAGCAGCTATCTTATGTGGGAGATTATCAAGAAAGTTAGAAAGCAGAAGAGAGCTATGCTGGTGGCTGAAGAATGTAATCCTCTTTGGGTGTTTCCTTGAGAGACTACAAGGAAGATAATCATGGCTTTCCACGAGTTTTTGGTTGTCTGACTACCAATTTTTGGCCACAGCTCCCTACTAAGATTGAGCCACATGGTACAGGCTGAAAGCTCACCACCAAATACCTATTCTTCCTTTTTTTATTACTTCCCAGAATAAAGACCCATTTCTTAGGCTGACTTCATCTAAGTGAGCCCCAGGGACTAAGTTCCAGCCAACATAGACCAAGAAGTGTTGTATTGTTCCTGGAAAGTGGCATGCAGGATGTCCTTCCACCTTTCCTTCTGCCTGGTGCCTGGAATGAAGCCAGAGCCCCAGCAGCTAGCTTGCACTAAGAGGTGGCACTGAGGAGGAAAGTTATTGCTGGATGGTGAAGCAGAAAGAGAGAACAAGCCAGGATCAGTGATGAACACGAAGCTATCCTACTAAACATGGAATGACTATGTCCATGCTTCTTTGCAGTGAGAAAGACGTAAACATCTTTCCTGACCAAGCCACTGTTGTTGTGTGTTTCAATCTACTCAGCTGAAACTATTCATAACCCGTGCCGGCTACAAAGCAACTGGCGTTGCATGAGTTCCACAAAGAACTG
Organism: Balaenoptera acutorostrata; assembly: GCF_949987535.1. Lineage (NCBI taxonomy): Eukaryota > Metazoa > Chordata > Mammalia > Artiodactyla > Balaenopteridae > Balaenoptera > Balaenoptera acutorostrata. The sequence goes on from NC_080077.1 coordinate 15,007,230, forward strand.
GAGTTCTGCCACGTGACTTCAGTGCCTGCATTTGCACTTGTGCATAAGGCTATGCTTCTGCCGGTTAGTAACATCACTTTAATTATCCTATAGGTTAATGAAGAAAGAGCAAAGGTAGAGTTAATACATAAATAATGTGTTCATGCCAATTGGAGGCCAAACTATGTCATGGTGTATGTACAAGCAAAGTAACTGCAGCAGCAATATAAAGCACATGGTAGAATAATCAATCACTCCATCCTTAGATGACATAAACTGTAGGCATGCCAAAATAAAAGGAGCCCATACCACAAGCAGTCAGTACTGCACATTCTTACTAATGGTGATTTTAGGGAACTAAAATCTAGCATACTGAATTAATATTGCTAATTTTTAAATTCTATTTTTATACTTTGTTTTTATTTCTAAATTGGTTTGGATTTTATAATGGTAAAAATGTAATGAGATTAAGAAATTTCTAGGGACTTCCCTGGGGGTCCAGTGGTTAAGAATCCACCTTCCAATGCAGGGGACATGGGTTCAATTCCTGGTCAGGGAACTAAGATCCCACATGCCACAGGGCAACTAAGCCCGCAGGCCACAACGACTGAGCCTGCGCACCCTAGAGCACGCACGCCCCTACTAGAGAGCCCATGTGCTGAACTACTGAGCTCGTGCACTCTACAGCCCGCATGCCACAGCTAGAGAGAAGCCTGCACACCACAACGAAGATCCCGTGTGCTGCAACTAAGACCCAACACAGCCAAATAAATAAATAAATATTTTTTAAAAAAGAAATTTCTATATAGTGTTGTTTGTACATATATAAGCAATATTATAATAAAATTATTTTGATTCAACACAGGGAGGGGAAATCTATGCAAGAATATTTTTCTTTCAAAAAGGCATTTCTAGGGCTTCCCTGGTGGCGCAGTGGTTGAGAATCTGCCTGCGAATGCATGGGACACGGGTTCGAGCCCTGGTCTGGGAAGATCCCACATGCCGCGGAGCAACTGGGCCCGTGAGCCACAATTGCTGAGCCTGCGCGTCTGGACCCTGTGCTCCGCAACAATAGAGGCCGCGATAGTGAGAGGCCCGCGCACCGCGATGAAGAGTGGCCCCCACTTGCCACAACTAGAGAAAGCCCTCGCACAGAAACGAAGCCCCAACACAGCCATAAATAAATAAATAAAATTTAAAAAAAAAAAGGCATTTCTACAATATTTACGTTTGCCTGCCAAATTAAAATTTAACAGGTCATCTGGAAAGGTCTGCTTCTTCCTGGTTTAGAATTCAGGAGGAAATTTAATACATGGGTCTTAAAGAGGAAGACTTGGTAACCTAGGGGTCAAGGTCTTCAACCATGTTTTGCAATAGTCATAGAAATGCATACAAAAACTTGAACTCAAATGTTCAAGACAGCCTTAATCATCATAGACCAAAACAAAAATGGAAACAATCCAAATGTCCATCAAATACTGAATAAACAGAATGTGGTAAATCTATACAACGGAATATTATTCAACCATTAAAAAACTGTAACGGTTAACTTTATGTATCAATTTGGCTGGGCCACAATGCTCAGATATTTGGTCAAATATTATCATGAATTTTCCGAGGGTGTTTTGGCATAAGATTAACATTGCCCTTCCATAATGTGGGTAGATTTCATCCGATCAGCTGAAGGCCTGAATAGAACAGAAGACTGACTTCCCCTGAGCAAGAGACAACTCTGCCAGCAGGCAGCCTTTGGACTTGAACAGCGACACTGGCTCTTCCTGGGTTTCCAGTCTGCTGGCCCATCCTGCAGATTCTGAATTTGCCAGCTTCCATACTCATGTGGGTCAATTCCTTGAAATAAATCTGTGTGTGTGTGTGTGTGTGTATGTGTGTGTGTGTGTGTGTGTGCATCCAATTAGTTCTGCTTCTCTGGAGAACTCTGACTAACACAGGAGTGAAGGACTGATCACAATATGGGTGAAACTTGAAAACATAGTAAATGAAAGAAGCCATGGGCAAAAGGCCACATATTGTATGACTCCACTTATATGAAGTGTCCAGAATGGGCAAATCCATAGAAACAGAAAGTAGATTACTGGTTTACAGAGTTTGGGGAAAGGATGAATATATGGAGGGTTTTTGTTTTCATTTTTTTTTGGAGGTGAGGGGATGATGGACATGTTCCAGAATTAGGGAATGGTGATAGCTGCACAACCTTGTCAATATACTAAAAACTACTGAATTTTGTACTTTAAAAGAGTGAATTTTGGGAGTTCCCTGGTGGCCTCGTGGTTAGGATTCCGGGCTTTCACTGCCATGGCTTGGGTTCAATCCCTGGTTGTGGAACTGAGATCCTGCAAGCCACGCAGCACAGCCAAAAAAAAAGTGAATTTTATAGCATGTGAATTATATCTCAGTTTTTTAAACAAAACACATAGAAATGTGTCCAAATTATTACTTTGTATCAACCCTCTCTAAATGGTGAAATTAATGCCTAATTTAGTAAGAGTGCCCCCCCCACCCCACAAAAGACATGTCCACCCAGAACCTCGGAATGTAGTCTTATTTGCAATTTGCAGGCGTAATTAAGATAAGAAGCTTGGGGCTTCCCTGGTGGCGCAGTGGTTAAGAATCTTCCTGCCAATGCAGGCAACATGGGTTAGAGCCCTGGTCCAGGAAGATCCCACATGCCGCGGAGCAACTAAGCCCGTAAGCCACAACTACTGAGCCTGCGCTCTAGAGCCCGCGAGCCACAGCTACTGAGCCCGCGAGCCACAACTACTGAAGCCCACGTGCCTAGAGCCCGTGCTCCACAGCAAGAGAAGCCACCGCAATGAGAAGCCCACGCACCGCAACCAAGAATAGCCCCCGCTCGCCGCAACTAGAGAAAGCCCGCACACAGCAATAAAGACCCAACGCAGCCAAAAGTAAATAAATTAATTAAATAAATTAAAAAAAAAAAAGATAAGAAGCTCAAGGTGAGATCATCCTGGATTAGGGTGGGCCCAGATCCAATAATGGGTATTCATATAAGACACAGAAAAGGAGAGACATACAGAAGGGAAGGTCACATCAAAATGGAGACAGAGATCAGAATTATGCAGCGGTATGCCAAGGATTGTAGGCAGCAACCGGAAGCCAGGAGAAAGGCATGGAATGGTTCCCCTCAGATGCTCCAAAAAGAACCAACCCTAGCAACACCTTGATTTCAGACTTCTGGACTCCAGAATTGTGAGAGAATAAATTTCTGTTGTATTAAGCCACTCTATTTGTGGTACTTGGTTACAGCAGCCCTAGGAAGCTAACACAAGAAGGCCATTTTTGCTAATGTCAGAAATACTGCTTTATGGATAGTAAAATTAACACAGGAACAAGCATAGGTGATGTACAAAGATGGAGAATTGATACCATCAGTCTGTCTTGAATACTAATATGTCTCAAATAAAACAATAAAAAGCTGTTTTGTAGTTGAAATCTTATAAATTCATGAAGTTAGCCTTTACTGTATTAGTAAGTTATAGAGATCTCTATTCTCTACTGGCAGGCAGACTTTGCACTCTACTTAAATGTTTAGGGGCCTGAGTGATTGCTGAGTCAGTCAAATCCAGTCTCTTCTATACCTTACCTGTAGAAGTATGTGCATCTCTTTATGCAAAATAAAACAACAAATTAAACACACAAGCCAACTTTATTTACTTTCCTGTCTCTCGTTCCCTTTTCATCCAAGTATTCCAGAAGACTAGGCCGCCGTCTTTGTTTCTACTTCTCTTTCATTTCTCAGCCTACTGAAACTTGGCTTTTTGTCAGAGCCTTCACTCACTACCACCATGATCTGCTATTATACACGCTCAAGCCTTAGATGTCCCAAAGCCAAGTGTAGCAAATAGTCATTCAGTCTTCATCTTACTGCTGCACTTGATGCTGTTGATCACAGCCTTATTCTGGAGTCCCTTTACTCTCCTCATATCTCTGTTTCTTTTTAGTCTCTTTCCTGACAATTTCAATCATCTTCTTGAAATTCTCCAGTGGCTCCCCAGGACCCAGATGAAAAGTCCAAGCATCCTAGCATGACACACGAGGCCCTGTGTGATCTGGCCCTGTCCTCTGCCCAGTTTCTTCTCCCACTGCTCCAACTCGCAGAAATTATCACGGTGTTAGCAGCAGCCAATCAGAGTTTCTATTCACCTGCTTATTGCATTTAATTATCACTCATTTTCATTCTCTTCTCCAATCTGTCTATATTTCAGTTATTCCCATTCTACCTCCACAATGTTTACATGTCCACATGTCACCTATATGATCCATTTTCTTTTTTAACTTAACCACCTTTTTAACTTAAAGGAATTTAATTGTTTTAAAGGGAATTTTATATGATTTCAACAGAATGTGCCACAAATGGGAGATAACAATAAAACAAACACTGTATTAACAATAAAACAAAACGGTATTAGCAGGTACTATTGTTGGTACTCAGCACTGAGCATAAGGCTTATTCTTTGTTTAAAACGTAGGCCAGCAAGTGTTCTAGGACATAATAACCTCTAAGATTTTCTCCATCATGGTCAAAGCATTGAAAGGAAAACTAAAGGGAACCCATTTTTTTACTTCAGGATTGAACATTATATAATACCCCATCCTGTATCTCCTACAAGCATTCTGTATACACCACACTTGAAAATGTTCCTTTACACCAACGATGCTGGAGTTGGAAAGTCTTAAGCCTGCCACTGTGACTAGAACAAAGCGTTGCATAATCGCATCACCAGAAGAGCAAAACTTAATTATGAGAATCAGGCTTGTTTGTGAAAAGGTTAAGTGGAAAGACCACTTGTAAATAATTAAAATAATCCGGGGGACATGTGATGTAGACCTAAGACCAAAGTCCCCGAGACAAAACAGGATGAGACTCTACAGACACAGCCCTCAGTTTCCACCAGCTGCTGGCCTGCTTCCGCTCTCTTCCTGCTTCCGCTCCCTTCCTGCTTCCGTTCCCTTCCTGCTTCCGCTCCCTACCTGCTTCCGTTCTCTGCTACACGAAGTGCGGGTTCCTCTCACCCCAACACCACTTCTAGTTCACAGGGTTGTCTTGGCCCAGGCCTCCTACGGCTACTCTCACTACACTTAGCCGGGGTCATGGCTTAGCGCATCTGCCTGGGAACCTCTGATGGCGAGTCACTGTGTCCCTCACTTGAGCGGGCCACCACCACCTGCTCCCACAGTGTGCTCTCCCGAGCGCATCTTTAGCTACCTTCCGTATCCCCCAAGAGCGCAAATGGAACTTCAGGCTCCAGGGCATGGGTGCGATCTAGGCCCCCTGCGCCTGCACCTCCTGCAGCCCCTGCCAGCCAGGGAGGGAGCAACTGCGTGCTGACATCAGGGATTCTCCCTGACCCACCAGACACACACCCCAAAGGTCAGTCTCAAGGTGTGAGAGGGGTGTCCAGGATACTTACTTCTGGTATTTTCTCCCCACCCAGGCACCCTATCAGATGCTTTCCCTAGTTTCCCCCTTCCTTTACATTCAAGTGTGTCCACTCCCCTGGGTGCAGTCTGCCCTCCCCTTCTCTAGGGAAATAAGCCTTTATCTAGTGGCCTCCTCCTGATGCCAAAAGGGCTTCAGGGGGAAAAAAGCTAATGACTCAGAAGGGAGAATACAGTGGGAAATGTGCCCTAAAATATTGTCCTGTTACACGGATTCAAGTGCTGGCTTCATTCCAGATTCCTTTTCCCAACTGGTCTGTTTCCAGATTCAGAAACATTCCAAAAGTCCATTTCAGAGCCCACGTCTGCAAAGAGCAAGGACATCACTGTTGCCCGCTTTCACGACACGGGTATCTGCCAGGGGTGACATGTGCCAGTGGCACACATACGTGATATTTAAATATTTTTATTAAATCCCAAGTTCTAATTTCGTTCTTCTCTGTATTCATTAGAAGCCAAACACCTCGAATCCAGGAATCAAATCACCCCAACCTGTCTGCCCTCTTCACCACTTGGTGTGACACATCGCACAGCACAACACACACCTGTTGCCCCCTCTTCTCAGCGAACACTTCTGTTCATTTTCTCATTTTCTCTAAGCAAATTCCTATGTGAAAAATCCCTACACGATCCCTAACATTATAGTCACCCACACTTGGAAGAAATGTTTTTATTTGCTGTACATCACATCACCCCTTCTTGACTGACTTTTCACCCAGCAACTATGGCTTCATTTCAAATATTGAAGAGACACGAAATTGATCGACTATGCTGATTTGTGGCATATTTGCATTTTTCTCACCACTCTAGAAAATCAGAGGAAATTTTCAGCTTTTTTTTTTTCTGGTGTGTCCCTTTTAAGGCTGTCACGCTTTTGCATAAACCTTTATGGAAACACACACAGACAGTGACAAGGAAATGCAGCTGAGCACTTGCCTTAAGCTCACTGGTGTCGGCCAGTTTGGCTTTGAGCTCAGTGTTCAATTCTCGACACACACTCAGCTCCTTCTGCAGCCTCTCCACCTTCTTCTGCAACTTCCTGATGGTGGCCTTGGCCTCGTCCCTCTCCGCAGCCGATGCCGAATGCACCTGCTTCTCCTCCTCCAGCTGGGCTATTTTTTGCCGGAGGCGGTTCATGTGCAGCTCTTTGCTCTCCAGTCTTTCTTTCTGAGTCTTTAGCTGGTTTGATACAAACAGGGATTTTTTTTTTTAATAATCATTGAATAGTCAGTAAATATAAATGAATTACTCAGATAATGTTGATCTTTATCTACACTTCAATAAGACTAATTTGTAAACCATCAGATTTCCCTGATTGCATTTTTCTATCCCTATTTTTCCAAGAATTAATTTGGTAGCTGCAAAGTATGAGACAAAAGAGCCACAGAAAATGCACAAAGGAGTAGGCTTTCAGTGTCTGATTCCCTCCAACATTATGTGCATCATAATAAAAATGTAAAATTACTTTTAAAACTACTAAAATGGGCTTATCAAGAGCAGAACATAATAAGACAGACAAAATCCTCTCCAACACCCCATGGCAACTATACTTGTACCGGTCTTTTCTGAAAGAAGATAAAGTGTAAATTAGTACCGAAGACCCAGTCTGACTAGTTTCAATCACTTAGAACCAGGTTGAGTGGCACCAAACATGGGAGTTGATATATTTTTAAAGTAAGCTATATGAAGGAGATTTTGAGGAAAGCTTTGTTGGTATATTGAAAATCTTAGATATAGAAGGGACTTCAAGAAGGCATTACTTCATTAGTGTCTTTACTATACGCCAGACCTTATACCATCCACAAACCAGGCTGAACATGGTCTGCAAATAGCACTTAGCATCGACGGTCAAACTTGATGAAAGAAATTGTAATGGTTTTTAGAAAAAGATTATGGACTCTATGAGGAGAAAAAAATCCTCCTGGGCTTCACATGTCACAATTAGTGAGTAGAATATTAAGTACAGGAACCTCTTTCACCTCTTACAAACACTGGGAATTGGAATCGTGTAGAATTATAGAATGTTAGAGCTAAAGACCATCCCATTTTCCCTAATTATATATTCTGCATTAGTAAAGTGTTTGAAGGTGTGAAGGGCTTACTGAAATGAGGGCCTAAATATCTTGTCTAACAGTAACAGCAATGTCCACGCCCACATCCTTTTTTAACAAGGCACTTTTAGTATTTCCCTAACTAAACTCCCTTTCCTGAGCTTCTTCATGTCAAATTTCACTCTACTGCAAATTTACCTTGATAAGTTCTGTGCACTGGTCATTTTAATAATTATATAATACTTAAGAAGGAATAATATTGGATGTTGAGGAAAAATCAATTATCTGAGAACTTCAGAAAGAATTGTAGCTCAGTTTAATGTCTCTGATGGTACTAGGGGTTGTCTGCTTTCTTTTATAAAATTTCCTTAAGATACAGTAAATGGAAAAGAGGTCAAATATGAATAGAGCATCTTCTATGAACCAAGAGTACAAAAATGCTATTTATTAACAACCTCATGAGGTAGGTATCATCCCCATCTTAAATACGAGGAGACAGAGAAGTATATAATTTGCCCAATGTCACACAGCTTGGTTGAACCAAATTGAGAACCCAGATGTGACTCATTAAGCAGCCTATACACGATAATTCTACCATAGAATTTTCTCCTAAGAACTATTCTAAGGACACATCTGTGTTTTCCTCTTTCTTTCCCCAATGCCAATAATTACATAATAATTATGTTTTTATCTGTTTCATCCATTCATTCATTTATGTAGTCTAAACTCTTTCTCAGTCTTCCTTTGAGTGAGTGGAAAGTAAACTCTTCTCCTCTCTACTTTCTAGTGCAAGAGAGCTTATATAAAGGTGAGACTGCTAGATGTTGCCCAGCTCTCCTCTTCTCCCATAGTCATAGAAACAGTGACTTTTTCAGCTAGACAAATGGCTACCCAGAGTAAAGGCTACAGTTCCCAGCCTCCCTTGCAGCTAGGTTTAGCCATCAGAACACATTCTAGCTGTGGGATATAAACACAAGTTCACATAGAAAACTCTGGGAGCCTCCTTTAAAAGACAGCTCATGCATGTTCTTTTGCATCCCTCTTCTTCATCCCTTTCTTTTTTAACCTTCTGCCTGGAACACAGATATAATGGTTCTAGGCACCACTGTGAACCAGGACAATAAGGACCACCCTAGGGATGGGCAGTTACTGAGCTGAAAGGAGCCTGGGTCCTTGGAAACTTTACAGAGTAGAGCTGCCAACTCACTCGAAGCTGCTTACCCTCCAGAAATGGATGTGAGGGGAAAAAAATACCAAAAAAACCACTTCTACTTGTTTAAGCTACTCACAGTCAAACATAACCTTAGATGATACACTTACTTTCCCTTCAGACCTGAAATTGGCTTCTAAATACATATTTGTATAATATGTTTCCTAGCCACACTGGCAAATATGGTGGAAATAAATTATTTTTCAAGATTTAAGTTTCTCAGAATTTCCTTCTCTCAACACCAGCAATATCCCCTACCTTTCTCTGTAAACTGTAGGCAATTGTCTTGTTTTCAATGACTGCACTGCTCTCGAGGCGGACCAGGTGCCCCGTGCGAGCTAAAACTACATCCAGACGCATGTCGAAGCCAAGTTCAGCAGCCATCTGGTCCAACTTCATTTTCTCTGAAAGCTGATCCAGAAATTTAAGATACGAAACCCAAGAACAAAAATGAAAATGGGACACAAAAGTGGAGTTCACAGGTGACCTCACAGAATCCTTGTCTTTCTCCCAAGCTTCCAGGTAGTTCTCATTAAACCCAGTACAGAGCCCAGCCCCTGACTCCAGTGCTTGGTGATGAACGCTTGAACCACCCTGCCACCTCCAGTTCTGTTCCTTGTCCAATTTCTCTTGACTCTCCTGGTCAGTGGCCTTGATGTGCAGTCTAACATCATACACTCTTCTGAACCCTGCCACCTGACAAACGTGGCACGTTCCTGACTTCATCTGCATCTCTCTGCTTTGGGTACATGCTGCTGCTACCATGACCCTCCCAGCTCCTGGGATCTACTGGCTAATCCAGCCCGTGCAATCCACTCATCCGCATACCTTCCATGGAAATTTTGTCCACCTAAGTGGGTCCTGGCCTCCAAGGTGGAAATTGACCAATTAGCCAGTTGCCATTTTACACTTCTTGGATTCTACAAATCACGCTGAAACCACAGCTCTCCATACAAACAAACTTGGGCAACGTTTTTGGTTTTGTAAGTTAAAATTCTTTAGAAAATGTCTTTAAAAGTTTTTAATGTATCAAAGTTAAAGGAACAACATTCTAAAATTGAGCTGTATCAGGGAAGTCAAGGTTCATAGTTTAACAGGTTAAAGTTACAAAACTACCCTACGATCCTCCTCCACTTGATTTCTGTGGCTGATCTCGTCATGCCAGACATTAATCCTTACTAAGTGCTTGACGGATAAATAAATCCATCAATGAGCTTTCTATAACATAATTTCATGATTTGGGTTCTATCTTTGAAATTTCCTTCTCATTGCAATAACTCATCCATCTGGCATTTTTAGGCAATTATATGTTTAAATAAGTATCATTTCCTGATGACTAAAGCATGCCAGCTTAAAGCACAGAACTATCTATATTTCAGTCATCAGAATGAAATTATTTGTAAGTGTATATTTTCCAATTTTGTTGAAAAGCATACATAAAACTTCATCTCTCCTGTCAAGTCACAGCCATTACAGACATTGCTGCTGTATTGTGTGACAGGACCACCACAGGCTGTTTTTGTCTCTGAATCATCAGTTTGTCACTTCTTTTTTTGGCTGTCTTGGGTCTTCGTTGCTGTGTGCGGGCTTTCTTTAGTTGCAGCATGTGAGCTTCTCATTGCAGTGGCTTCTCTTGCTGCAGAGCACGGGCTCTAGACATGCAGGCTTCAGTAGTTGTGGCTCGCGGGCTCTAGAGCACAGGCTCAGTAGTTGTGGCGCACAGGCTTAGTTGCTCTGCAGCATGTGGGATCTTCCCTAACCAGGGCTCGAACCTGTGTCCCCTGCATTGGCAGGCGGATTCTTAACCACCGCGCCACCAGGGAAGCCCCAGTTTGTCACTTCTTAATGTTGGGTCAGCCCCTCTCATGGACGATTTCATTTCTAATCTATGCAGAGGAAAGTGAAATAACTGCTACTGTTTGTATTTTAAATAAAATAGAGTTGGCACCTTTCATGCGAAGGTATAAAAGCCTCTCTTTCTATTTCTACATACGACCCATCCACTCAGCATTCAAGGATCTACATCAGGCCAAAGGGGATTAAGACAGGACTGAGCCAAGACCCCACAGAGGAAGTGCCTTTTCAAGGATCTTGGCTAAGCCTCAGAAAGTTAAGGTTGCTGACAGGATTCCTGTACATTTTGTTCATTTGAATCACAGTTTAGCATGAATATATTCTATGTGGTACAAACCTCAATTACCTGTATTTAAATTTAATCTCTATACACCTTTGCTTTTCAATCTTACATGCCTACTAGCCTTACTAGGCAGTAAGGCTACTATTACTATTTTATACGCAGTTATCTATGAAAGATTCACCATGGGCAGAATCAGTTTACACAACTTGATTGCATAACTGAAAGCTATTTTGGCATAACCTCAATTAAAATTAATGAGTCATCCTAATGAAGGCGCGAAGAGACAACGATCTACCTAAAAGTCTTGCCTTTGATATGCTTCTTCTATTATTTAAATAATATTTATTGATTCTTGCTCTAAGCCCTGGAAAAATCCAGAAAAAATGATTTCCCCGGGCCTCAAGAAGTTCTGAGTTGATTGGAAAAGACGAATTAAGACATGGATACAAAAAGGGTGATTAGTGCCGTGACAGAGCCACGTACGTGTTTCGTGAAGAACTAAGCCTCTGAGGAAAGACTTCCAGAGGAAGTGACATCGGAGCTGAGTCTTAAAGGGATAGACATTCCTAGAAGAAGGTAAGGAGAACATTTTCTCAGAGAGACCAGCAATGTGCAATATGGATTGCCAAGGGGGCTTTCTTTTCTTTGGCCACATTACAGATTTGAATGTGGATGTCTTTGGACGCTGACCACTCACTGCACACCCTAGCAGTGCCCTGCTGGTCTTGGGAGTGCCTCTGACTTTGCCACCCTTGGCTGGAGAGATTGCAGGTGAGAGAGAGCCTGGACTTGGAAACTGGCCAGGTCACAGCCATGTGAAGAAAGAATCAGGACCTGATCCTGAGAAACATACAGAGCCCTTGACCAGTTTTAGGATGGAGGAAGATAAGATTAGACATGCATTTTATTAAGACCACCCTGGGAGCAGTGGGGAGATGGGTTAGAAGGGTTTTTCTGCAGTCCGTGCAAATCATCATCATGCTCCGAACCAAAGCACTGCTTCTAAGTTAGAGATGGGGGAGGGGATGTTTGAGATCTTTTGAGGAGATAGAATTTACAGTGCTTAGGAATTGGCTGAAAAGAGGGAAGCATTGCGGGTGCCTCTCAGGATTTTGGCTTGGGCGACTGAGGCAGATTACCTCACCATCACTGAAGCAGGAGAGGGACAGATTTGAGGAGAGGGAATCATTTTTGTTTTGAATATGTTTAGTGCAAGGTGTTGGTGGAACATCTAGGTGTAGATGTCCGGCAGTCAGATATCTTCCAATTTAATGTATTATACTCAGGTTCAGGATTTCCTTTCAAGCTCAAAATTTCAACCAACACACCTTTTTCAGACATCTGTTCACGAAATTCCCTTCACCCTCCCAAATTCTTCAAATCTATCCCCATCCTTACTCACAAAAGCGCTACTTGATCCAAACCCTTATTATCTTCTGATCAAAACTATCCTAAGAATCCCCCAATGGGCTCCTTCCTTTAGCCTCTAGACTCTCAGAGCCACTCTGCCTTCGGAAAAACCTTTCTTTTAGTCAGAACCCTCCTATGGCTTTCCATTACCCACAGGATAAAGCCTCGCATAATCAGCCTGCCCGACCTCAGTTATTCCTGCCACCTCGAGAGCCGCCTCGCGCCTCTGCCTCAGCAAGCCTCACGTTCCAGGCTCCCTGTCACCCTCCATTTCTCCATCCTTCCCGTTGTCCCCTCTGCCTCAAACTCCTTCCCCACCGCTTCTGCCTGCCAAGTTTCTACTCATTCTTTCAGGCCCCTCTCACATGTGACCACTTGTGTGAATATGGCTCATTTCCTCACATACAGAAATAGGGAAGAAGTAATTACTCCTTTATCTGAATTCCTGTCGCATTGTATACCTATCTTGATTGTAGCACTAACTGTACTAATTGTGCCCTGATTTGCCCGTCTCATCCACGACACTAGGATTTCTCACAGACACCTCTTAGGCATCTTTGCATATCCAACCCTCAACACAGGCATGATGCGTCCTCAACTTTTTTAAGTACAGAGAATGAAAATGAATGAGTGTCCAGAGTACAGATTTTTCAGCTGAAGAGTATTTTTCATGCCAAACTCTGCACCTTTGCTCTTGAGCCCATTTGTCTCTCTTTTCCTTCCCCTACAGATGCCCGTGACAAGGTACAAACATGTACCTTGCCATTCTGTCCAATAAAACCTTTCTCTGGTCCTGTTTTTCACAGCTTTGGCTTCATGCCTCTTTTCTCTTTGGTCACCAGACTTGGTAGTCATCTAAGTCTCTAGCCCTTCTCTTACTAGTCACCCCTCCTATTCTCCACCGCTCTACTAAAACTGCCGCTCGGATGTCACCAATGGTCTTCCCAGGGTCAAATCTTAAGCTTAGACCCCATCTCTTCTCACTCTACTTTCCTTGTCTCCCGCTGGGTTATCGCCACTATCATTTCTGAGTCTCTCCACACTGCAATCCCAGCTCCACAGTGGTGTGATCTTTCTAAAATACTGTGATGTTCAAAAGTCACTTATTACATGTCATAGTCTACAGAATAAAGAGAACTCAATCTTCATAACCCAAGCCATTCCAGTCTGCTCTCCTGCCAGAGCCTCACCAAGAATGCCACATTCCAGCCACATGGGAACAGCTACTCTGCGCTCTCTGAATATACTATGCACTTGCAACTTTCAGGCTTTTGTTCAAACTGTTTCCCCTACGGTATCTGCTCTTTCTCTCCACTAAAATCCTACTTATCCTTCAAAGATGAACTTGATTATCTCCTCCACTGTAAAATCCTCCCCTCATCCAGAATTTATCACTCCCTTCACCGGACTCCTAGAGCACTCTGTTGATCAATACATCTATTATAACACTTATAGCCTTATAGTACAGCAAATTATTTGAATGTCTGTCTCCTCTATTGAATCATGAGGTTTTATGGCCAAGAACTGCGTGTTATACCTTACCCCCCAAACCTTCAGAGTCTCATATGTAACAGACGTTCAATAAATACCTGTTGAATTTAATTGAATTAACTTGAATCAAGGAAGCTCCAAACAATAGGAACACCAAAACAATATCCATTGTTCCTTGAAATTTACTCAGAACTCAGAACTTAACCAATCTACCGACTATAAAATTCAAAATATTTGCAGGTAAAATTTTATACTGCAGCAGATGTTTCCACCCATGGACATGCCCTCAGGTTATTACTTTTTGCTTCTCGAAATTCAAGTTGTCTCGCAAAACGTCTCCAGAGACCAGCTCTCCCTCCAGGTATGTCAGCTGACCCTGAAGAGTCTCCAACTTGCTTTCCGCTTTCTGGGCTCTCTGCAGAGCTCTCTGGTGAAACCCAGACTCATTTCCCAACTGTTCAACAAGCTCAGATATTTGGGCTTCAAGCTGGGAGACCATCTGGAAACAAAGAAACAGAACAAGGATAAGCCTTGTTTCAGTTGCAACAAAGTGTTAAAATCTAGTGCTTAGCTGAAGGGACAAAACTATTTATAACACCAGCTTCCAGATTCTTTGTAACAATTAACTTAAAAAAAACAGGTAATGGATAGCTGTATTTGCCTCTGCTTGAAATAAATCTACATTCTTTAGCTAATAAAATATTTTACTGGTATTTTTAATTTTTATATAATTCCTTAAACAGGTTCTTCGAGAAGTATTTACGGAAAACACTTACTCCTAAAACTACTATTAATTTAGGAGTTTCAAAGCTTAGTTGGAAAAAGAATTCAGACAGAAAGTACTTTGAAAACTTATAACCATTTTCCAGAGAAACTCTTTCACTACATATACCAGATTAAGATTATACAATGAGGTAATCTTGATAGGTAACCTTGAGACATTACCAGGAATTCAAGTGCAGAAAGATATTTTTTCAAGCTTTTTTTAGAACTTTCTATTGCATATTGGTTACTCATGCACTAAAGTGCAGTGGTACTGCGTCTGTGCTGAATAGTTTTGGAGTAATGTCATCGTTTTAGCATTTGAAAGGGCAAAATTCCACTAATATAATGACTCTAAATACGGTCAATAGCAGAGTATAAGAAGGCAAGGAAATCTGATCACCACCTCCTCTTCTAAAGCATAAAATCACTATTTCTCCATTAAAGGACCCAAAACTCTACACAACCCCCTACCTTGCCCAATGCTTCCATCCTTTCCTGGAGTTTCCCTCTTTGTCCTGACCTTCCCTTAAATCAAGAACTTAAATTTACCAAACACCTCAAGTACACTTTGAGATTACTCAAATTGATTCTGCCAAATCCAATTTTCAGAAAATGTTAAATTCAATAAAAACACCAAGTTTGAGGTGATAAATTTGTTTGGCTTTGATGGTTTATTTTGGAAGAAGAAAGGGGAAAAGTAGTAGATATTTACATAATACTCAGTACCATTCTCACAGAAATTAAAATATCTTGACGGTCTCAGACTTACAGTCTCAGGTTTAAAAAAAAAAATTCCTGTTTGCTTATCTACAAACAACCAAATTTAAAGGCAAGAAGACATTCAAGCTGTCTTCAACTATTTTAAAAAGCGATTATATAGAAGAATAGTAGGATTTGTTCTGAGCTGCCCTCAGAGCTCAAGTTGAGGACCAACAGGTATAAATCAAAGAATCTTACTCTAATGTAAAGAATTTCCCCCAGCCCCCAAAATTTCAAAGTGACACATACTCACTGTATAAGAAGATTCATTACGGACAAAAAGTGTAAATAAGCAAAACTAATTCCCATGATCCCACCACCCAGAGGCAACAACTATTAATATTTTTAAATAATTTATTTGTATGTATTGCTAAAATATAGTTGAGATATTATATACGCAATTTTGTGGGTTTGTTTTTACCTCATATTTTAAGCATCTTCACATGTCAGGTAGTGGAGTTCCCAGTCACTGGAGAAGGCTAGAATTTGGCCAATCATTTGTTAAGAATGTTATGGGGGGCTGAAGTGCTACAATCAGGAAGGTTAAATTACTTAATCTCTGAACTCTCTAATTTTGTCCTTCTAAGGCTCTCAAGGTCCGAGGCCTATAATTCAATTAATTTTATACTGCTTTGGGTGTTTGAAATCAGCTATTTGATGGCAAGCTGCTCAGCATAATATCCAAGGAATTCCATTTCCAAAGGAAATTTATAATTTCATTATAGACTATGAGGCTCTAAGAACCCTCATTTCATATTTCCTACCTTTAGTGCAATAGTAGATCTGACCTTAATGCAAGAAATGCATTAAGTACCATATACAAAGTAACCTATAGAACAAGGGCTGTCAAACAACCTCCTCAAGATACTGGCTCCTAAGGGGCTGTCTAATGATATCATGTTGTACAAGGGATGACACGTTTCTGTGCAACTGAAAATGTGGTTTCACACTGGACTCCCAGTAGAAAGTAAGTCTTTCTACCTGAAGATCCTTCCACAGTTCTCCTATCTCACAGTTGACCTGGCAAAGAGAATGAAACCAAAGAGCTAACAGATGCAGCAAATCTCAGCTGGAGAGATGGAAAACTGTGTGATCACTTAGCCACAGTCAACACGCTGCAGACCTCACCAGAGGAGAGCAAAGTCTTCAATGGAAATCAGTCAGTAATGACCTCGAGCAAGTGCAGTAACTAGGCTCAGAGAGTGATAATGACCCTGAAGGAAGAAGCAGACACCTGATGTAGACCAGACTGTGGAACAGGGACTTTATAAAGTCAGACAGTCCTGATTTCAAGTGCTCACTCTACCACTTACCAGCGTGTTAACTGAAGCAAGAAATTAACCTCCCTGAAACTCATAGACTTTGCTATGATGAGTAGATGATCTAAATTAGATAATTCGAGTAGCCCGGTATTCCATACACAATTGAAGTTCAACATATTGCATCCACTTTTTTTTTTTTAACATCTTTATTGGAGTATAATTGCTCTACAATGGTGTGTTAGTTTCTGCTGTATAACAAAGTGAATCAGCTATACATATACATATATCCCCATATCTCCTCCCTCTTGTGTCTCCCTCCCACCCTCCCTATCCCACCCCTCTAGGTGGACACAAAGCACAGAGCTGATCTCCCTGTGCTATGTGGCTGCTTCCCACTAGCTATCTATTTTACATTTGGTAGTGTATATATGTCCATGCCACTATCTCACTTCGTCCCAGCTTCCCCCTCCCCCTGTCCTCAAGTCCATTCTCTAGTAGGTCTGCATCTTTATTCCTGTCCTGCCCCTAGGTGTTTCAGAACTTTTTTTTTTTTTTTTTTTTAGATTCCATATATATGTGTTAGCATACGGTATTTGTTTTTCTCTTTCTGACTTACTTCACTCTCTACGATAGTCTTTAGGTCCATCCACCTCACTGCAAATAACTCAATTTCATTTCTTTTTATGGCTGAGTAATATTCCATTGTATATATGTGCCACATCTTCTTTATCCATCCATCTGTTGATGGACATTTAGGTTGCTTCCATGTCCTGGCTATTGTAAATAGAGCTGCAATGAACATTGTGGTACATGACTCTTTTTGAATTATGGTTTTCTCAGGGTATATGCCCAGTAGTGGGACTGCTTGGTCGTATGGTAGTTCTATTCTTAGCTGCATCCACTTTTATCATCAGTATTACTCCTCCAGTACGTGGGTTCACTCAGTCCTTTGCTTTTGTCATAAAGAGTTTATGGAGCTTTTCAGGAATCATGTTTCTCAAACTCTTTTCAGCCCACAGAGCCTGTTTTTCAACTAGAAGTCTTTCTGGGAAAGACAAATAAGGAATAAATGTGTTGAATCAGAGGTGAGGGGGTCCCTCCTGCATCCTCACCCTGGATGGACCTGAAAGTGTTCCACGGAACTTGCAGACTCAGCAGAGTATAACTTTTAAAAACACCAGTATGGCTGACCTGTGCAGAACCTACCCAACCTCCCTGCCAAGATTCTGGTGTCCAGAGAGGAGCAAACAGCTATGAACTTCCCTATATTCTATGCACCACAGAACTTACCTTCATACGCTTACCTAGATCTCCATGAATATGATACCACCAAGTCTTTTCAAAGTTAAATTTACATATTTTTATTAAAATAAATTAACATTCCAATCTGACAGTTCTTGGGAACATCGAATGCCAGTGCCCGGGTGAATATATGTGTCCCATCAAAACTGTAAAGTTGTGTTGTGTTTCTCACACCAAGAAATGTGATTTTCTTTCCTTTTTTTTTTTTTTCTCCTCCTGTTTCTTAGTATCATTTGTTAATATATCTCTGATACTCTGTGGGACAAGATGTACCAGGGATTTCAACACTAGAGATACATGGAATAGGGCAGGGAAGAGGGGGTGGATTGTAATAAAGAATACATATCTCAATTTTTTAAAAACAAAAAGAAGGCCCTGAAATAAACCATACTTCAAAAACAAGCAGCTTGGATTTTGGAAGTGAAGTCATAATGTCCTAAAAGAATTAATTTACTTCCCAAGGACAAGTAGTTGTTGATTTTTCCAGAGAGGCACTTTTGCCCTAAGATTAAACCCAATGGAAACACGAGAGCTCAA
The DNA here is from genome assembly GCF_949987535.1 of Balaenoptera acutorostrata. Classification (NCBI taxonomy): domain Eukaryota; kingdom Metazoa; phylum Chordata; class Mammalia; order Artiodactyla; family Balaenopteridae; genus Balaenoptera; species Balaenoptera acutorostrata. The sequence continues at coordinate 15,025,614 of NC_080077.1, forward strand.
AACTGAAGAAAGAGCCACTTAGGTCACTTAAGGGCCAGTGCCTTTTGGACATGAACAATTCTCTTCTGATTATGCAAGCTAGATTTTCACTTAAGAAATATAAAAAATAAGTTATCAGGAACCAATCAAATTATCCTTCCTTCTTCTCAGTATGTATGGCCAACTTTATTGACAGGCTAGCCCTACACCTGTCATACATAATAAAAGTATGACATACATAATAACAGTTGTGTATGTCAACTTTTATTATGATTTGAATTGGGTCACCCCAAAAGAGATGTGGGCAAGTCCCCTGGTGCCTCAGAATGACCTTATTTGGAAACAGAATCTTTACAAAGATAATCAAGTTAAAATGAGGTTTTGAGGATGGGCCCTAATCCAATATGACTGGTGTCCTTATTAAAAGGGGAAATCTGGAAAGAGAGACACACAAGTAGAAGGAAAATTATGTGAAGACACGGAGAGATCATGATCCATAAGCCAAGGAATACCTGAGGCTACAGAAGCTAGGTGAGAGGTGTGAAACAGATTCTCCCCTGCAGCACTCAGAAGACACCAATTCTAACACCTGAACTTTGGACTTCAAGCCTCCAGAACTGTGAGACAATAAATTTCTGTTGTTTAAGCCACCCAGGTAGTGGTACTTTGTCATGGCCATTCTAGGAAATTAATACACTATAGAGGCTGGGAGAGCTGAAATCTCTATCTGTGTACTTTCCCAGATGCCCTTGTAGCCAGGGGTGACTATATAACATAATACTGGACAATTAAATGTCAAAGGAAGTCTACTTGAAGCTTCTGGGCAAACGTTTGGTTTAGGATATTGGAGGATTAAGAACAGAGCAGAATGATGAGATCAGAAGGGGGAGTGTGGGAGTTGCAGAAACATCTCAGGTCCTTTACGGCATCGGATTGGTTCCCCAAAGCTCCCCCACCAGACTGGAAAAGCTCCAGTGCAGGATGTACAGCCTTGTGTGTGCTCTAAAGCAGAACAGACGAGCTGTCTAGATAAATTTTTGGAAGGTTGTACTTATTTGTCTATAATTAAGGAGACGACATGGAAATCACTCATGGTCCTGTCCTCTCTGTACAAATCAATTCTCAGCCAGGTGATTAGCCAGTTTGGAAACATCTAAAAGTTAAAAAACAAAAAACAAACAAAAAAAAAACTTTGCCTCAAGATTCTAAACTAAAATCTGAAAATGTCACGGCTTCCCGTCATTGTGTAAGAAATCATTATTTCAAAAATACCTGTTACAAGTGTCCTGAAATTTCAGGCTACATAACATCGAAATACTCAGTTAGAATTCCTGGGAACCCGACAGTAGAACATTCCTCTAAGAGAGTGGTTTTCAACTAGAGGCAATTTCACCGCCCACACCCCCACCCACCAGGGACATTTGGCAATGTCTAGAGACATCTTTGCTTGTCACAAATTGGGGAGAAGAGGAGGTACTATCGGTATCTAGTGGGTAGAAGCTGGAGATGCTGCTACAAATCCTACAATACACAGAACGGCCTTTACAGCAAAGGATTATCCAGCTCAAAATGTCAATAGCTGAGACACCCTGCTCTAAGATATAGTAAAGCATTTAAAAAGAAAATTAGATTTTGTCATAATCAGAAAAGCACGGAACAAGTAGAAATGACTTACTGAAAAAGTGTGGGTGGTGTCCTGAGTTCTACCCCGAACTGCAAATAGAGGAGAGCGAAAATGAATAGCGAAGAGGTAAACAAGAAAAGCAATGTTCAGTAAGTAGGAGTCACGGTGAAGGGGAGAATTTGCCAGGCCCGGAGCACATGGGTATTACTCAACAGTGGACTGTGTGTTTCTCCGTGGCAGCTGGCAGGGCGTTGCAGCCTCCTCAGCAAACAGATTCATCAATGTGTAAAGCTCCCATTCTTCAGAAACATTTCTAAGACAATATATGGAATCCATTTTCTCCTGATTTTACTTGAAGATGAGTCACACAAGATGCCAGCCATATGCTTGATTTCAGGCTTTTAAATAGTGAGAGCAGCTATTGAAAAAAATTACAGGGTAGGAAAGGCGGACAAAGGCACTAAAAACACTGAATCATTCTCATTTTTATGAGGAGAGGGAGAAGGCATATCCAGCTTAACCAATTTACATCGTTTTGCTTTAGAAAATAAACATATACTTCATGCTGACAACTTTATGCCATGTTTCACATGCTGGAATTAAAATAGTTTTAGGAAAACAGTTGGGAAAATAGAAGAGGGAAGCAATAAAATGAAATGGCAAAGATCCATTAGCTATTGAAGTACGTCTATTACTATCCAAGGTAAATCACTTGAAGTTTTTCCTACTCCTGTAAATAATTCCCTCCCTCAATCCAGGACCTATATGTGTACTGCACCACAAGATAAACTGAGTCACTCTCAGAGACCCACGCATGTTACAGGGGTGAACATTTTATATCCACAGAGAATCCTATACTTGAACAAAGGAGTCACTAGGGCTGCTCCTGGAGCACATGTGAATTTTGCAGAGTTTTAAAGGGAATTAAAAATGTTTTATCGGGACTTCCCTGGTGGCGCAGTGGTTAAGAATCCGCCTGCCAATGCAGGGGACACGGGTTCAACCCCTGGTCCAGGAAGATCCCACATGCCACGGAGAAACTAAGCCCGTGTGCCACAACTACTGAAGCCCATGCGCTCTAGGGCCCACGAGCCACAACTACTGAGCCCACGTGCTGCAAATACTGAAGCCTGTGCGCCTTGAGCCCGTGCTCTGCAAAAAGAGAAGCCACTGCAATGAGAAGCCCGCACACCACAACGAAGACCCAACGCAGCCAAAAATAAATAAATAAATTTGTTTTTTAAAAGAAGTTTTATCACTAAAGGAAATTTACAAATGCAACCCCAAACTTTGAGTTAGTGATCACTTTGAGTTTTTTAGGATCATTAAAAGGAGGAAAAGTGCATTTTCTCCTTTCAAGCAAAAAAATGAACTCAATAGAAGAAGTAGTTCCTAATGGAATGATACATAGAATTTGGATATTATTTACCTTAAAACCTCATTAATTAGGACTTCAATAATCTGGATTTGAGGATAGTTTAAACAGAGTGTGGGCCGAAATTAACTCAGCTAAGCAAAGCTTTATAGAAAATGAGAATTGTTAATAATATAAATAAGGTAACAAAATTAAGCAAGCTTCAATCATATGTGTGATTTAAACCATTTTTAAATCCACTTCACTTGTTAAATAGGTCCCCTGGAAGACTGTTCCAGGTACCAACACATCAGGAAAAGGAGGAGAGAATGGGAGAGGAGGAGAGAGTGGAGGATGGGCCAGGGCAGCAATAGTTAATGTTTATTGTTGCTATTTGCCAGACAGTGTGTTAAGGACTTCCTAACATTTTTTTTTTTTCATTTCATGCTTACAACAAACAATAACCTGAAGAGGCAGATACAGTTACAGGTCGAGGAACTCTTATCTACAGTTCCAAAATCCAAAAGGATCTGAAAGCTGACGGTTTTTTTCCAAAAGTTATTTGCTGGCAAAGCTTGACCTGACAGGATTTGGCAACAAACCCTGACCTGAAGTGACCGAGGCTATTCACAGTCTTAGTGGGTCCCACGCAGCAGAGCTGCTCACAGCTTTTGCCACAGAAGATGAACGTGGTGATTATGGGGTGCTGTCCCAGACCCCACTGAGGAGGACTGTGTAAGGGTGCTTTCTCCATTACCTTTCTGGGGACAATTTCACCTTCCTAAACACTGAAAAATTCTGAATCCAAAACCACAGCAGGCTCCAAGGGTTTCAGACTAGGGGTGTGGACCCTGGGCTGTTCCTGTACAGCAGACCAGGAAACAAAAATCTCAGAGGCTGTCCTCTCAGGAACCTGCCCAAGGTCACATCTGGACCAAGTGAGTGTGCAGTAGAGACCAAGATTCAGCCCGGGTAGCTCTGAGTCCAGAACCCGCATGGTAGTATGCAGTCAGGCTTCGGGAGTATAATATACAATTGAAAGTAGTACAACCACATTTAAATGCTACTTTTAACTAACTCAGACAACCCACTCACTTACCGAGTATGCCGAATGAAGGAACGGACTGTCCTTAAGAAGCTTGTACGCAGCCATCACCCACCCACCCGTTTCCCGCTCTCTTCCCGGCCGCCCATTTCTCAAATCCTCTCCAGAATGGCATCCTCCGTGGGCCTAAGCGTGCCCGAGCTGCTCCTCAGGAGGGCTGCAATTTTCTCCCTAAAGGAGGAGTACTCGCTCTGTGAGGCTGCGGCTGCATCCACACTGGCCTTCAAACTCTTCTCCAACTCCAGACAGCATCTCTTCAAGAGGCTCAGTTCCTGCTCTGAGATATCCCAGACCCGCTGGCCAGCCAGCAGCCTTTCTTGGAGGATCTTAACTTCCCTTTCAAGAGCTTCTTTCGCCTCTACGGCACTGAGCAAGTCCTAAAATAATTTCGGAAAGTGAGGACAGTAGCATTGACAGCCAAGGAGGGGAACCTGCATTTGCGTCTCATTTACCTTGCTTGCTAATGAGTTCAAGGAGCTAGGGTTAAATGCTCATTCCATTTTTAATTTTAGGTGCCCTATCCTCTCTTCATAAAGTTGTTAAATTGTAAAGCTATGTTAGGTAAATTTAGATGTCTGAAAAAGAGAAGGGATATAAAATCAGGGCTAGAAAAAAAAAAAGGAAACTGACATATAAGCCTTTTCTATGTGGACCTCTGGAAAGAGTTAATAAAAACAAATCATTGGCTAACATACTAGTAGATTCGATACATATATAGAATATGTTTACAGGCCAATGTGTTCTTAAGTTTGGTATAAATGGAAATTGATGTTGAGTAAACAGTAAACCCTCAGAGTCCTAATAAGTCACTAAAAGTTATTTGAATGAAGATGTCTCCCCTTAAAACTATTTTAAATAACAGTGTAGAATTATCATAAAACATCATTGTATAAAGGAGAGTAAAATCTTTCTTTCAATATTCATTGACTGTGTATCCCCCTGTCTCATAAAAATAAAACCAATACTGATAGAACCTGCAGAAAGGAAATAGAAAGGAGTAGCCATTTGGTGGGTGGGAGGATTAAAAGTTAGAGGGAGATAGAGTACCATACTGAGAAGAATAATTTCAAAGAATATTATATGTATGATTAGGTTTGTAAAAATAAAGGGCATTGGGGCTTCCCTGGTGGCGCAGTGGTTGAGAATCTGCCTGCCAATGCAGGGGACACGGGTTCGAGCCCTGGTCTGGGAAGATCCCACATGCCGCGGAGCAACTAGGCCCGTGAGCCACAACTACTGAGCCTGCGCGTCTGGAGCCTGTGCTCCGCAACGAGAGAGGCTGCGATAGTGAGAGGCCCGCGCACCGCGATGAAGAGTGGCCCCCACTTGCCACAACTAGAGAAAGCCCTCGCACAGAAACAAAGACCCAACACAGCCAAAAAAATAAAAAAAAATAAAAAAATAAAATAAAGGGCATTGAGAAAGTTACCAGTACACCTACTTCTATTTACTCTATGTAGAATGGTCCAAAGAGGCATAAAAAGGATCTCTTTAAAATTCACTTAAAAAAAAAAAAAAAAACAAAAAACTTGTGGACATCAAGTTCCAAAGTAAGTGAATTCACATCAGATAAGATTAAGCAGTCGGTTAGCCAGCACTTCTATAATACTGTAGTCTAGGTAAATGGCAAACATATTTTTGGTTTTTATTTAAAATAGTATGTTAGGGGCAAAAATAACTAAAAAGAAACAATATCTTCAAATAACAGATTCTACGTCTAAACTGGCCAGTAACATTTCAGGCTGCTAGTTAAAATGCAATCATCCCTTTTGCATTAGAGCTTGAAGACAGGAAGAATGTTACTTGGAATGCTACCTCTTACTTTTTATTTAAAAAAAAAGAAAAAGAATATCTTCCTTTTTTTTTTCTGGTGATTTTTTTTAAAATCAAGGAAGTCTTGGGCATCAATTTGAATGAAAAGTCATCGAGTGGATGTAGGTAGTTAGAGAAAGCTGCCCCTTTCAGAGATGTAATAACTAAACTAATTATAGAAACTAGTTTGTGAAATGCTTTGCTTCTCCAGGTCCTGGCACCAGCTCCATTTCCCCGCTCCCTTTCCAAACCAGTCGTCTGTGCAGAGAAGTCCCATTATTACTGCTAATTAAATTATGTACGCTTTATCACAAATACAATATTTTAACACTTTACAGATTTCTTTTCAGATAGTAATACAGTAGCTGCTCATTTAGAGTAACTAGTATCAGCATTGGCGATAATAAATTGGGCCCATGTATTACTTAGAAACTACCATCTAATGTGTGTCTAGAAAACTGAGGTCCTAAGTTCGATGATGCAGGGATGAAAATTAATCCTAATCCCCTCAGAGTTCTAAAACTCGATAGGAAATTACATATTAACTTTTACATTGAAAGAAAGTCCCTAACGCAAAAGAGGGGAGTTTCCATGACCAATGGAGAGACATTTTTAACCAGGAATTTACAAAAGATCCTAAAAATACACAAAAAATATATCAGACACTTGAGTACTATAGACTTACTGTCAGTTTGGAATAAACTAATCAATCGGCAGCTTACACCAGGAGACCAATAAACACAATTAAAATATTTCGGCTATGAGGAATTTTTTCCACCCCAATATCAGACTGTTTTCTCACTGCCTTAGAGACCAGGGTCAAAACAGTCTTCTTTAACAAATCCAAAGCACCAATGCTTATGTCTAATAAAAATCAGAAAATTCTTTTGTGGTCATAGAATATAGTGGCACATGGCAGCAGGTCAGACTTTTTTTTTCTGGACACATTTCAGCCCAGTGAACTATATGCTGTTTCTAGTATGAAATGCAGACTCGGGAGCCAGCGACAAGGCCTTGGGGACCTGCTCCCCCAGTGCTCTGATTAAGCGCTTCAGAATTCAGAGGCACGCGGCCGGTCTGCTGGAAACAGATGTCCTCAGACTGCAAATGCAATTACTTGTAGAGCTATTGGGAGACAGCGGCTAGAGTGGAGTCTGGTTGCATGGCTACCTCAAGGATACGCTGAAGTAATGTGACATTGGTGTCGCCGGCCAGGACCTCGGGACTGCTGTCAGAGCACACTGACACACAGAACAAGAAACAAGTAGCTCCCTCAGAGCAAAAGCAGGGCTGACCTCCACAGAAGAAATCGCACTGGCAAATGAGCACAGACCCTATCGAGTCAGTGACAGGGATCACTTAAAAAATGTTTTAAATTAACAAATCTTTAGATTCAGTGCTACTAATGCAACAAATGTATAATGACCCCTTCACAATTACTTTTAACAAAAACATTTGTAAATAATATGATCGAGGTGCTCAATTTAACTTCCCAATTAAATGCATTAAGTAATGAAATCATTCAAAGGTTTGTGTTTTTAAAACACAACTGATTCCTATTACGATGTTGCTAACCATCCTATGGATTTGGATATGCCTGAGATCAAACTGCCTCTCAAAACTAAAATGACTAATTATCATCAGGGTAGAAAACCTCTGGCTTGAGCTTAATTCATCCAACCCTAAACAAATTTCATAAAATTAAAAATTCGTTTGTTATTTCTAACTACTGCAGTTAACATTAACAAATAAACTCAGAAATTCCCCCAAACATGTCCTCTCATACATTGCTGGTGGAAATGTGAATACATATAATTTTGATATAAATATCTAAAACATGTAATATGCACAATATCCTTTGGCCCTGTAATTCCATGATCTATTAGAGTGGAAGCTGCAGAGTAACATTTTACTTCAAAATGAGGAAGACCTTTCCCAAACCTGAGCTGTCCCAATGGCATTATCAACCTTGGAAAATAATAAGAATTCAACTTAAATTGGAAATTCCCATTATTGAAAAACCCGATACAAGTTAACAGTAAATTTAACTGTCCATGAGGCCAGTGTGTTCCTGGGCTTCACTTCAGTACTGCAAAACGCTCTGCCCTGAACTGGTCAGACTGTGCCTGGAGGACCATGGACAGTTCCCAGCTGAAATTTTAAGAGGGACATTGTCAAAATGGAATGAGTTCTGCATCACATGCTAGGATTAGACCCATAATAAAAATATTTATGCAATCATGTTATTTTAAATTCTGTTTTAATTTACTTTAAATGTGTTGAATGAACCTAAAGACAAAGCATTGAAAACTTAATTATAGTTACAGAACAGAATGAAAATATTACAAACCTTGACAAGGTAAATACAATAATATAATAAAAACTGGAATGCAGAACGATGGGAGTAAAAAGTAGGAGGCATTAAATTCATCATATATCATAGCAGAACATCTAAAAATACTATCTCAGGTTGTTGAATCAGGAACAGAAATGTATTGCTTTAAAGTCTTAATGGTAATATCAGAGGTTAAAACAAGAGTGTAAAGTGAGGCTAGAAGTGGAAGGAGAGATGATTTTAAATTTTACTTTGGAGCCTTATGAACATTTTTAATTTTTTATAATATGAGCAGATATTATTTTAGTGTTTATTTTCATTTTAATTACTCACCATTTTAGAATGGTGAGCTCCTCTAGCTTATGAGCGCCAGGACCCAGACCTACCCACCATCCTGTTGGCACCAGTACTGGGATGCCTCAGGCCAAGTAGCTAGCTGGGAAGGGATACAGCACCACCAGTAGGCTGGCTGTCTGCCTTAGAACCCCATAATCCCCTAACCCACCCACCAGAATGCCCAGGACCAGGCCCCACCAACCTGCGCACCTGCACTAGCCCTGGGACCCCCAAGACCCACAACCAGCTGATATTACTTGGCCACAGCCACTAGGAGGTCAACACCAGCTCTGAGATACCTTGGGCCCCTCAGCCAGCCACCCCAGGAACCAACTCCACCCACAAGCAGGCAGACAACAGACCCAGGACCACTGCAACCCAGGAACCTCCCATATCAGGACCCAGCCCACACACGAAGGAGCCAACACCAGCTCTGGGACACCCTGGGCCACTCAGCCAGCCCCAATTCCTAGAAACATACAATTTTCCAAGACTGAATCAGGAAGAAATAGAAAATATGAACAGACCAAACACCAGTAATAAAATTGCATCAGTAATTTTAAAACTTCCAACAAACAAAATTTCAGGATCAGATGGCTTCATAGGTGAATTCTACCAAACATTTAGAGAAGAGTTAACACCTATCCTTCTCGAATTGTTTCAAAAAATTGCAAAGGAAGGAACACTTCCAAACTCATTCCACAAGGCCATGTATTATCCTGATACCAAAACCAGACAAAGAATCACTAAAAAGAAAATTACAGGCTAATACCACCGATAAACATAGATGCAAAAATCGTCAACAATAAATTAGCAAATCAATTTTAACAATACATTAAAAGGATCATACCCATGATCAAGAGGGATTTATCCCAGGGATGCAAGGATGTTTCAACATCTCCAAATCCATCAGTGTTATATACTACATTAATATATTGAAAAATAAAAATCATATGATCATCTCAATAGATGCAGAAAACGATTTTGACAGAATTCAATATACATTTATGATAAAGAAAAAACTCTCCAGAGAGTGGGCATAGAGGGAATATACCTCAACATAATAAAGGCCATATATATGACAAGCCCACAGCTAACATCATACTCAATGGTGAAAATCTGAAAGCATTTCCTCTAGGATCTGGAACAAGATAAAGATGCCCACTCTTGCCACTTTTACTCAACATAGTATTGGAAGTCTTAGCCACAACAATCAGACAAGAAAAAGAAATTAAAAGAATCAAAATTGTAAAGGAAGAAGCAAAACCGTCATGTTTGCAGATGACATAATACTATACATAGAAAATCCTAAAGATGCCACCAAAAAACTACTGGAACTCATCAATGAATTCAGTAAAGTTGTAGGATACAAAATTAATATGCAAAAATCTGTTGCATTTCTATATACTAACAATGAACTATCGGGAAGAGAAATCAAGAAAACTATCCCATTTGCAATCACATTGAGAAGAATAGAATATCTAGAAATAAATCTAAGGAGGTAAAAGACCTGTATTCAGAAGATTATAAGACACTGATGAAAGAAACTGAAGATGACAGAAACAGATACAAAAATATACCATGATCATGGACTGGAATAATTAATATTGTTAAAATGACCATACTACCCAAGGCAATCTACAAATTCAATGCAATATCTATCAAAATACCAATGGTATTTTTCACAGAATTAGAACAAATAATTCTAAAATTTGTATGGAAACACAAAAGACCTCAAACAGTCAAAACCTTCTTCAGAAAGAAGAAAAAGCTGGAGGTATCATGCTCCCTGATTTCAAACTATTACACAGAGCTACAGTAATCAAAACTGTGTGGTACTGGCACAAAAACAGACATGTAGATCAATGGAATAGAATAGAGACCCCAGAAATAAACTCACATTTATATGGGCAATTAATCTACAACAAAGGAGGCAAGAATATACTGTAGGAAAAAGACAGCCTCGTCAATAAATGGCATTGGAAAAACTAGACAGCTACATGCAAAACAATCAAACTGGACTACTTCCTCACACCATACACAAGAATAAATTCAAAATGGATTAAAAACTTAAATGTAAGACCTGAAACCATAAAACTTCTAGAAAAAAAACATAGGCTATATGCTCTTTGACATCAGTCTTAGTAATATTTTTTTGGACCTGTCTCCTCAGGCAAGGGAAACAAAATCAAAAATAAACAAATGGGACTACATCAAACTAAAAAGCTGTTGCACAGCAAAGGAAACTATCAACAAAATGAAAAGGCAGCCTACTGAATGGAAGAAGATATCTGCAAACAATAAATCTTTTAACAGGTTAAAAGCCAAAATATACGAAGAACTGATACAACTCAACATTAAAAAAAAAAAAAGAGAGAGAACAAGATTGAAAAATGGGCAGAGGACCTGAATAGACATTTTTCCAAAAAGACATACAGATGGCCAACAGATCCATGAAAAGATGCTCACCATCACTATTGAAAATCAAAACTACAATGAGATATTACTTCTCACCAGTCAGCACAGTTATTATCAATAAGACAACAAATAGCAAGTGTTGCTGAGGATGTGGAGAAAAGGAAACCCTTGTTCACAGTTGGTGGAATGTAAATTGGTGCAGCCTCTGTGGAAAACAATATGGAGATTCCTCAAAAAATTTAAAATTGAACAACCATATCATCCAGCAATTCCACTCCTGGATATTTATCCAAAGAAAATGAAAATACTAATTAGAAAAGATATATGCACCCTTATGTTCCTTGCAGCATTTTATATATATATATATATATATATATATATATATATATATATACATAACTCAGCTATAAACTGAGCTATAAGAAAAGAATGTATATAACACAGCTATAAACTCAGCTATAAAAAAAGAATGAAATCTTGCCATTTGCAACAACATGGATGGACCTAGAGGGTATTATGCTAAGTGAAATAAGTCAGACAGAGAAAGACACAGAATCACTGTGTGATTCCATTTATATGTGCAATCTAAAAGACAAATGAACAGACATAACAAAACAGAAATGGAGTCATAGATACAGAGAACAAACAGGTGGTTGCCAGAGGGTAGGGGGATGAGGGAAGGAGAGAAGTAGGTGAGGGAGACTAAGATGTACAAACTTCCAGCTGCAAAATAAATGAGTCATGGGTATGAAATGTACATTGGGGAATATAATCAATAATTACGTAATATCCTTTTATTGTGACTGACAGTAACTAGACTTACCATGATGATCATTTTGAAATGTACAGAAATATCAAATCACTATGTTGCATAACAGGAACTAACACAGTGTTGTAGGACAAATATACTTGAAAAACAAACAAACTCATCGGTTGCCAGGGGTGGGAGGTAGGGGAAGGGGGAATTGGATGAAGGCAGTCAAAAGGTACAAACTCCCAGTTAAAAGACAAATAAATCCTAGGGATGTGATGTACAACATGATAAGTATAATGAACGCTGCCGTATGTTATACGGGACAGCTGTTAAGAGAGTAAATCCTGAGAGTTCTCATCACAAGGAAAACACTTTCTATTTCTTTAATTTTGTATCTATACGAGATGATGGATGCTCACTAAACTTATTGTGTAATCATTTCACAATGTATGTAAGTCAAACCATTATGCTCTACTTATACAGTACTGTTTAGCGATTATATCTCCATAAAACTGGAAAAAAAGAGAGAACCAGGATGAGGACGTGAATTATAGGGATTTTGATCCTGACTTGCTACAGTGAAGAACTGTCAAACAATTAAGACTGCACAGAGGAGGTGGACCTCCTGTGAGTTCCCTGCCTCTGGAGGAGTTCAAGGGAAGGCTGGGCACTAGCTAGACAGGGACATTTTAGAGATGATTCTTATTTCAAATAGAGAGTTAGATGATCTAGATTCTAAAAGACCTTAGGGTCACTTCCAACATTGTGATTCTATGATTATAAAGAGATCTTTAACTTCTTTAGTAATTTATCCTGTCTGATTATTTCTCACTTCCAGGAACTCTTTCCATATGTCTGTACTCTTAAAATAACCATACATTTAGTTTAATCCCTAGATAAAAGTAAATAACTAGGAAAAGGAAATTAAAACACTGAGCATCAATTATGTGCTGGGCTTGTCTTGAGTACCATATGTAGATTACATCATTCAATCCTAACGATAACTGTAAGAGGTAGATCATTAAATTATTTTCCCATTTTACATACAAGAAACTGAAGTTCAAAGAGGTAAAGTCATATGCCTCAGATCACACAGCCAAATGATTCTGGAGCCTATATTAAAAACCCAAGAGCCTCACCTCTGAGCCACCCTGCACAGTGTGTCTCTCGTAGCCTCTCCCCTCTTACACACTCTGCTGTAGACAACAAACCAAGAAAGCAGAAGGGACATCCTTCCAAACCAAGCCTGCTGACTCCAAAACCAATATTCTTTCCTAGCTTCAATTCTGGCCAATAGAATTAAGGAAAATGTGAACAGTGTGAAGGAAAATAAGCTATTTTAAATCCATTACGTAAGTTTAATTTCTGATTCACTGATTGAAATGTCTGGTCTATAGGAAATGTGTGTGGCTAATGTAGATAAAGTGACTACTTTTCTCAGCATTAGATTATTTCGAGACAACAGCAACAAAAAAAGGTGCCAATCTATAAAAGTTTTTAAAACGTACTGCAATTTTAACTATTAAAGATTGTCAAATAATATATTATCCATATGTATAATAAATCACCTGGATTTTTATTTGGGAATTTTCATAAAGTAACTTAAAAAAAATCATTAAGATAATAAGAAAAGCTGAGTTTGGTAGAAACAGCACCCCAGCCCTGCAGATACTTCTACCTCAGCAGTCATTCTGGACTTTTAATAAAGTAAGTTTCCAACCTCAAAAACAGAGCTTTAGAAAGCATTATGAAAACTCTCCCTGAGAACATTAATGTGCCAGCAAAACCACTTGACAGTGTTTTTCAGTAGTAAATCTTTGGAGTCATAATCCCATGAATGAGCACTTTATTAAAGACCTCAAGTTTTTTACTGCCCATATTTTTTTAATAATTTGTATTATTTTGGCAGGAACTTGATCCCAATGTGAATGTGTTTCACAAGTCTGAACAATGTTGCATCATCAGTCATTTACAAGTAAAGACACATATAAGAAGAGGAATAAGTTCTGTATTTTTAATGTGCTCTTGCAATACATTGTCATTTCCTACTGCTCATCTCCAGAAAAGTCTGAGAGTCTTAAACTTCACTAAGAAGGTTTACTTATAGGTAGAATATTGAAAGTGTAATTTTCAAATAATTTTATGTATATGTTAAGACAAAGCAAATGAGTAAATATTATTGTTAGGATCCAAAAGATACTAATATAAAGTTAAAAGATATTAATTTATTAATAAATTAATTAATTTTAAATTTTTTAAATTAATTTTTTAATTAATTAATTTTAATTAAAAGTAATATTCTAATTAACTCTAGAATATTACTTTTAATTAAAAATACCAGTATTAATTTATTACTAAAAAAAGTATTTCTAGCTCTGTCCACTGAAAGCAATGACACCCCAATAGCAATGAGCACACCTAAAGCCTGAATCTTGGTTTCTAAGCACCATTCCCCAGTAAAAGGAGCCAAAGCTCCATAGAGAATAGGTTGCTTTTAGTTCTGTGGTCTGAAAATTGAGCCTAAGACATCATATTCTATCAAAAGGCAAGGAAGCATTGAAAGACTAAAGGAGTCAGGTTATAAGGTCACAGAGACCATCTTGTAGGGACTCGTCCTGGCCAAACATGGAGGATTGGAAAGCCAAAAGGAGAATAATTGATTATAACATATTAAGTATCAATAAATAAAAATCCATGTGTCCATAGAATTGAAAATAAAAGGTAAGAAAACAAAAAGCTTTTCTTTATGTAAGAATGTCAACTAATAAGTAGAAGGAAGGATGAAATTAGAATATTACCACTTTGCCACCCCTGATGTAAGTTAATCCAGAAAAGAATCAATGGATGATGACATCACTAGGTCAACTTGATGCGGAACAGAAATAACCTGCCAATGATCACCCCACAGATACCTTACTTAACCGCAGGGAAAAAAAAATGTACCTTTACACTAAAGATATGGGCAATCAAACTTAGTTTCAGCAACAATGGAAAAATCTAACACTATCTGCTTCTAATGCAATGCAATATGAAGTATACAACTTTAGCTTTGAAATATTCTTGCCAAAAAGGTTTAACCTGGGGACTTCCCTGGTGGCGCAGTGGTTAAGAATCCGCCTGCCAATGCAGGGGACAGAGGTTCAATCCCTGGTCCAGGAAGATCCCACATGCTGCAGAGCAACTAAGCCCGTGCGCCACAACTACTGAGCCTGTGCTCTAGAGCCCACAAGCCACAACTACTGAGTCCACATGCCACAACTACTGAAGCCCGTGTGCCTAGAGCCTATGCTCCACAACAAGAGAAGCCACCACAATGAGAAGCCCACTCACCACAACAAAGAGTAGCCCCTGCTCACCACAGCTAGAGAAAGCCCATGTGCAGCAACAAAGGCCCAACGCAGCCAAAAATTAATTAATTCATTAATTTTTTGTGAAAAAAGGTTTAACCTTAATCCAATACAGCCCCTAGATCCAACTTTAAGTGTACAGGGCATAGATAAGCAAGTTAAATAACATCTTGAAGAAACAATCAGACTACTGCTCTGTACTCTGTACAAGTCAATAATATTTTTTGAAAAACTATAAAAGGTTAAACATAACAAATAAATGCAATGAATGAACCTAGACTGAGCCCCAATTTGGGAAAGAAAACAGCTATAAAAGACATTCTTGTAGAAAATGATGAAATTTGAATGTCAATATTAGATGGTTATTGATTATCTATTGCTGTGTAACAAATTAGCCCAAACTTAGTGGCTTAACACAACAAACATTTATTATCTCACAGCACTATGGGCCAGAAATCTGGGACTGACTTAGCTGGGTGTTTCTTGCTCAAGGTCTCTCAGAAGGTTATAGTCAAGCTGTTGACCAGGGCTACTGTCATCTCAAGATCATCTGAAGGAGGATCCACTTCCAAGCTCACTCACATGGTAGCTGATAGGCCTCAGTTCCTGGGCACCTGGGCCATGCAGCTGGCTACCTGAGTGCCCCACCACATGACAGCTCGTGTTCCTCAAAAGCAATGATGCAAGGGAATTCAAGAGAGTGTATCTAAGACAAAAGCCACAGTGTTTTCATAACCCAACCTCGTAAGTGAGATCCCACCACTTCTGACATATTCCACTCACTGGAAGTGAGCCAATTCATCCAGCCCACAAGGGGAGGGGGATTAAATTCCACCTCTTAAGGAGTACAAAAAACTTGTGGGTCTGATAACCTTCAAGGATGATATTGTGGCATTATTGTTGACTTTTAGATGTGATAATGATATTGTGATTATGTACGGTAATGTCCTTATTCTTAGAATATATATGCTGCTGTAGTCAGAAACAATACATACGATGTCTAAACCTATTTTGTGTGTGTGTGTGTGTGTGTGTGTGTGTGTGTATACAAAGTAATAAAGCAAATACAGCAAAATGCTAACAACTGTTGCATTTGGGTGGGTAATAAATGGATGTTCATTGTATTCCTTTCTATACATGTTTGAAATTTTCTGTAAGAAAAATTTGAAGAAAAATAATTGAGTTATTTGAATTGTGTCCCTTCAAAATTCGTATGTTGAAGCCCTAGCATCCAACGTGATGGTGTCTGGAGATGGGACCATTGAGAGGTAATTACATTTAGATGAGGTCACTAAATGTAATTACCTCCCAGCCTCCAGAACTATGAGAAATAAATGTCTGTTTTTTAAGCCACCCAGTGTATGGCATTTTATTATGATAGCCGAAGGAGACTAAGACAAGGTGCTCAAATGATTGAAGTGACTTGATAACAGTGATAAAATTTTTACTCATTTCACAAAGTTAATGTGACAGAAGAAGAAATCCAGTGGTAAGAAGGGCTTTTGATACAGAGAATTGGGGGGAAATAGAAATTATTATCATTACTGTGGATCACTTTCATATTCCAACTTCCCATCTCACCTCAGCTTGGCAGTGAGGTCACTGTAGACCTGGAAGACCTAAGAGATGATCCCACAAAGATGGCTCCTTCTACTGTATCCCGCCAACTCCAGAACCCCCGTCACAGCCTGTGGGACACCACTGAACCCTCACCCTTCATGAAGCCTCTCTTTCTCAGCATTAGTCATTCCTTAATTTTAAACCCCATCTCCTTTACTCTTCAGTGTTCTCCTATGTATTTTATTAACTGATTGCACTAGCTCACTTTTGCTTTTGGAAATTAATTGTTATTATTAATCCCATAATTAGTTTCCTTGACACAAAGTTTTAAAAATATAATTAAAGGATTATATAGTGTTAAAAAAAAATACAGTATTAATTCCCATGCTCAAACAGGCTCCAGCTAATTTAAAAGGTAAAGCAATTCATTGGATAAATAAAAGTTTGGAATTAAGAGTCACTTCCCTTTGGCAATATCTCTCAAAATTACAAACCCCATATCCTTTGACCCAGCAAGTCTACTTCTAGGATTTTTGTCTTGCTGATATAGTCTCACATATGAGAACTGATAGATTATTCATAGCAGCCTTGTGTATAATAGTGTGTAGTGTCTTACCAATTTTTTTAAAAGTAAATAAAAAGAAAAACATAGAGGTGCAGAGTATGTTGCCATTTGTGTTAAAAATAAATAAAAAGAATATGCATATATATATGTAGAATATTTCTAGAAAGGTATATAAGAAATTGTTAACAGGTTGCCTCTAGAGAGACCAACTGGGTGGCTGGGGGGAAGGGATTGGGGGATAACTTCTCATCACATTCCCCTGTGTCCATTTAGAATTTTGTATCTTGTGAATGCATTACCTATTTGTTCAAAAATTAATTTAAAAATTTTGTAATCCTTACAGTTTAACCAAATAAGACGTATTAGCTACAAACTTTTTACTTTGAAGTGTTTTGTATTTCTTTTTTTCTAATTAGAAAAAAACTGTATCCAATGGCCAGATCAGGTCACTGATGCCCATGGAGCTCCAGCCCCCCTGCTGAGAGGAGCCTTTGAAATTGCAGTCAATAACACTAGTGTGCTCATCCACAGCTGGTTTTCAATTTCTGCTTCATAAACACGCTCCACATACTGTACCTGGTTCAGCTTGTCTTTCTCTTCAACGCAGGAGGCAGCTTTTTGCTGCTCTCTGTTTACTTCTGAAGCCAGCCTCGTGATTGTTTCTCTGCTAGCTTTTGCCTCCATCTCATGGACATTTTTAGTCTCTTCAAGAGTAACAATTTGTCCTTTCACGAATGCGTTTTCCTTGCACAGCTCTCCAAGCTGAAGAGAAAGCAATTACAGCTGTCCCGTAAAAATTAATAATTTCATACCACTCTAAGCAATTCTGATCTATAAACCCCAATGATCGCATTATCACATGAAAACAGGAAAAGAGCTATCCCTCCATCCACTCAAAAGATAACTTTTTCAAAGGCAGCCTCTAAATGCTCTTGTTATGCGCAGACCCAGTGGTCAAATTAAAATTAATCAAAAGGTAGCTACGAGGCAACAATGATGAAAGTTCAGCCAAAAGCTCCCAGAAGAACAAGCATCAGCACGCCCCTGGCTGCTAAATACTCAAGGGCCGGTGATGTTTCTACAGTTACAGCAGGCAAGGAAGCAAGGGCGTTCTATTCAGCCCACATCCACTGGCACCAACTGCCTGCAAGGCGTTACCTGGCACAGGGTGGGGACATACAGAGAAGAAAGCAGGACTCTTTTTTTTTTTTTTAATTAATTGATTTATTTATTTATATATTTTTGGCTGTGTTGGGTCATCGTTTCTGTGTGAGGGCTTTCTCTAGTTGCGGCAAGCGGGGGCCACTCTTCATCGCGGTGCGCGGGCCTCTCACTATCGCGGCCTCTCTTGTTGCGGAGCACAGGCTCCAGACGCGCAGGCTCAGTAGTTGTGGCTCACGGGCCTAGTTGCTCCGCAGCATGTGGGATCTTCCCAGACCAGGGCTCGAACCTGTGTCCCCTGCATTGGCAGGCAGATTCTCAACCAGTGCGCCACCAGGGAAGCCCAGGACTCTCTTTTTTAAAAAAAGAAAATCCTTCTTATTAATATAAGCATAGAAAAATCCTGAATAACATGCTCAAACAATGTATTCGAGTGGTTAGCTGGGAGAATAAGACTTGTATGATTTACAAGGAGGGAAAATAAAACCAACCAGGCTCCTTGGCCCCAGGGAAACAGCCACGAAGACAGCTCAAGGATGCCTGTAGAAAGACCCGAAACCCCTCATGACAGGGTCAGCATTTGTGTTAGGACAATCAGGGGAAGTGACGTATCTTTTAGCCTCAGCAATCTGCCAACACGGTGCCCTGCTCCTGACTCAGTGCCGTTCCCTCTCTCTTGAACACTTTTCCTCATATTTGTATGCTTCCTCTCCAACATCCTTTCAAAGTCCCCATCTCAGAGGGGCACTCCTCGGCCAGTCTACCTAAAGTAGCATGTCATGCCTCTATCCTGCTTCACTCTCTTTCCCCATATCCTGATTTGTTTTTCTTCTTTGCACCTTTTACTACATGGGATAATACTGGATATTTGTTTATTTCCTCAGCATCTTTAACCACAACAATGGAAGCTCTAGGAGGGCACAGACTCAGTCTTGTCTCATTCACTGCTGTATCCCAGCACCCAGAACAGTGTCTAGCATCCTGTAATCACTCACTAAATGTATGGGAAATGGATGAATGAATGTCAAATAAGGAATCCCTTCTTTTCTACTGTTTCCTTAGAGTGTGTGTGTACATGTGGTTATAAGGGCAATAAAAGTAAGGGAATGGCTTTGAAATTGCAGTGGTTTTGTTCACCTTCTCAGGGGAACACCTAGTGAGTGTTCAAGACAGTAGCCTTTTTGCTCTTGGCCAGTGAGATTTTGGGGTTTTTTTTTTTAAGACAGGGACCTCCTCAGGTGTTTGGGATGCTAAAACTCTAGGGTCCCAGTACCTGTTTAAAATATAGGTTATATTATCATTCAGGTATGGTGAGGCCAACAGATCAGGAGACACTGAAACTGTGTTACTCACAGTTTCTGAGAGGAAGGGGCACACCATGCCATGCAGGGCCACCCAGGGAGCACCAGGGCTGGTCAGGAGACAGAGAGAGCCAGGAGAAAACATGTTTTCCACAGGAAGGAATGGGTGAGGCAGGGTAAGCAAGCTTAGAGTTGCCTAGTTTGCGTAATTTCAGTGGGTTCTGGAGTGTAGGAGCCATCTCTAGTTGTCTGGCACCTGACCCTGGGGTGATTAGTTGGATAGTGGCCCAGAGTATAAAAGCCTGATAGAAGAAGTGGCTGGGGTATGGGCTCTGTATTGGTTGTTGGTTTGCATATGAAAGCTGTGCACCCAGGAGAGTCATTTACTAGGAATTGGCTAATCCTGGGACCCAGTCTTTCCTGGGTCAGCAAGGCCGCAGATGTCAAAGCATTCGAAGTACAGAATATAAAAAGGCAAGATTAATACAGTATTAACACCCAGATTAGCACCTGGAGATTGTCTCTGATGAGGGAAAGGGTGCCGGAAGGAAGAAGCTTCTTAATTTCCTTTTCTTTTCCCCACCACTTGGCTTTAAAGATAACCCCCCAAACTACAATGTGAAGTGGACTTTTCCTGCCAGGCTCCTGGTCACATGTTAGCAACAGGGAAGAAGAGGAGCTGAATCCAGCACCTTGAGGGTATCAGACAGACCCCAGGCCTGAGCAACCAAAACCCATCAGTGAGGTGGAACTTCCTGAAGCAAAATGTTATCATTTCGCAGCTTTCACAGAGTTCATGTGGGACGCTTACTAATAACCCACTGAGGGGAGGCCTTTAAGAATGGCTGCATCGGGCGTCCCTGGTGGCACAGTGGTTGGGAATCTGCCTGCCAATGCAGGGGACACGGGTTCGAGCCCTGGTCTGGGAAGATCCCACATGCCGCGGAGCAAGTAGGCCCGTGAGCCACAACTACTGAGCCTGAGCGTCTGGAGCCTGTGCTCCACAACAAGAGAGGCCGCAATAGTGAGAGGCCCGCGCACTGCAATGAAGAGTGGCCCCCGCTTGCCGCAACTAGAGAAAGCCCTCGCACAGAAACGAAGACCCAACACAGCCAAAAATTAATTAATTAATTAATTAATTTTAAAAAATAAATAAATACGGGAGTCCATGTATTTAAAAAAAAAAAAAAAAAAGAATGGCTGCATGCCCAGTGGTCATTGCAGTGCTGTTTACAATAGCCAAGACATGGAAGCAACCTAAATGTCCATCAACAGATGAATGGATAAAGAAGGTGCAGTACATATACACAATGGGATATTACTCAGCCACAGAAAAGAATGAAATAATGCCATTTGCAGCAACATGGATGGACTTAGAGATTATGATACTAAGTGACGCAAGCCAGACAGAGAAAGAAAAATATCATATGCTATCGCTTATATGCGGAATCTAAAAAAAAATTATCCAAATGAACTTATGTACAAAATAGAAATAGACCCACAGACATAGAGAACAAACTTATGGTAACCAAAGGGGGAAGGGAGGGAGGGATAACTTAGGAGTTTGAGACTAACATATACACGCTACTATATATAAAATAGACAACCAACAAGAACCTACTTTATAGCACACGGAACTATACTCAATAATTTATAATAACTTATAAGGGAAAAGAATCTAAAAAAGAATATATATATAATACATATATATATATTACTGAATCATATGTATATGAATCATTTTGCTGTACACCTGAAACTAACACAACATTGTAAATCAACCATACGTCCATTTAAATAAATAAATAAATATTTTTTTTAAAAAAAGAATAGCTGCATGGAAATCTATCAGGAAGCAAGGATATGAAAGGTTTATAAATGAGCAGAGATATGGTGTCCATTCAAATACCTTCAGGCTCTCTAATGAATCACTACAGTCCAGGTAGTGATATAATTAATTTCCATCTCAATGGCAACCTACCATTAAAGTAGGATTTTTATTTATTTGGCTTTAGTGTAAAATTAAAAAGTACTTTAGAGATCATCTTAACCTTATGCTCAAAAAGTATCCCAAAAATGACACACAGCTGGTTTTGGTTTTGGTTGTGTGTGTGTATGTGTTTCTGTCTGTAACCAAAACAAACAAACAAAAATCTTCCTAAAACAAATCATTAAAATGAATAATTAGTTGTATTTGACAACCTAAATACATTTTAGACAACACAATCAATCCCTTCTGGAGAATAATTAATCTCAAATAATGCTAGAAAGGATCTTGGAATTGAGTCTCAGAGAGGTGATATGGTTTTTCCCAGGTCACGCAGTCAATTAGTACTGTCCTAGGGCTCCTGTCCTGTTCTCCTGCCCCCCCAGGCTCAACTACAGCTCTTCCTCTATGGCACACTTCAGAATGACCACTAAATGTATAGTCTTTTTAATCTTCATACAAATACCTTTAGAATTAAATCTTCATCTGATGCCTTTTCATTCTTCTTCCCTGGATCTAGGCAGTCATGAAGTTGAGCCAGAAATTCCTCACGTTTCCTGCAATTCTGTGAGACTTGATCCTTATTCTCCTCGTTTTCCTTTAAACCTTTTCTGTCGGGCAAATAACAAATAAGTCAAGTTTTAACACCAAAGAAGAGAACATTCGTCAAAGTTCAGAACTCAAGCTCTCTGTCGGGAAGTAACCAATAATCATTTCAACACAACACAGTTTCCCAGACACAGAGCACGATATCGTCTTGCAAGCCCAGTAAAAGAGGGAGAAAAGTGGAAACAACGCTGGGGCACGTACACTTTGCAGAAATGTAGGGAGATCTTTACGGCATCTTAGCAAGGGAGACAGACTATCTGCCTCCTGTTCCTGACATTTTAGGATCTGCAGAAGTGGAAGGTGGTTCTCTAGATCACACATGGATCCACGCAGCTGTGAGTCTCTGTTGTGGCTTCGTGGGGAAGAAAGAGAGTGGTGCTACATTGGGTCTAGAGACCATGCTTTGGTCACTACACAATGATCCATAAGGGTTACTTAGAGCTTTCCCTGGCTCATGGCCAAGCATAACTATAATAAAAAATACATCGGGGGGACGAGGCAAGATGGCGGAAGAGTAAGACGCGGAGATCACCTTCCTTCCCACAGATACAGTAGAAATACATCTACACGTGGAACTGCTCCTACAGAACACCAACTGAACGCTGGCAGAAGACGTCAGACCTCCCAAAAGGCAAGAGACTCCCCACGTACTTGGGTAGGGCAAAAGAAAAAAGAAATAACAGAGACAAAAAAATAGGGACGGGACCTGCACCAGTGGGAGGGAGCTGTGAAGGAGGAAACGTTTCCACACACTAGGAAGCCCCTTCGTGGGCAGAGACTGTGGGTGGCAGAGGGGGGAAGCTTCGGAGCCACGGAGGAGAGCGCAGCCACAGGGGTGCGGAGGGCAAAGCGGAGAGATTCCTGCACGGAGGATCGGTGCTGAGTGGCACTCACCAGCCCGAGAGGCTTGTCTGCTCAGCCGCCGGGGCAGGCGGGGGCTGGGAGCTGAGGCTCGGGCTTCGGTGCTAGCCGAGAGGGAGTCCGGGAAAAAGTCTGCAGCTGCCGAAGAGGCAAGAGACTTTTTCTTGCCTCTCTGTTTCGCGGCGCGAAAGGAGAGGGGATTCAGAGTGCCGCCTAAACAAACTCCAGAGACGGGCGCGAGCCATGGCTATCAGCGTGGACCCCAGAGGCGGGCACGAGCCGCGGCTATCAGCACAGATCCCACAGCAACAGGGGCGCAGAGGGAAAAACGGAGAGATTCCCGCACAGGGGCTCGGCGCCGAGCAGCACTCACCAGCCCAAGAGGCTCGTCTGCTCAGCCGCTGGGGCGGGAGGGGGCTGGGAGCTGAGGCTCCGGCTTTGGTGCTAGCCGGGAGGGAGTCCGGGAAAAAGTCTGCAGCTGACGAAGAGGCAAGAGACTTTTCCTTGCCTCTTTGTTTCGCGGTGCGCAAGGAGAGGGGATTCAGAGCGCCGCCTAAACAAGCTCCAGAGACGGGCGCGAGCCACGGCTATCAGCGCGGAACCCAGAGACGGGCAGGAGATGCTACGGCTGCTGCTGCCGCCACCAAGAAGCCTGTGTGCGAGCACAGGTCACTCTCCACACTGCCCCTCCCGGGAGCCTGTGCAGCCCGCCATGGCCAGGGTCCCATGATCCCGTGATCCGGGGACAACTTCCCCAGGAGAGCGCAAGGCACGCCTCAGGCTGCTGTAACGTCACGACGCCTCTGCCGCCGCAGGCTCGCCCCGTCTCCTCCGCGTACCGCTCCCTCCCCCCGCCCTGAGTGAGCCAGAGCCCCCGAAGCAGCTGCTCCTTTAACCCCGTTCTGTCTGGGCGGGGAACAGACGCCCTCAGGCGACCTACACGCAGAGGCAGGTCCAAATCCAAAGCTGAACCCCGGGAGCTGTACGAACAAAGAAGAGAAAGGGAAAGCTCTCCCAGCAGCCTCAGAAGCAGCTGATTAAAGCTCCACAAACAACTTGATGTGCCTGCATCTGTTGAATACCTGAATAGACAACGAATCATCCCAAATTCAGGAGGTGGACTTTGGGAGTAGGATATATTAATTTTTCCCCTTTTTCTTTTTTTGTGAGTGTATATGTGTATGCTTCTGGGTGAGATTTTGTCTGTATAGCTTTGCTTTCACCATTAGTCCTAGGGTTACGTCCGACCGTTTTTTTGTTTTGTTTTGTTTTGTCTTTTTCTTTTTTTACTTAAAAAAATTTTTTTTCCTAATGTTTTCTTAATAATTTTTTCCTTATTTCCTATTTTTAGAAATTAAAAAAAAATTTTTAATAAGTTTTTTCATATTTTTTATTTTTAAAAATTAAAATTTTTTTCTTAATAAATTTTTTCTTATTTTTTATTATAAAAAATTAATAAATCTATTTTTAAAAATTAAAAAAAAAATTTTTCTTAATACATTTATTCTTAATTTTTTTTCTTATTTTTTATTATAATAGTTTTATTTTATTTTATTTTAACCTCTTTCTTTCTTTCTTTCTATTTTTTTCTCCCTTTTATTCTGAGCCGTGTGGATGAAAGGCTCTTGGTGCTCCAGCCAGGCATCAGGGCTGTGCCTCTGAGGTGGGAGAGCCAACTTCAGAACACTGGTCCACAAGAGACCTCCCAGCTCCATGTAATAACAAACGGCGAAAATTTCTCAGAGATCTCCATCTCAACATCAAGACCCAGCTTCATTCAACGACCAGCAAGCTACAGTGCTGGACACCCTATGCCAAACAACTAGCAAGACAGGAACACAGCCCCATCCATTAGCAGAGAGGCTGCCTAAAATCATAATAAGGCCACAGACACCCCAAAACACACCACCAGACGTGGACGTGCCCACCAGAAAGACAAGATCCAACCTTATCCACCAGAACACAGGCACTAGTCCCCTCCACCAGGAAGCCTACACAACCCACTGAACCAACCTTAGCCACTGGGGACAGATACCAAAAACAACGGGAACTACGAACCTGCAGCCTGTGAAAAGCAGACCTCAAACACAGTAAGATAAGCAAAATGAGAAGACAAAAAAACACACAGCAGGTGAAGGAGCAGGGTCAAAACACACCAGACCTAACAAATGAAGAGGAAATAGGCAGTCTACCTGAAAAAGAATTCAGAATAATGATAGTAAGGATGATCCAAAATCTTGGAAATAGAATAGACAAAATGCAAGAAACATTTAACAAGGACGTAGAAGAACTAAAGAGGAACCAAGCAACGATGAAAAACACAATAAATGAAATTAAAAATACTCTAGATGGGATCAATAGCAGAATAACTGAGGCAGAAGAACGGATAAGTGACCTGGAAGATAAAATAGTGGAAATAACTACTGCAGAGCAGAATAAAGAAAAAAGAATGAAAAGAACTGAGGACAGTCTCAGAGACCTCTGGGACAACATTAAACGCACCAACATTCGAATTATAGGGGTCCCAGAAGAAGAAGAGAAAAAGAAAGGGACTGAGAAAATATTTGAAGAGATTATAGTTGAAAACTTCCCTAATATGGGAAAGGAAATAGTTAATCAAGTCCTGGAAGCACAGAGAGTCCCATACAGGATAAATCCAAGGAGAAAAACGCCAAGACACATATTAATCAAACTATCAAAAATTAAATATAAAGAAAACGTATTAAAAGCAGCAAGGGAAAAACAACAAATAACACACAAGGGAATCCCCATAAGGTTAACAGCTGATCTTTCAGCAGAAACTCTGCAAGCCAGAAGGGAGTGGCAGGATATACTTAAAGTCATAAAGGAGAAAAACCTACAACCAAGGTTACTCTACCCAGCAAGGATCTCATTCAGATTTGATGGAGAAATTAAAACTTTACAGACAAGCAAAAGCTGAGAGAGTTCAGCACCACCAAACCAGCTTTACAACAAATGCTAAAGGAACTTCTCTAGGCAAGAAACACAAGAGAAGGAAAACACCTACAATAACAAACCCAATACATTTAAGAAAATGGGAATAGGAACATACATATCGATAATTACCTTGAATGTAAATGGATTAAATGCTCCCACCAAAAGACACAGGCTGGCTGAATGGATACAAAAACAAGACCCATATATATGCTGTCTACAAGAGACCCACTTCAGATCTAGAGACACATACAGACTGAAAGTGAGGGGATGGAAAAAGATATTCCATGCAAATGGAAATCAAAAGAAAGCTGGAGTAGCAATTCTCATATCAGACAAAATAGACTTTAAAATAAAGACTATTACAAGAGACAAAGAAGGACACTATATAATGATCAAGGGATCGATCCAAGAGGAAGGTATAACAATTGTAAATATTTATGCACCCAACATAGGAGCCCCTCAATACATAAGGCAAATACTAACAGCCATAAAAGGGGAAATTGACAGCAACACAATCATAGTAGGGGACTTTAACACCCCACTTTCACCAATGGACAGATCATCCAAAATGAAAATAAATAAGGAAACACAAGCTTTAAATGATACATTAAACAAGATGGACTTAATTGATATTTATAGGACATTCCACCCAAAAACAACAGAATACACATTTTTCTCAAGTGCTCATGGAACATTCTCCAGGATAGATCATATCTTGGGTCACAAATCAAGCCTTGGTAAATTTAAGAAAATTGAAATCGTATCAAGTATCTTTTCCGACCACAACGCTATGAGACTAGATATCAATTACAGGAAAAGATCTGTAAAAAATACAAACACATGGAGGCTACACAATACACTACTTAATAACGAAGTGATCACTGAAGAAATCAAAGGGGAAATCAAAAAATACCTAGAAACAAATGACAATGGAGACATGACGACCCAAAACCTATGAGATGCAGCAAAAGCAGTTCTAAGAGGGAAGTTTATAGCAATACAAGCCTACCTCAAGAAACAGGAAACATCTCGAAAAAACAACCTAACCTTGCACCTAAAGCAATTAGAGAAAGAAGAGCAAAAAAACCCCAAAGCGAGCAGAAGGAAAGAAATCATAAAGATCAGATCAGAAATAAATGAAAAAGAAATGAAGGAAACAATAGCAAAAATCAATGAAACTAAAAGTTGGTTCTTCAAGAAGATAAACAAAATTGATAAGCCATTAGCCAGACTCATCAAGAGAAAAAGGGAGAAGACTCAAATCAATAGAATTAGAAATGAAAAAGGAGAAGTAATCACTGACACTGCAGAAATACAAACGATCATGAGAGATTACTACAAGCAACTCTATGCCAATAAAATGGACAACCTGGAAGAAATGGACAGATTCTTAGAAATGCACAACCTGCCGAGACTGAACCAGGAAGAAATAGAAAATATGAACAGACCAATCACAAGCACTGAAATTGAAACTGTGATTAAAAATCTTCCAACAAACAAAAGCCCAGGACCAGATGGCTTCACAGGCGAATTCTATCAAACATTTAGAGAAGAGCTAACACCTATCCTTCTCAAACTCTTCCAAAATATTGCAGAGGGAGGAACACTCCCAAACTCATTCTACCAGGCCACCATCACCCTGATACCAAAACCAGACAAAGATGTCACAAAGAAAGAAAACTACAGGCCAATATCACTGATGAACATAGATGCAAAAATCCTCAACAAAATACTAGCAAACAGAATCCAACAGCACATTAAAAGGATCATACACCATGATCAAGTGGGGTTTATTCCAGGAATGCAAGGATTCTTCAATATACGCAAATCAATCAACGTGATACATCATATTAACAAATTGAAGGAGAAAAACCATATGATCATCTCAATAGATGCAGAGAAAGCTTTCGACAAAATTCAACACCCATTTATGATAAAAGCCCTGCAGAAAGGAGGCATAGAGGGAACTTTCCTCAACATAATAAAGGCCATATATGGCAAACCCACAGCCAACATTGTCCTCAATGGTGAAAAACTGAAACCATTTCCACTAAGACCCAGAACAAGACAAGGTTGCCCACTCTCATCACTATTATTCAACATAGTTTTGGAAGTGTTAGCCACAGCAATCAGAGAAGAAAAAGAAATAAAAGGAATCCAAATCGGAAAAGAAGAAGTAAAGCTGTCACTGTTTGCAGATGACATGATACTATACATAGAGAATCCTAAAGATGCTACCAAAAAACTACTAGAGCTAATCAATGAATTTGGTAAAGTAGCAGGATACAAAATTAATGCACAGAAATCTCTTGCATTCCTATACACTAATGATGAAAAATCTCAAAGTGAAATTAAGAAAACACTCCCATTTACCATTGCAACAAAAAGAATTAAATATCTAGGAATAAACCTACCTAAGGAGACAAAAGACCTGTATGCAGAAAATTATAGGACACTGATGAAAGAAATTAAAGATGATACAAATAGATGGAGAGATATACCATGTTCTTGGATTGGAAGAATCAACATTGTGAAAATGACTCTACTACCCAAAGCAATCTACAGATTCAATGCAATCCCTATCAAACTACCACTGGCATTTTTCACAGAACTAGAACAAAAAATTTCACAATTTGTATGGAGACACAAAAGACCCCGAATAGCAAAAGCAATCTTGAGAATGAAAAATGGAGCTGGAGGAATCAGGCTCCCTGACTTCAGACTATATTACAAAGCTACAGTAATCAAGACAGTATGGTACTGGCACAAAAACAGAAATATAGATCAATGGAACAGGATAGAAAGCCCAGAGATAAACCCACGCACATATGGTCACCTTATCTTTGATAAAGGAAGCAAGCATATACAGTGGAGAAAAGACAGCCTCTTCAATAAGTGGTGCTGGGAAAACTGGACAGGTACATGTAAAAGTATGAAATTAGAACACTCCCTGACACCATACACAAAAATAAACTCAAAATGGATTAAAGACCTAAGTGTAAGGCCAGACACTATCAAACTCTTAGAGGAAAACATAGGCAGAACACTCTATGACATAAATCACAGCAAGATCCTTTTTGACCCAGCCCCTAGAGAAATGGAAATAAAAACACAAATAAACAAATGGGACCTAATGAAACTTAAAAGCTTTTGCACAGCAAAGGAAACCATAAACAAGACAAAAAGACAACCCTCAGAATGGGAGAAAATATTTGCAAATGAAGCGACTGACAAAGGATTAATCTCCAAGATTTACAAGCAGCTCATGCAGCTCAATAACAAAAAAACAAACAACCCAATCCAAAAATGGGCAGAAGACCTAAATAGACATTTCTCCAAAGAAGATATACAGATGGCCAACAGACACATGAAAGAATGCTCAACATCATTAATCATTAGAGAAATGCAAATCAAAACTACAATGAGATATCATCTCACACCGGTCAGAATGGCCATCATCAAAAAATCTAGAAACAATAAATGCTGGAGAGGGTGTGGAGAAAAGGGAACACTCTTGCACTGTTGGTGTGAATGTAAATTGATACAGCCACTATGGAGGACAGTATGGAGGTTCCTTAAAAAACTAAAAGTAGAACTACCATATGACCCAGCAATCCCACTACTGGGTATATACCCTGAGAAAACCATAATTCAAAAAGAGTCATGTACCAAAATGTTCATTGCAGCTCTATTTACAATAGCCAGGACATGGAAGCAACCTAAGTGTCCATCATCGGATGAATGGATAAAGATGTGGCACATATATACAATGGAATATTACTCAGCCATAAAAAGAAATGAAATGGAGGTATCTGTAATGAGGTGGATGGAGTTAGAGTCTGTCATACAGAGTGAAGTAAGTCAGAAAGAGAAAAACAAATACAGTATGCTAACACATATATATGGAATCTAAGGGAAAAAAAAAAAAAAGGTCATGAAGAACCTAGTGGCAAGACGGGAATAAAGAAGACACAGACCTACTAGAGAATGGACTTGAGGATATGGGGAGGGGGAGGGGTGAGATGTGACAGGGTGAGGGAGTGTCATGGACATGTATACACTACCAAATGTAAAATAGATAGCTAGTGGGAAGCAGCCGCATAGCACAGGGCGATCAGCTCGGTGCTTTGTGACCACCTGGAGGGGTGGGATGGGGAGGGTGGGAGGGAGGGAGATGCAAGAGGGAGGGGATATGGGAACATATGTATATGTATAACTGATTCACTTTGTTATAAAGCAGAAACTAACACACCATTGTAAAGCAATTATACTCCAATAAAGATGTTAAAAAAAAAAAAAAAACATCAGAAGCAGGGGATGTGCCCACCCCTGGAAAAGAGAGGTGTTCAATCATCAGCAAAGATCACTATTAGTTTTTGCACATCCAGAATTTTTAAAGAGTATTGGAATGGGCCAATCAAGGAAAATCAGTCAATTTATGCTCTGCTGTGAACATTTTATTTCAAATCTCAGATAGGTTTGCTAAAATAGCACAGTCTATTTCTAATTCTTTAAATGTTAAAAACTAAGAGATCATAAAAAACAGACATATTTTAAAGGCAAATTAGTATCATTTCAATAATTTGGCATCATTTTTTAGTACCCTAGATAATAAACATGATTATTGCTTTCCCTTTTTACCATGTTGAGTGTTTACTGCAAATTCTTTCACGCTATTCAAAGATTAACAAAGCATGTAATTGCATATACTCAAAAGCATATCATATTTCTATTTAGAAAAAATGTATAACAATAAAAGACCAACATCAATATATCTCTAAGTTCTTACTTTCAGCGTATGAAAGGTAACATTTAGTCAGTCTCTCTCACTCATTTAAGTCATAGTTAATGCTATGGCTCTGATTTATTTATGTAAATGATTCTGTACATTTAAGATTTCAGTCTTACTTCTCTGTTCCAGGAGTTTCTAAATTATTTCCACTTCTATTTGCATTTCACTTTGACCCAACAAAGTCCCAGGCATCTATCATAAAGACATAATCATATAAATGTGAAAATATGAATGCACATGGGTACTCACTGCATCTTGGTTTATAATAATTTTTTGAGTGGAACTAATCTAAGTGCCTAAAGGAAAGAGCAAAAAGAACTGGTTAAGTAAATTATGATATTAACAGGCAATGGAATATCACTGGCCATTAAAAATGATACAATGAAAGACTTTTTAAGTATTTACAACATATTATTCAGGAAAAATAGTTCACTACATTATGACATTTATGTACAACTGTCTGAAGATCTGTTCAACAAAATGTTAACTATAGCATTTCTGGAATCGTAAGGTTGTGAGTAATTTTAATTTTGGGGGGCACTTTATTATATCTTTTAAAACTTTCTTATAATGAATATATATCATTTTATTACTCATTTGTTTAATAAATATTTATTGGGCACTTACTATGCTACTTACTATGCTTAAAGGTGCTAAAGATACAGCAGTAAACAAAACAGATAAACATCCTTGCCCTCATGGGGCTTACATTCTAGTTGGGAAGATGGACAATAATCAAAAAATAAATGTATGTAAAATGTATAGTATATTATAAAAGGGCTGGAGACAAAAACAATTAAGCAGGAAAGGGAGTAAGAAACGTTTGGGAGGATTGGGGTGAAATTTTAGATGTAGTCGCTAAGATCAAGTTAGTGGCAATGGGAAGTTGTCAAAACTTAGATTTATTTGGACGGCAGAGAGAGATGATGATATTTACTGAAGGATCAAGGAAAGAGAAACAAGGATGATCCAAGATTTTGGCCCTGATCAACTAGAAGAATGGAATTATCATTAAACGAGATTAGGAAAAGCACAGGAGGATTTTGTGGAAACACCAGGAGGTATTTTGGACATGTTCCATTTGAGATGCCTGTTGGATATCCGCATGGAGATGCCCAGTAAGTCGCAAGATATGTGGGTCTTGAGCGCTGGGAAGAGGTCTAGGCTAGATCTAGAAACTACATGCTCGTGGGGGGTCACAAGCATGTAGATCATACTTTAAGTCATGAGACTGGATGAGAGTGAATTTAGATAGAAAGGAGAAGAGAGTCAAGGACTGAGCCCTGGGGCACTCCAGTACTTGGAAGTCAAGGAGATGAGGAGGACAAAGCAAGAGACTGTGACAGAGTGGCTAGAAAGGTAAAATCAAAAGTGGGCACACGCAGTGTCCTGGAAGCTAAAACGAGAAAGTGGTTCAGGGAGAAAAGCCAACTGTTGGCTCATGTACTGGAAGGCCAAGTAAGAAAGGACTGATCATTGAATTTGCAATGCGCGGTCACTGGTCACCAGTGGATTCAGTGGAGTAGATCTGAGAAAGGAGAGAAGTTGGTACAGTGAGTACGTATAAACACGTTCCAGCAGTTTGGTAGTACGTGGAAGGAGAGAAAGAGGACCGGAGCTGGAAGCACTGGCTTTTGTTTTTATCTTTATAAGATGAAATAAGTAAAACAAGTATCAAGTATTTTATTAGTAAAGTGATTTAAGTTATTATACACAGAATTTTTAAAGTGTATCTTAAGAACAGGTAGCTCCTAATTTTATCTCAGTAATCACCTTTTGTCAGAACTAAGGGTAGAAAACCTAGATTTCCTGAGTTCTCTGCATAAACTGGCAATAAACCCTAATGAGGAGTGTTCAGGGTGGTCTGGGGTGTTCTGGGTTTCCGGGGTATTTTTATAACTAGCTTCTGAATAAACCCTGCCCCCTGTGCACTATTCCACCACCTCCACTTAAACCTCTACTTAGAGGAAATCTTCCAAATTGTATATATCTAAGAATTTGCAACCCTAATCCAATAGGGCATAAACATGCTTAGGACAACGCCATGTTTGTTAAGATTCTTGGTGACATTTAGAAATGAGCTTGGAAAAAATTTTCAAGACTCCAAAGATATGTGAGGTCAATGATTTTTTTTTTCAAAAATGCAGGGGACACGGGTTCGAGCCCTAGTCCGGGACTAGACTCCACATGCCGCAAAGCAACTAAGCCCATGCACCACAACTACTGAGCCTGCACTCTAGAGCCCACGAGCCACAACTACTGAGCCTGCGTGCCACAACTACTGAAGCCCGTGCGCCTAGAGCCCGAGCTCCGCAACAAGAGAACCCACTGCAATGAGAAGCCCACGCACGGCAACGAAGAGTAGCCCCCCTTGCCGCAACTAGAGAAAGCCTGCACGCAGCAGCGAAGACCCAATGCAGCCAAAAATAAATTAATAAATTTATTTTTTAAAGTTTAAAAAAAAAAAAAGAAGTTAGTATTTTAACACTAGCTCCACCGAGAAGTATATTGAAATATCCTCACTGCGATTTCTCGTCCAGTTCTACAACTTTCTTCTTTAACTCCTGGTTCTCCTTGATTGCAGACTGAGCTGTGATTTTAGTTCTAATTTTAGAAGTGGAGAGTGCCGCTGATTCTTCTTCTAGCTCCTGAACTCTGTCTCTCAAAGAGGTGAGGAGAGACAATTTTCTGGCATTGTTTTCTCTGTAGTTCTCCATTTCAGCTTTCAACTCTTGACAGGAAACTTCTTTGGAAAGCATCTTGGATCGCAGTTCTCGAAGCTAACATTGAAAAGAAGTAAAAAGAGGGAAAAGATGTCAATGGTATAAGTTGGAAGTACCTTGAAAAAACCCCAAAATCATAATTTAAAATTTCAATCTTTTATTCATGACTTCATCTGACTTTACTTTTTTTT
Source organism: Balaenoptera acutorostrata (assembly GCF_949987535.1). NCBI lineage: Eukaryota > Metazoa > Chordata > Mammalia > Artiodactyla > Balaenopteridae > Balaenoptera > Balaenoptera acutorostrata. The sequence goes on from NC_080077.1 coordinate 15,059,386, forward strand.
TTCTTCATATTTATTTCCATATTACCAGCTGGGAAATCATGCCTAAATAGTGGACTTCAGGGCTTCCCTGGTGGCGCAGTGGTTGAGAATCTGCCTGCCAATGCAGGGGACACGGGTTTGAGCCCTGGTCTGGGAGGATCCCACATGCTGTGGAGCAACTAGGCCCGTGAGCCACAACTACTGAGCCTGCGCGTCTGGAGCCTGTGCTCCACAACAAGAGAGGCCGCGATAGTGAGAGGCCCGCGCACCGCGATGAAGAGTGGCCCCCACTTGCCGCAACTAGAGAAAGCCCTCGCACAGAAACGAGGGCCCAACACAGCCAAAAAAAAATTAAAAAAAAAAATAGTGGACTTCATAGTCTGTCTTTTTCAAAAAACAATTGAGCAATGTCTTGTGGTAATTGAGTCTCACTCAAGAGACATGTGTGGTGTATTTTGCAAAAAGCAATAAAATATTTTGCAATGAGAATTCATTTTCTAAATCTGTATTACTGCTATTGCTGCTCACGATGAAACAAGGAAGCTGCAAGGTAGGCTAGTTGTAATCTCATGGCCATAGCTGTTTCCCAAGTCAATACAGACGATGCGATATATCACAGCATTTCTCCCCCTGGCCTTCTGGACCCTTACTGTGGGTGATAAAGGAAGATAATACTCGGATTTCTGGAAAAAATATAGGAGAAAAGGAAAATCATTATAGGATTTATACAAAGGAAACATTTTAACTTTTATGAATTCTGTGGCATTAAAATGCTGAGCACAGTATGTGCCTTATTAAGCTACCAGATCCACCCCCATTAGAAAACTTTATGAATGTATCTATTTTTTTGGAACCGTAAGTATGCATGCATACATTTATTCACACACACACACACACACACACACACTATCAATTCATCTTTCAGTGGGATCCTGGCAGCCTAGTGAGAATGCTAGTTACCTCACAGGCAAGCCTAGGATTCCTTGGGGCCATCAGGCTATAAGCACAGTGAGTCTACAGAGAATCTCCCAGAAACTCCACAATAGACCTGATCCAGCCCAGAGGGTAAATGGATCCCAATCATCTTCCTAGAATTTTCCCCAGACAATCAGAACCACAGAAAGGGATTCAGATTTCCACCCCCAGAGCTTCAGATTGCAAGCAATCCACATTAAAGGCAGCTACTCCCAAGGATGCTTACAGCCATCCAAAGCCCACACAGCCCAAACCCGAAGTCCCCAGGTGCCCACAGGTGCTCTCGAGGATGTAGAGCTCCCCTGAGATCCAGAACCCAGCCCACGTCACCCTGCTTTGCAGCACGGCAAATGCACAGCCTTTCAGGAGTTCTCCACAGCTAGAGGGTAGGGGCAGAGAGAATAAGCATAAACTTTGCCAAAAAGTTTAAAACTGTTTCCCTTTGTCCTATTTCTAATCACCTCTATACTCTGCTTCGCTCCATAAGAAGCTAACAAGGCCATTTGTGAGTTATGAAGACGCAGACTCTCACCTCAGACTGAGCAGATTCAAATTTGACCAGAGTTGCTGCAAGTTCACTCCGGGCAGCCTCGACCACATTCCGATAGTGGTTTAACTGCTCTGGAGTAACTGCGACTTCCAAGAGATGATCATAAGTTTCCTGATAGGGTTCCCCAAAAGACAAAATATACAAAAGAGAGTTAAACAATCTTTTCCATGCAGCTGTGCAAAGCAAGATTAAATACAGAAGCATTCTTTGTAGTCCAAATATGTTGGAAAGGCTGCCCAGAGATGTGTTTGGTTCAGATTATTTCATTCTCCTTCTCAAAATTCTAAGGGAAGCAGGAGGCAGCCCAGGAACGAATGATAGGCTCCCCCAGGACGGTAGTGGAGTTTGACATTTAAGAGTTGGTATGTCCCCTTGGGGGACTTCCCTGGTGGTCCAGTGGGTAACACTCCGCGCTCCCAATGTAGGGGACCGGGGTTCGATCCCTGGTCAGGGAACTAGATCCTGCATGCTGCAACAAAGATCCTGCATGCCACAACAAAGACCCGGCACAGCCAAAAATAAATAAATTAATTAAATTAAATATTAAAAAAAAACAAAAAAGATTTGGCCTTTGACACTTTACAGAGTTTCCTTCCGCCCAACTCCAATGCTATTTGACCTCTGACCAGAACAGATAGCATCAACAAACAACCACCAGAAAAGATGGTTAACAGGAGGCAGTTTTTATTGTTCTTCTGTTTCCAGACTACAAAGATTCTGGTCTGTTGAATAAAGTGTTTCATGTGTTTATCAAAGAGACCATGTGATTTAAGTATAGAAGTCTGTCTCCTTCATAATTATCCACTATGCCATTTATTCTCAATCTCATAGCCTATCTTGGATTTTTGTTTTTGTTTTTTTATTTATTTATTTTTAGCTGCGTTGGGTCTTCGTTGCTGCGCGCGGGCTTTCTCTAGTTGCAGAGAGCCGGGGCTACTCTTGGTTGCGGTGAGTGGGCTTCTCATTGAGGTGGCTTCTCTTATTGCAGAGCACAGGCTTCAGTAGTTGTGGCTCAAGGGCTCTAGAGCTCAGGCTCAGTAGTTGTGGCGCACGGGCTTAGTTGCTCCATGGCATGTGGGATCTTCCTGGACCAGGGCTAGAACCCGTGTCCCCTGCATTGGCAGGCAGATTCTTAACCACTGCGCCACCAGGAAAGCCCTATCTTGGGGTTTTGAAGGTTACTCAGATGAATGCCTGAGGCCAGAGACAGTGGTCGTGCCTGGAGTCCTTCTCCATCCAGAAGGGAACAGCTCTCAGCTCCACTGAGGGCGGCCAATGCAGAAATATGGATCCCAGCATGGCCTCATTACTCTAATTTTTCAAGACAAGTCCTATATTTGGGCTTTTTGAAGTAAAAATTCCCAGTTTTTGCCTCTGGGTAACTAATCTAAATTAAAAAAAAAAAACACCATATGATCCCAATAAACACATCTGCAGAGCAGATTTGATGGGTTTGGGCTGTGGGTCAGTATGTAACCTCTGGTTCTGTTTCTGTCCTATTCATGCCATAACACCTGCTTTCTGAAAGAATTATTCCAGAGTTTGGACAGATACCCACCTGTATGAAGTTTCCAGGGACTGGGGTCTTTGTGAAAGACATACAAGAAAGCCATTCGTTTTTGAAGGAATATGAAAGAGGTCACATAAAGGAGGGTTTCCCTGGAATATCTAGTGTCTTCGGGGGACACACCAGTAAAACCTGTTTACGACTCTGCCCAGCTACTGAACTGCCAAAGACTACTGTTTGGAAATACTCATGAATGCAAAAGTCATCTTAAAGCCCTGAACTTCACAACAAGCGTTGTCATGACTAGTGTGTTTCAATCCACAAAATGCTAAACAAAACCTTCAGCGCACTTACGGACAGCCAGTGTTTGTCAATTACAACATATCCAAGAAGATGGCAGGCATGTACTCCTGGGGAGAAAGCATAAAACAATTAACTGCATTTGTTAAGAGAACCACATCCTGTTCAGCCTCACCCAGCATTCAGAAGGAACTTTTCCACCCTAACCACTCCAGCAATATTTTCCAAAATAAGCCATGTGAGGACCTAGGTCACCTACAAGAGGTTTGAGCTACAGTATGTATGGACTATTTTCTAAAATTCCTTAGGGAAATAAGTTTCTTAATGGCTATGATTATTTCTTTCATTGATTAACATGATTTTTTAGACATGACATAGTCATACTATAATTTTATATCTCTTTCTTATGAAAAACTATTGTGTCCATTGGATATAATATTAAGAGCCCCTGAGACAGTTTAGAAGTGGGCCTTTATTTGAGGAGGTCACAGTGTAATGCAGGACACCACCATGCTAAAAGCATTAGCATCTTCACATGCTCATGGGCGAAAGAAACTACATATTAAGATATTATTGCCTTTGACACTGGAGCAGGGCCTACATGAGGAGGACTCTTGATTACTGAGTTTAGAAGACAGTTGCTAGGGTCTAAATCACCTTTCAAAGTCCAGCAGACTCGAGATTATTCATCAGCAAATGTTTACGAAAAGCCTATTCTGGGTCAGGCACTGAGCTTACAGTCTAATAAGAAAAAGAGCATTTATCAAACAACCACACTGGTGATTGTGTAATTACAAACTGAAATAAATTCAAGCAAAGAAAGAAACAGACAACAAAGGAAAGTGACTTAAAATTAGGGATGTGGAAGGAAAAATTTCCCTAAAGAAGTGATGATTAAATAGAAATTAAATAGGCAAGAGGTACTGAAACAGGAGCAACCCACATCTTTCAAATAGCCAAAAGTCCGAGCAAAGGTCCTGTGGCAGGAGTATGCCCTGTGTGATCAAGGATCAGAGAGAAGGCAGTGAGGCTGAGGGGTCAGAGCAGGTGAAGAACACTGGCAGCAGGGCTCGAAAGGCAGCCCTGAGCCCATTGATATATTTTAGTACCTGATAGGGCTTCTTTTTAAAAATATTCCTCCTTGGCTATTCTTACGTGTTCATTTTACCATATGAAATTTAGAATCAGCTCATCAAATTCCAAAAAATCCTGTTGGTATTTTTATTGGGAGCATGTTAACTTTATAAATAAACTTAAAGAGAATTAATATCTCTTAAATGTTGAGTTTTCCAAATAAAATCGCCTTTGTTCCATTTGTTCAGGAATTCTCACATGTCACATATGTAGCCGTGATGGTTAATTTTATGTGACAACTTGACTGGGCCACAGGGTGTCCAGATATTTGGTTTAAACATTATTCTGGTTGTATCTATGAGGATTTTCTGGATGAGATTAACATTTGAATCAGTAGACTGAATAAAGCAGATTGCCCTCTCCAACGTGGGTGGGCCTCATCCAATCCACTGAAGGCCTGTATAGAACAAAAAGCCTGAGTAAGGGAGAATCTGTTCTCTCTGCATGTTTTTGAGCTGGGACATCAATCTCCCCCTGCCTTTGGATTCAGACTCAGACTGGAATTTACACCTTCAGCTCTCCTGGGCCTTCAGCTGGCCTACTGCAGATCTTGGGAATTCTCAGCCTCCATTATTACTCAAGCCAATTCCTTGTCATATATATATACACACACACACACACATATACATACATATACATCCTACTGGTTCTGCTTCTCCAAAGAACCCTGACTGAGCCCCAGAGACACCTCTGTGTTGAGCTGAGCTCTGGAGTATACCACACTGACATAAATCATACCAATGTTTTCTTTTTTTTTTTTTTCTGTTGCTATACCAATGTTTTCTTAAGCAAAAATAAACAAATGGGACCTAAACTTATAAGCTTTTACACAGCAAAGGAAACCATAAACAAAATGAAAGACAACCTATGGACTGGGAGAAAATATTTGCAATGTGACTGACAAGGGCTTAATTTCCAAAATATACAAACAGCTCCTACAACTCAATGACAAAAAAATAAACAACCCAATCAAAAAACGGGCAGAAGACCTAAACAGACATTTCTCCAAAGAAGACATACAAATGGCCAATAGGTACATGGAAAGATGCTCCACATTGCTAATTATTAGAGAAATGCAAATCAAAACTACAATGAGGTACCACTTCACATCGGTCAGAATGGCCATCATCAAAAAGCCTACAAATAACAAATGCTGGAGAGGGTGTGGAGAAAAGGGAACCCTCTTACCTGTTGATGAGAATGTAAATTGGTACAGTCAATACGGAAAATACTCAGTAGTATCAAGGTTCCTTCAAAAAAAAAAAACTAAAAACAGAGTTGCCATATGGAGTATACCACAGAAATCCATTCTTTCAAGACACTCTGAGGTAGCTTGAAATGAGAAGAAATGCACAGCAGTAGCATGAGAGGATTACAAGGATAGGGAAAAACAATATGAAAACTGAAAGAAGAATACATGAATTTACTTATTTATGCCTACGCGTTTCCTCTTAGCCCTTCCTTGGCTGTCCCATAGATCCTTATGTAGTGTTCTTCATATTTGGCTTGGATTTCTTCTTTGACCTGAGTTGTTTTAAGGGCTTAGTTGTTTTTGTGGCTCTCTGTTCTCAGAATTTGTTAGGATGTCTGTTTTATTGCATTGTGCTCAGACAACCCGTCTGTATTCCAGGCTGACATTCACAGGTGTACACCAGTGGGGTGGACCAATGTCCATTCAGAACTGGATCCATTCAGACTGGAAGGTTGCCCTTCTTATGCCAGCCATTACACATTTTCACCATCATCCTTTTCTATATTATTTCTACTTCAGGAAATTTATCAAGGTTTTTGTGAATATTCAATTTTATGAACATCCAATGGGTATTTAAAAGGTATATTCTCTATCTTCTGAGCTTGAACTTCAATATGTATCAATTAGTTCTACTTTATTCATCATTTTAATTAGGCATTTCTAGTCTTGTCTAATTTCTATCCTTTTACTCTATCATGGCTCGAGAGAGGTGAGTTAGAGCCTCCTATTACTACTATAATTCTCTATCACCTTGTAGCACTTGTATTCTTGCTGAATGAACACTGGTACTGCTTGACTTGGTGCAAAGATTCAGAAATTTCATATATTCGTTGTGAATTGTACCGCGTAGCACGATAATGTGCCATTATTTGTCTGACCCTTTTTGCTCATAATTCAACTTTTTCCAATATTGAGATCATGACTCCTGATTTCTTTTTGTTTGCATCTGACTACATATACCTTTGTTCCAGCTTTTTATTGTCAACCTTTCGGTATCACTTTGTCTTGGGTGTCTTATATGTAAGTAAAGTCGGTTAAGCCCTTTGGATACCCTTCCAATTACACTATATCTATTAAAAATTTAAATGTAAATACTATGACCCAGCAGCTCTACCTCTCAATTATCTCTCCTTGAAAAATAGTCACATATGTGCATAACGATATAACATCAAAAAAGAGGGGGTGTGTGAAACAATATAAATTCCCATCAACAAGGCAATTACTAAAAAAGGCACTCCCAAACTATGAATACTAGGCAACAAGCAGTAGGAGATCGTGCTGTATGTTTGGGCATAAGAATATCTCCAAGATATACCACTGAACAAAGTAAGAAAGTATAGATCCACAGTTTGATACCTTTTTTCATAAAACACATAGGGAGGGAAAGCACTATGTCTTTTCTATAAATATATTTAGAGAAGAAAAAGAGAAAAAGGTCTGAAGGGACACACATCACCTTAATAACAGTCCTCACCTCTGGGGCCGACAATAGTATTGGAGCTGGGAGGGGAAAGGCTTTGTTTTTTTCAAGAAGGATATATTTATGCATTACTTGTATAATTAAATATAATTTAAAGAAAAGAAAAATACTGGGAAGAAATGTTACTGCGGTTATCTTTTAGTTATAGGACTACCTTTTATTTTCTTCTTTATTATATGTTTTTATATTTTCCAAATCCTTTATAGTGACTGGAAATTAATTTTATAATCAGAGTAAACATCCCCCCTTAAATAAAAACAAAAGGAATAAGGACACGAATAGACAAAAATCACAAAACCTGCCATGTGGTGCCTTTATGGAAAACACAAGGACAAAGAAACAATCCCAGTAGCATAGGAATTTGAATGCATGTGAGAGCAGACATCTCAGGGGTTTGCTCTTTTAATTAAGCCCCCTAAAGTTAATAAGATTTTTGGAAAATTCTTCAACTTTTTCTATAAATATTAAGCAATCTTCACTTTAAAGAAACTAATTTTACCCTACTCAAAATGGCAAGATTAAAAACTCATCCATTTGTCCTCACATGAGGACACTCCAAGTTACTAGGTCTCTCTCAGCCAACCCATGAAGCAATTTTACATTAATTTTAGAAAGCCAACTACCTATGATTTGATTCGGCTACTGATATTATGATAATGATTGAAATTGCCTCACAGGGTGGCTCATAGGCTTTTCAGAATAAAGGATAGTTTCAAAGCACAAAGGCAGAAAGAAGAGATCAGCTTATTCATAATTTAGTACACAATGTGTCCAATTATCTGACCTGGGGACAATGTCTTGGGCCAGTCTTGCTTCTATGGTATTTAGTTGTCTTATTTTCCCATGAACAAAAAATAAAAAGAAAAGAAAAGAAAATGAGAGGAAAATCACTGCCTACCTCTGACACACAAAAGCACCTAAATCCATTCGTATCTTTCTATCCCATAACCAACCTCCCCTTTGTTCCAGCATTATTCCATACCGCAGCGCACAACTCTGTCACCAAGGCACTTCCACTGTGGAATGCTTCCTTTAGTCTCTCTCTCTATCTCTTTCCCTCTCTCTCCCCATCCCTCTTTAAGCCTCCAGTGCTGCCCCAGTGAGCAATCCCTTCTAAGACTCTCTCCCCTACTCCCCAACTTCTTCCCCCCAAGTAGTTTCTTCCCTAATTTACAGTGCATAAATTAAGTCTTACAAATTGTATTTCTCCAACCAATGCCAATTTTGACTACTCATCAGTTCTTCTCCGGACTTTGAAGGATTTTCCTGGCCCTCCTGCTTTTCCTTCTTATATCTGCATTTGGTTTCCGGGGTTTACTAGTGCCTGCAGGGGACAGTGTGATGGGTGTGGAATTCAGGAAATAAATCTGAGTGTCTACATTTTAGCAGTTGTGGGACAAATTTTGGAGGAAGACATTTCTGCATTAAATCAAGTTTTGTGAAGAATCCGATCTATTATTTTTCCATTGTTCTCTAATCCCTTTTTTCTTGGTGTCACTTAAAAACCCTTCTAACTCTATATCTTTATTGCAAAGAATGCAGTATTCCAAAATGTTCTTAATACTATGGCTCTACTAAAAGAAACTGAGTCATCTTTTCAGATGGGGAAGGGTTGCAGTTAGAAAAACCTAGATGCCAAAACTTTTGAGGGTTTGCTTCAAGTACTAATCCTGATATAACTCCAATATATATTAAATATGTATCTTATATATACTTATATATTAGATATGTATCTCATATATATACATATATATAGGATCATAACTAATATTCACTGAACCAGGAACTATTTCTTTTTTTGGGGGGCGGGGGGTGGAACTATTTCCATTCAATCTTCACAACAGCCCTATGACTATTCTTTTTTTTAATTTATTTATTTATTTATTTATTTATTTATTTATTTATTTATTTATGGCTGCATTGGGTCTTCGTTGCTGCGCGCGGGCTTCCTCTAGTTGCTTTGAGCAGGGGCTACTCTTCGTTGCGGTGCACGGGCTTCTTATTGCGGTGGCTTCTCTCGTTGCGGAGCACAGGCTCTAGGCGCGCAGGCTTCAGTAGTTGCAGCACGCGGGCTTCAGTAGTTGTGGCACGTGGGCTCAGTTGTTGTGGCAGGAGGGCTTCAGTAGTTGTGGCTCGCAGGCTTTAGAGCGCAGGCTCAGTAGTTGTGGCGCACAGGCTTAGTTGCTCCGTGGCATGTGGGATCTTCCTGGACCAGGGCTCGAACGCGTGTCCCCTGCATTGGCAGGTGGATTCTTAACCACTGAGCCACCAGGGAAGTCCCCTATGACTATTCTTATCCCCCAGGGACTGTTCTTATCCTCTCATCCAAAAATGAAGCTATTAAGGACTAAAAAGGAAATTCTTTTGCCAAATAGCAAACAACTGGTAGTAGATCTGGAAGCAGTGATTGCTCTTCTGTGCTATATAATTTTGAAATTAAGTTTAAAGTAGGATTAATGAATGGGCATATAAAATGTCCCTGCCACTGCAGGAGACACTTCGGCATATACCCCGTGACCCACAATTCTACTTGTAATTCTACATGAATGTTCGTGGTTCGCAGTGTCCATCAATACAGGAATTGGTCAACAATAGTACATCCATAAGATGGGAAACTAGAAAGTAGTTAAAAGAACAGAACTAAACCTATTTAGAGCAGCACAGATAGATCTCAAAAACATACTGTTTTTCAAATAAAGTAAATCAGAGAACAAAACTAATAGTATGATACCATTTATGTTTTTAAAATACATGTTAAACAAAATAACATATTTTCTATAGGCTTAAGTATGAATGCAGAAAGTATTTTTGTAATGGTCTGGAGGATACTCACCAAACATATTTAATAATTACCTCTGGAGAACAGGGGAAGGGGATCAGGATTAGAGGTGATTGACAAAAGGAACTATAGTTTATATGTAATGTTCTCATTTTTAAAGGAAAAGTGGATATAACTGTAATATTAAAATCAATTTCTTAATTAAGTGAAAGACAACTGAAAGCATGTTTAAAGAGGCCAATTTACTATGTTCTCAGCTTTCACATCCTAATCTTCAGACTTAAGAAACTGAATACCATGTGAATTCTTTACTGGCTGCAGAGGCAACAGGAAACCCTGAACTTGAACCTCAGCGTGCACAAGGCGGCAGAGGTAAAAAGAAGAATCACTGAATTTCCAGCAGTACTTGGAATGTATTTTTTGGGCAGCAAGAAGGTTTTGACTACATTTCGGACAGGAAGTTCACCACAAAAATGAATGGAATAATACAATATTATAGCCAAAACAGTATCTTCAAGGATTAAAACAAGAATTCAATGATTCTTAATGTTTTTATTAACTCTAAAAAGATCTCCAATTAACAAAGGACAAGCCAGAGAGAGAAAACAACCTAAATAACATCTGTGTTGCACTAAACCCCTGCTTCCTCTTCCAAGGTAACTCTTAGCTCTGCCCAAAGAAAACTCAACAAAAATGATGCTACTTCATCATTTTGATAATATTTCTTCTGTTCAAAGGAGGCCATGACCTCCAGCATACACACTCCTGACAGCGACAGTCTCCTGAGAGATGAATTTTGTAAACAATGAGAAGATTGCGGAACGTTAGCATATGTAATCTCTCCAGGTTTCACATTAGAAAGAAACCAAATAATTTTTAACCTCCTCAGAAGAATTCTTGCAAGGTGACAAAGCAAGATGACAAGGCAAGATCCACAAGTAAGTTTTCAGAATTAATTTTTCTCTTTTGTGTCCAGAATAAAACGGGTTAAAGGCAGATTTCAAATCCCAAACCGCAATGCATAGCATCTCTCATTACTAATCATGAAGAGGACAAGGGTGTCCTCAGCACACTCTAGAGGACAGACTAGAGTGGGCAGACTCCTGTTTAGGAAGCCCTTCCTTTCTAAAGGGCTAATCTCACCCTCTCTCCTCCCCAGGACCTGCATCACATCATCCCTAATAAAGAGCGCAGCAGGAGGCAGCTGGGGAAGATCAAAGGAGGGGTCAGAGGCCACAAGAAAATCAACTAATGGACAGTGTATTCACCTGAATAGTAACCCTCTCGGGACTTCCCTGGTGGTCCAGTGGTTAAGAATTTGCCTTCCAATGCAGGGGACACGGGTTCGATCCCTGGTCGGGGAACTAAGATCCCACATGCCACGGGGCAACTAAGCCCGTGCGCCACAACTACTGAGCCCGTGCACTCCGGAGCCCATGTGCCACAACTAGAGAGAAGCCTGTGCGCCACAATGAAAGATGCCGCGTGCCACAACTAAGACCCGATGCAGCCAAAAAAAAAAGTAATCCTCTCACTCTTCTCATATTTGCAATTTCAAAGTCTTCACACTCCATTTTTACCCTCTGCTTAATTTTCTGAAAGACCTGACCAATCAAAATTCCCACCTGACCACACCACTATCTTCCAGTTATTCTCTCATACAGCCTATGCTTCTCCTTCACAGCACTTACACAATGGTAAGGAATACATTATATGTGTAATTAAGTATTTAATGTCTCCCTCCCTCAGAAGACTGTGATGTTCACGGAGTCATACCTAGCACCAAACCAGTACCTCACAATGTAAATGTCCAATAATTATTCGTAGAATAAGTGAATGGATGGATGGATGGATGGATAGATGCTCTTTTTATTAATATCCTAGTCCTCCCATTTGATTCACTCCACAATCTCATCCTGTTCTCATCTGCTATACCAGGTTCCATCAGTCTCTGGAGCTGGCTGATTTCTACTGCACACCGAGCCCCAGCGATGATGGGCTAGTTTAGGAAACACACAGATTCTCCCACTATGACCCATCGCAGCCGGTCCGTCTCCAGTAGCATTAGTATCCAGACACCATGGATGTATCACATAACCATAAGCCCTGACAAGAGAAAAGTTGTCTTGCCTTTGACTCTGTGGGTGTTCTGGAACATACTTCCCAGTCACTGAATAGCTTCTTCTATATCATGGCAGGATCATAAACTAAAGGCTAGCCCCCACCCCACTAGTGTTTCCTGTAATCTTCACAGTTTACCAAAGGTCAAGATCTTAGAGAATGACTTTAACTTCCATGCAAAGTTTCAAGTTTATTTCTTATCCAATGTCAAAACAAGAAAAACAAAAAAGGAATTAAGCAAATGGCAGGAAAGAAAGATTGAAAGAGGGAACGAATAAGAGGAAGCGAGTGTCCTGTGTGTGCTGTTGGTGCCGTGCACTTGTTAGGGGTGGACCAGTGTGACTTGGCTCTTCCAAGCAGATCAACGTGAGTCACACGATCTACCGGAACCATGAGGTAAAGCAAACAAGTTGCTCGGTAACAGGACACCTGTTCACTACAGGAAATCACAACCAATTTCAAAACCCGCGGAACAGTCCAATGGCATAATGCCAAGCCTTTGTTCAGTAAAAGCACTTCTATAGCAGGGTCAAAACAATGGAGTCCAAATAGGCATCTCTCTCGGGTTTTGGTTTTTCAGGGATAATTTAGAAGTAGAGCAGAGAATGAATGAATGCAGCTTCTTCAGTCAATCCTCTGAATGTCATTGGACAACATCAGCTTAGCTAATATCAGAAACACATTCCTGAGACCTCTTGTATTAAGACTCATCATCTGGATCCAGCCTCCTGCTGAGACCAGTAAAATATGTCCTGCTAGGTGAGAATAGAGGCTTCATATATCTAACTCCAACTTACCAAGCTCTCAAATGTCATATGTGCTAAGCTGATGTAATAATTGTAAGGCATTTCAACATTAGGATTGAAAATGGCTCTGCCAAGACTGCATCCAAAAGTAAATGTCGACGGATGCCGCCTCACTCTCCTCCCTTCCTCGCATCGCCTTTTGTGCTGATCTAACCTTCCCACTGCTGCAGAGTAGACGGGATGAAATGCACACCTGGTCAGGTCCCTCCCTACCTACCAAAGCTGCCCATCTTAGACAAGGTAAGGGATAATCTCCTTAAGTTGTACAAATCTCCTCTCAATCACCAAAGGCCTGTTATCAGTGTTTCTGTCCCAATGTCAATATCTAGCCTAACCTTCAGTCACATGGAAAAAATGAGATTTGTCTAAACATGCCATGTATCTTTCACAACTGTCCCATGCTTGAGGTCCTTCTACCTCCTTCCCAGGCTCCTCCTCCACTTGACAAACGCCTGGACTCAATTCAAGAGTTAGAATTGGCTTCTCTGTGAAACTTTCCTAGGATACCCAGGCAGAATTCTTTTTTTTTTTTTTTTTAATGTTTATTGGAGTACAGTTGATTTACAATGTTGTGTTCGTTTCTGTTGTACAGCAAAGTGAATCAGTTATATATATACATATATCCACTCTTTTTTAGATTCTATTCCCATATAGGTCATTACAGAATATTGAATAGAGTTTCCTGTGCTACACAGTAGGTTCTTAGTAGTTATCTATCAATATTTTATATATATTAGTTTGTATGTGTCAATCCCGGTCTCCCAATTTATCCCTCCCCACTCCTTACCCGCTTAGTAACCATAAGTTTGTTTTCTACTTCTGTGACTCTATTTCTGTTTTGTAGATAGGTTCATCTGTACCATTTTTTTTAGATTCTTTACCCAATTTACCACTCATCCTCAGCTTGTTTTATTTATTTTGGTTAATAATTCTCTGATTGTATAATCAATGAAAAAAGATAAATGTCACCCACATTCTTACCAGAGACAATACTGATATATTTTCATGCATTTCTTTATAGTACTTTTCTTACACATATATATTGTGTGCTTTTTTAAAAACACAATAGGGGTTACACTATAACAATAATTTGATATCCTATCTTCTTCGCTAAATATTAATATTTTCCCAAGTATTCTTTTAAAACGTTAAGAGATGCACAACATTCCAACATAAAGCTGTAATTTAATCTCACTATTCTATTGATAGACATTTAGTTCTTTTTCCTATCTGTCACTATTACACATCTGTTAGAATTTCTGATTGTTTCCTTAAGATAAATTCCTGGAAGGGAAACAGCTGGGTCAAAGTGAATAAAAATTTTAAGGATTTTCGTACATGTATCAACACATAAGCAGCACTAACTTACATTCCTACCGATAATTTATTATAATAGTTTCATGACACTAAGGGTCACTGCTTACTCAATCCCTTCCCAATATTTCTCTATCACTTTAAATATGTCTGCATTTTAATATTTATCAAATGAATAATAACACAGTAACATGAGTTACCATTTTTTGAGGATTTGAGCTACATAAGCACAACATAAGCACTGTACTAACACGATTACATTCAATCCTTATAATTCTTACAGAAGAGAATTCTCCTCCTCTCCCAGGCTTGCCCAACAGATAGTGAGTGACAGAACCTGACAACAAACCCACAGCCTACCTGACCTAAATCCATGCTTTGACCAGGGGGTCTACAAATGTTTTTGCTTATGCAACCTATCAGTATCAATTTGTAGAATAAATTTGAATATTGATTTATGTAAAAATATACTACTGTCATATTAGGCATATTACCAAATATACACAAAAATACAAATTAAGATGAGATTAAAATAATAATGCAAATATTTTCTTCCTGAACCTCTCATAAATCATTTTGCACACCTCCTGTAGACACAAGCCCACTCTGAGGAGCACAGCCCTTATCTTCTACACTAGTTTTTATGTCTACCACTAGGACATAAGCTCCATGAGGGCAGGCCCTGTGCCTGTTTTTTAGCACTGTATCTCCAGTGTCTACACTGCCTGGTACACTAATGAAAGACATGTTGAATATTAATAAATGAATAAATGATTCAGCTGCAAGGATGTGGGTTTGAGGGAAGAATCTAGAAATCAGTTATATTTGTATCCCTAGCACCAAGCATATTTCCTAGCACATGATGGACACCTCTATAAATGTCTGCTGAGTGGATATACATTTGCTGTTTGATGAGTAAATGAGTGAATGGATGGATGATGGATGGATGGATGGACAGATGGACAAACAGAATGGAAAGGCTTCTTCCCCCCTGTTCACATCTCTAGGATTAGCATATCAAAGATAAAAATACCTGGCTGAACTTATTTATTTAATTTCAATAACACTTTACTACTGCTAAACAGTGGTCCTGTTGGAACAAGTATAGATGGAGTTTCACTCACCTCTTGTAAAAATAGAAAGTAACAAGCCTCATATTTTTAAAATTAGCCCTGGCGAGAGATCAACCTAGAACAGAGATATGAGCTTCACAAGAAGATGGGAGGGAGAGGAGATAGTTGACCAAGATGCATTGGGGAGGAAAGGCCATGAATTATTTATTCATCCTCATCTTGCTAGATAAGAATAAAAGTTTAAAAGACTGAAAAAATACTTACCTTGAAGGAACCAAAATTATAACTCAATCCTTGTTAGGGTGAAGGTCTCTTCCTATCTAATTTGTAATTTTTCTGTATCTTGTTATGAAAATATCTTGACTAATAAAATTGCAATTGTTTCTTTAACTCATCCTGTCTTCAGAAGCTTATTGTCACTCCCTGTGTAACAGCTATTCTGAATCTCAAGGTTTTACATGCTACATGGACATGAGGGGAAATTACATTAATCCACACTCTCAGTATCTTTAGCTTGTAACCTTGCTGATACGTCACTTACATTCACTTGTTAATCAGAAAACATTAAGATGTTTTGTCTTGCCTTTTTTCTTCAGTTGTGACTGTAATTTAAAAAATCATTTCTAAAATGAGCATAAATGTAGAAGCTCTTCAAACAGCTATTAGCCTCTCTTTGCTTATTTCCATTCTTGAGGTGGTTATGATTACCTCACCAGAATGTAAACTCCATGGGCGTTATTATTTATAGACACCAGGTAGTAAATAGTAATCATGCTAGCTCTGTATTAAGCATGATTCAAATACAATGTCATTTAATCCCAAGTGCAACCATGTGAAGCTGTTACAACTATCCACATTGCATAAAAAAGAAATTTAGGTTCAAAGATGATAAGGCATTTGATCTGAATCCCACAGCTGTGTTTTCTGGCTCCTCTCTTCCCCTCCCCTCCTCCCCGCTTCCCTTTCCTCCTTCCCCCGTCTCCTTCCCTCTCCTCTCCTTTCTACCCTCAACTCTAACCTCTTACTCTGACACACTCTACCTAGCCACTGTGACCTGTTTTCAGTCTTTAAATCAATGTTCCCTGAGCCTCAATCTAAGTTAGTTTCCTGTGTTATTCACTCTCATATCACCTAATACTTATCCTTCGTGTTACCACCAATTTAACTATTATTTATTTGTATGATTATTTACTTAATATCTATGTCCTCCACTAGACTATGAGGTCCACAGAGGCAGGAAAATGCCTGTTCTGTTCACCACTGTGTTCCCAGTGACTGGGTATCAGTAAAGATCACAGAGTGAATGAAGGAGTGAGTGAAATGGCACAGCCAGAATTCAAACCAAAGCCTATCTGACTCCAAAGCCCATATTGTTAATCACTATGTTATCATCATATATAGATATGCAATCATGTCTCCCTAAATTGAATTCTTTTCTGACCTTCATTCAATACTTCTGTCTGCAAGGCAAGTCGGTGCTGTAGTAATGAGGTCCATTAGTAATGCTGTAGTAATGAGGTGCATTTCCATAACTAATTTTAACTTCACAAAATTTAACTGTAATAAATTCATAAATCTCTTTCCAACCACTTTTTGGAAGATTCCTGGGGGGAGGGATAAATTGGGAGATTGAGATTGACATATACACACTACTATATAGAAAATAGATAACTAATAAGAACCTACTGTATAGCACAGGGAACCCTACTCAATACTCTGTAATGACCTATTAGGGAAAAGAATCTTAAAAAGAGTGGATGTACGTATAAGTATAAGTGATTCACTTTGCTGTACAGCAGAAACTAACACAACAGTGTAAATTAACTATACTCCAATAAAAATTAATTTTAAAAAACGATTCTTGGGACTTCCCTGATGGTCCAGTGGGTAAGACTCCACGCTCCCAATGCAGGGGGCCCGGGTTCGATCCCTGGTCAGGGAACTAGATCCCACATGCATGCTGCAACTAAGAGTTCACATGCGGCAACTGGAGGATCCCGCGTGCCGCAACCAAGACCCAGCACAGCCAAAATAAATAAACAAATAATTGATTAACAAATAATTAAATAGATTCCTTCTGCTTTCTACAAGTTCCTGAATGTTGTACAGGTCGGGTCTAGTCAATTTAGAAGCTTATCTTTTCACTTAATATAAAGTCCTTTGAATTTTGTTTTAATCTGTTACCAAGTTATCTGTTACCAAGATTACTTCTTAGTTAAGAAAGTCACAGGCAAGTTAATTAATTTCAGGTCCTATTTTAAGTGACTAGCAATTTCTTAGTGTTTATATTGGATATATCTCCATGGGAGGTATCAGGTGTAGCTGTCAAGGCTAATAATGAATGCAGATTTGGGAACACTGTCACATATGGAATAGCTTCTGTGAGTGGAATGGTGGAAACAAAAATCTCTGTTGACAACTAGATGGGACATTTTAGTCATTGGAATCCTGTATATATATTTTCACATATTAATGATTCTAGAACTCTTCCCAAGTGGGATTTTTTTCACTCCACCTATTATCAAACACTTGATAAATTATCTCAAAGTGAAAATTTTTCCAAGGTATAATATTTTACTTCCTATGCTGAGTGGTGTGCTTGAAACTTTAATAAGTTGTCTATTCAAAGTGGCTCCTCAGGAATATTTCCCTTAGAATGAACTTGAAATATAGCTTAACCCATCTTCCAAAAGAGCAGTTCTCTAGTGCAATAAAATTGTCATAGGGAGATGTAAGTCTTGTTGGACTTCATTTCAATACTCATCATTTTATGTCAACCTTTAGGAGAAGGAGCAAGCAATTTTAAGATAAAATTTTCTGCAGCATTATTCACAATTCACAAGACATGGAAACAACCTAAAAGTCCATCAATGGATGAATGGATAAGGAAGAAAATGTGACATATTTATATCTATCTATATCTAAATAATGGAACACTACTCAACCATAAAAAAGAAAATCCTGCCATTTGCAACAACATGGATGGAACTTGAGGGCATTATGCTCAGTGAGATAAGTCAGACAGAGAAAGACAAATACTGTATGATCTCATACATGGAATCTAAAACAAGCAAAAAACTCATTAAAAAAAAAGATCAGATTTACAGTTACCAGAGGTGGGGGGCTGTCAGGGGTGGGGGGATTGGAAGAAGATAGTCAAAAGGTACAAACTTCCAGTTATAAGATAAATAAATGCTGGGGGTGTAATGTACAACATAATGACTATAGTTAACACTGTTGTACGATATATTTGAAAGTCCTAAATATATTTGAAAGTTCTCATCACAAGGAAAAAAACATTTTCTTTTTTTGTATCTATATGAGATGATGGGTATTAAATTTAAGTTAACTAAATTTATTGTGGTAATTACTTCACAATATATTTAAGTCAAGTCATTATGCTGTAAACCCTAAACTTACACAGTGCTGTATGTCAATCATATCAATAAAACTGGGAAAAAATATGTTCTATTATCTCTGTCTTAGTATCATCTCTTCTGTTGCTCAACAATGTTTTCTATACAATGTTTCTACACACAGTTTCATCTCCCTACAGGGCCACATTATAAATTTTGTGGGTCCTATGCACTTTTACCTTCATGGTCTCTTTCCTCCATAAAGATATTAAAAATTATATTTTATAACTAATTGGTATAAAGATGAACATATCAAAATATTACATATTAAAATATTTTTTCAACTTAAAAGTTATTTTTTTCTCTCTCTCTCCTGATTTTAAAAGAAATTAAAACATTCTCATGGGTCCCTTAAAATATGGTGGTCCCCAGTGACACTGATGGATAGATTGGTCTTGGAAACCCAGGGAAGAGTTGCTGTGGCCGTTTGAGTCCAAAGACACTTTGGAGGCAGAATACTCTCTTCCTTGTGGACCTCAGTCTTTTCTCTCAGGCCTTCAACAGACTAGGCGAGGCCCACCCACATTATGGAGGCTAATCTGCTTTACTCAAATCTATTGATCTAAATCTTAATCTCACCTAAAAAATACCTTCAACAGTGAAATATAGGTTGGTTTTTGGCTATATATCTTAGCCTAGCCAGGTTGACACACAGAAGTAACCATTATTTTGCTGTACACGTGAAACTAACACAACATTGTAATTTAACTATACTTCAAAAAAAAAAAAAGTAACCATTATACCCAGTATTTTTTAAAAAATATGATCTTGAGGTTGCTACCAGGCTGTTACACAAGGTTACAAAGATCTTCATGCAAATATCACTGCCAGACTAGAGAAGAAATAAATTGTCTCAAGGTCAAAATAATGTGAAACAAAACTGTATCACCTGTGTCTTGAACAAACCTAGCCTTGTAAACTTGAATAAATCTGAAAATTCTGATTTTGCTTTTAAGTAAATGTCAGCCTGCCCATTTGCCTTTATGAACAGAAGTGTAAGCATTCTTCTTTACCCAAATGGCATGGTTTTTAAACCAGGGACCAGAAATGGCCTTAAAATACTTAGTTAATTACCATCAGAAAGGAATATTTAACAGCCAATATGGACAAAACCATAATCATTGTTTTCGGCAGCTATTCTCAAAATTCAAACTGTCAATTCTAAATAAATCCAGGGGAAGTGAGGCTCCAACACATGGGAAAAGGAGAACCGGAGGGAGATGCAACCAGTGCTCAGATGTTGCCGGCCCTAGTGCGACCTAACACCTGACACGAGTGGTGCAGGCTGCGGGCGCTAATGAAGACCCCAGCTAATGCCCTTGCTTCCCAGGATGTGGCCCTGGAGTGGAAGCCTCTCACTACAGCCCTACAGGCAGGAAGCTCCCGGACGTAGAACGAATGGCGATGACTGAGTGCTGTGCCCACCGGGAAGCCCCCCCACCAGCACCCACTCCTCAGGCAAGGAGGGGAAACCATACCCTGGTTTCCCTGACATGGAGACACTATTTTTTAAATTTATTTTTTAAATTAATTTTTATTGGAGTATGGTTGCTTTACAATGTTGTGTTAGCCTCCACTGCACAACAAAATGAATCAGCCATACACATACAGATATCCCCTCCCTTTTGGAGAGACAACTGATGGGAACATACTGTATAGCCCAGGGAACTCTACCTAACGCACTGTGGTAACCTATATACATTACTGATACTATGTATAAAATAGATAACTAATGAGAACCTACTGTATAGCTCAGGGAACTCTACTCAAGGCTCTGTGGTGACCTAAATGGGAAGGAAGTCCATTTTCCCAAGTAAAGCAAAAAGGTAGACGTAGATAAGACAACAGACTTCAGGGACTTCAGGGATGGAAATAAAGAGCGTACAGCATGGCTGAACCTTCAGAGCCAGGGCAAAGTTAAGGATCTCAGTAGAGACTGCTGTCCAAGTCCACGAGGGAAGTCGAGGCCAAAGGGAACAGAGGATGGTGCTCAGCCCAATGCCCCACCCCACCTTCAGTGCCAAGAAACTCATAACCAACTCCACTCCCACCTGCAAAGACATTTCATCTAAGGGGAAAGGGAATGAGGAAAACAACTGGAATAAGTTTCCTTGAATTGACAAAATGGTATTTTTCTTCTAAAGAGAAGAAATAGTCTTCTGAGCTAAGCTGAGTTGTTATAAAATGTTACAAAGTTTTTGCCCACCTAAGTTACATCGTCTCTAAACCTTATACTCACTGTATATGTAGTAACTGAACTTCAGTCACTCACCAAAGAGAGCTATCCATCACAGCTAAATACATAAAGAAAACCGATACATAAGCAAAAAAGTAACAGACACAAGTTAATTAATCACTGCTTCAGGTTCTACAAGTTAGAGTGGCAGAAAGTTTATTTCTCTAGAGAAATGACTTCGCTAAGGTACAGCTTAATACACTTCAGCCTTTAGGGATAAATCTTATCAGGAACCTTCATATGAAGAAAGTTGTGCAATTAAAGACAATGCCCGTTATGTTCCATCATAATAACACTTTATGTTTATTTGAAAGGCCTCTGTGGTGTGAGTTCTGAGCACGAGTGGTTGTACTAACTTTAGCAAAGGCTGACTATTAGTCAGCTAGGGCTGTTGTAACAAAATACCTCAGATGGGTGACTTCAACCACACATTTATTACCTCACAGTTCTGGAGGCTGAGAAGTCCAAAATCAAGGTGCCAGCCAATTCAGATCCTCCTGAGAACTCTCTTCCTGGCTTGCAGATGGCCACCTTCTCACTGTGTCCTCACATGGCAGAAAGAGTTCTAGTCTTTCCTCTTCTTATAAGGACATTAATCCCATCATGGGGGTCCCACCTTCATGACCTCATCTAGACCTAATTACCTTCCAAAGGCCCCACCTCCTAATACTATCACATTGGGGGTTAGGATTTCAACATGCAAACCTGTGGAGGACACAAATATTCCATCCACAACAGACCGCACGTTGAATTGCATGGAGTGGGAACAGGTAAATCCAAAGTGTAGGCAGTGGAAGGGCACTGGGGGTGAAGGCAGCCAGTCCACGTTCTGTTCATCAATTAATCACCCCGAGTTCTCCCTACTTCCTAATCCATATCCCTAACTGGCAATTCCAAGCATGGAACCTTCCAGAGGTCTCTGGGAAGAACAATTCCACCTCCACTGCTATCTTCTCCTATGCCATTTATTCACCATCATGACGCCACTGCCTTTGTATTTTCTAGAATGGTTAAAAAAATTAAAAAATTTTGGTCTTCTTCCCAACAGTGTTGGAGAATGATTCTATTATCTACTTTTTCTCCTCTTTTAATGGGGTTTAGAGAAGCAGAGGACATAAACACATGTACTCAAGTCCAGAATCTTGAGCAAAAAGCCCAAATCAGCTATTAATAATCCCATTTTCACAAAGAGGACACTGAGGCCTAGAAGGGTTAAGCAACGTTTTCAAATGGTGGGGCTGACTTACACCATATCTTCTAACTTACTGTCTAATACATAGTTCTTTATAAGCCCCCTCAAATTATTTGGGAAGTAATGGTTAGTTTATCAATATTTCCCAGAAAATTTAAGGTGGAAATTAACCTTAAAACATCCAGAAACCAGACCTAGACAAAGTGAGGAATGAGCTCAAGACAACAAAATCAACTCATTTCAGAGTCAGCAAGATCCAGGGTTCTTGACTCCCTGGCTAATATTCTTTTTAGGCCAACAGACGTTTGCTCAACAGATGACTGAGTTGACAAGCAAACGATTTTCTTATGAGGTGCCCATAATAGGGAGAATTTGTTCCCTTCATTTGTTCCTCTCAGTTTCCCTGGTCTGCTTATCCTCAACCATCACATGGTAAATTTCACTGTGAATTTAAAAATCCTTCTCACTCTCTCCCTAGAAAACCTCTTATTTCTCCGGCCTTCCTTTGTTCATAACTTCAAGAACCATCTCAACGGTGATGAGCCCCATATATCAGACGATCCCCAGCCAAAACCTGTCTTTTGGGCTCAGGATCTACCTAGCTAACTGCCTTCTGGATATAACGTGGAAACCAGACAGACCCTGCACACGCAACATGTCTCAATCTGAGCTCATGCTATTTTCCCCCAACTTGTTCTTCCTCCATCTCGGTGAATGGCACCAAACATCCACCCGGTTCCTCCAGCCGGAAACCTGTGCTTTACAATCTCTCCCTCCTCCCAGCTGCGATGCATCTGTCTTGTTGACTCTCACCCCTAAATAACGACTCACCCTCAACCTCGTCCACCATCCAAGTCCTGGTTACCATAGCAGCCGGCACACAGTCTCCCTGACGTCAGATTTACTCCCCACACTCACCACTCACCTAGCCTCTAGTCCATTTATAGCCAGAGTGATCTTTTCAAAATGCAGAAGCGTTCAATATTCCCAAGGCTTGACATTCTCCAGGGACTTCCCCTTGGCCTCGGGACAAAATCCAAACTCCTATGGAGTCCTGCATAACCTGACCCCCGCCTACCTCACCGGCTTCATCTCCCACTACTCTTCCCACCTCACGGTCTCTCCCAACCACACTCCCGCCACAGTGGCTTCCACAGTTGCCCGAATGGACTTTGCTTCTTCCCATTCCCCACCGTGTGCGGTGGAGAAAACTTATCCAGCACTCCCAGCCCCGATCCTTTGCCTAGCTAACTCCTACTCACCTCCCAGAGCTCAGCTGACATTTCACTTCCTGGGGGAAGACCACCCCCAGCACCAAGTCCAGGGGACACTTTCACTCCTTACCTGACCTGACCTCCCTCTGGCACTTGCCACACAAAGGACACCCTCCTTGACCTCTCCTGACTCACACCCGGCGGGCCACCACTCTCCCAGGCAGCTCTCCTTTTCTCTGATGCACCTGGCCCTCCTCTACCAGTACCCCCTGCAGCTCTACCCACTCCAGCCATGCTTGCCTTCTTCCTTTTTTCAAACTTTTATTTATGACCCCATTTATTATTTACTTAACTATACTGTGAGCTCAATAGTTAGAAACAGCCTCTTCTACTTAGTATCCCGATTTATTACAGGCACGTACTTTCTTTAAAGTTTTATTTCAGTCTTACAGGAAAGTTACAAGAATAATCAAGTATATGCTTCGCTTAGATTCATCAGCTGTGAGAACATTTTGTCACATTTGACTTATTCCTTTCTCTCTGTACATTACAATCATGATAGCCGAATCATTTGTGAGTACTTTGCAGACATCATAGCCTTTAAACCCTAAATACTTCAGCATGTATCTCCTAAGAACAAGGACATTCCTTTGCATACAGCTGTCAGATTCAAGAAATTAACTATGATACCGTATTATTCACCAGTTATCTCGATAATGTTCCTTAGAGCAACTATAAATGTGTGGCATGTAGTGTCAGGTATCTTTAGTCTGTTTAATCCAGTTCTCGGCCTTCCTTTCTCTTTCAGAACATCAATAACGGGATAAACTGGCATATGGCTCCTGACATGAAGCACTGAGAAGTAAACAACGTGTCTCATATAGAATCACCATAAATGCCAAAAGTGATTAACTTGAATCTAAGGATGAGGAAACATGAGGCATACCCAAACTGAGGGACATGCTACAAACTGTACTCTTTTTAAACACATTGCCCCTAAGTGCCTGTAGTTGCCCTTGTTATTTCTGAGAACACTCCCTCCCATCATCACCGACAACTCCGCACAGATGTCTTCTTCTTGGAGAGCCCTCCGGACCCACTCCATCCCCAGCCCCATCCCCACCCCAGTCAACCTCCATCCTGCTATCCCACTTCATTGCCTTTCGAAGCATTTAACACACTTTGAAATTACCTTGTTTATCTATTTGTTTTCTTTTGTTATCTATTTCCACCACTAAAATATAACTTTTATGAGTAGTGCGACCTTATCTAAAACAGTGCCTGCTTTAGACTAGGCCCTCACTTTTTAACTGTTGAAGGAAAGAATTTCCATATCTTTGGTGCCCTAAGACTCAAAGAACGTTCGCCACATGGGTGACTCGTGCAATGTATGATTCACCAAGCAGAACTTTTCTGGTTCAGGTTTCCTCCCAAGTTCTCATTTTTGCTTACTCCAAATAGTCACAAAATTTCAACACCAAGACCTTCCTTTTTGATTCTCCACTCTACCCATTTCATTCACCCTTAAGTAGAAAAGACTTAGGAAAATGTGATAATTATAGTCAGTTCTTAATATTGTTCCCCTTTGCACTGACGTTGAGATTAGACGATGCTGAGCTGGAAATGCTGAAAAATACATTTCTGTACAAAGCTAACAGGGAAGGTTCAGGAGGGACAGCATAAGGGTAAATTCAGTCAACTTAAAAAGGAAGTTACTGCAATTACTCAGAAATAAAATTCACATATTTCCTTTTATTAGCAATATTTAAAATATTTTATTCAAGCACTATGGAAACATGTAGGGATAGAAGCCATAATCAATAGTGGCGCTGGTATCAGTAAGAGAAAGAGTGCAGTGTTACTGGTCCGCCTCAGCAATGCTTTGAACTTCTCTGACTTAGATCAAAGTCACCAAAGCACCAATTTCAAAGGAAAAAAATTGGAAGCGAAACAAAGAAAAAAAGAAACCTTGGGTAAATAACCTAGCATAAATAATTCCTAGCACAGCAAATGTTACTCCCTTTTTAAATTAAAATTTTTAATTGTCCTTGAACACAGAAAAAGTAAGTCTTTGTAATGAGTCAACTTAACTCAAGTACAAACCAAGAAGCACTCACTATTGTTTCAAATACACTACCCATTACATTTGGCAACATTGAGTAAAGATACACACGACCTTTTCAAAATATGAAAGGAAAAACTTGCTCTCTGGTGTTCAAAAAGTTCTTTTCTCCTACCTGTTCTTTGAATGCTTTCCCTCATGCTGCATTCTAAAGCCAGGTGGTCAAAGAATAATTAGATACCAAGAGAAATTAAGTGCTACAGTTAAAATCAAGTTGTATATACAAATGAATTAAATGGTTATCATTCCTTTTTTTTAGCTTTTTATTCTGAAGTAATTTTAGACCCAGAAAAAAGTTGCAAAATTAGAAGAGAGAGATTCTGTATACCCTTTACCCAGCTTCCCCTAATGTTAATTACATAACTGAAGTCCACTAAAACCAGGAAATTAACGTTGATGCAATACTATTAACTAAACTACAGATCTCATTCAAATTTCACCAGTTTTCTAATAATGACCTTCTTATGGTCCAGGAGCCAACTCAGGCTCCCACATTGCATCTAGCTGTCATGTCTCCTTAGTCTCTGCCAATCATGACCTTGACACTTTTGAAGAGTACTGGCCAATTATTTTGCAGAAAATCCTTCAAGGTGGGTTTGTCTAATGTTTTCTCATGATCAGACTGTTATGATTTATTTTTGATAGTATAAAGCTCTTTTTTATTTGAAACAAGGGAAAACATTTAGTTACTTATCTAGTTCAATCCTTACCAATAGAGTACACTTTCTAGGAGTTTGTCCTATTGATTGTTTCATAGTCTAAAGGTATTTATTCCCTTGGGCAAGGAGAAAAAGTCATCCTGTTAACTTTTACAGCCATATCCCAAATATTTTATATACTTTTCTTCTTCTTTATAATGACTTAACCAAGTTTGTATTTTTAGCTTTTTAAATAGTTCCCTTACCAAATTTTTGTCTGGTGTATCTCTCAAATATTAACAGAGGTAAGTTAAAAGTGTTCTACTGTAGTTGTGAATTTGTTTATATCTCCTTATAGATTTTTGCTTCTGTCAATTTTTGTTTTATATATTTAGAGGCCATTTTATTAGATGCATACACATTTAGAATTGCTAAAGTTCCTGATGAATAAAAATTTTTATTATGTGATAGTGATATAATTT
The DNA here is from genome assembly GCF_949987535.1 of Balaenoptera acutorostrata. Classification (NCBI taxonomy): domain Eukaryota; kingdom Metazoa; phylum Chordata; class Mammalia; order Artiodactyla; family Balaenopteridae; genus Balaenoptera; species Balaenoptera acutorostrata. The sequence goes on from NC_080077.1 coordinate 15,085,956, forward strand.
GTGTTATTATTGTGGCTTTCTTTACCTCTAGTAATGCTTTTTTGCCTTAAAACTATTCTGTATAATATTATTATGCCTAATAAGCTTTCTTTTGCTTATTATGTATCTGGTAAATCTTTTCATACACTTTGCTTTCAACTTTTCCATATACTTTTGTTTATATGTGTCTTTCATAAATAGCGTATACCTGGATTTTTAAAAAATTCAATGTGACAGTTTTGTTGGTTAACTGAGCACTTAGTCCATTTATATTTCTTGTAATTACTGGTACATTTGTATTTCTTTTCATCATCTTTTTTTTTCCTTAACTTTTTCTGTTTCTTTTTCTCTCCCTTCTTACCTTTTTTGGGAAGCTTTAGGGTTGTTTTTTTTTTTTCTTCATATCTAGAATAGGGAGGCTTCTGACTTAAGTTCATATGAAGATGTGATTAGAGTCAGATCTTTTCTTAAGGTGGATTAAAAGGAGAAAACCAAAAAGAACAGAGCAAATCAGAAGAGAGAGGAAATGGGGCTTCCCTGGTGGCGCAGTGGTTGAGAATCTGCCTGCCGATGGAGGGGACACAGGTTCAAGCCCTGGTCTGGGAAGATCCCACATGCCGCGGAGCAACTAGGCCCATGAGCCACAACTACTGAGCCTGCGCGTCTGGAGCCTGTGCTCCACAACAAGAGAGGCCGCGATAGTGAGAGGCCTGCGCACCACGATGAAGAGTGGCCCCCGCTCGCCGCAACTAGAGAAAGCCCTCGTACAGAAACGAAGACCCAACACACCCAAAATAAAATAAAATTAATTAATTAATTAATTTAAAAAAAAAAAAAAGAAGAGAGAGGAAATGGTTCTTTAAAAGGTGGAAAATAGGGACTTCCTGGCAGTCCAGTGGTTAAGACTCCTCGCTTCCACTGCAGGGGACACGGGTTCGATCCCTGGTTGGGAAGCTAAGATCCCGCATGCTACACGGTGCAGCCAAAAAAAAAGAAAAAAAAGTGGAAATAGATACTATTTCACACCTAGTAGGATGGCTACGAGAGAGAGAGGGAGGAGGGAGGGAGGGAGGGAGGAAGGAAGGAAGGGAAGGGAAAATACAAGTGCGGACAAGGATGTGGAGAAACTGGAACATTTGTGCAATGCTGATGAGAATGTAAAATGGTGTATCCACTAAAACAGTATGGCAGTTCCTCAAAAAATTAAAAATTGAATTACCACATAATCCAGCAATTCCAATTCTTATATCCAAAAGAATTGAAAGCAAGATCTTGAGGAGATATTTGTACACCCATGATCATAGTAGCATTATTAACAGTAAAACAGTCCAAGTGTCCTTGTACTGATGAATGAATAAACAAAACATGGTATATACATACAATGGAATGCCATTCAGCCTTAAAAAGGGAGGAAATTCTAACGCGTGTTGCAACATGGATGAACCTTGAGGGTATGATGCTAAGTAAAGCAAACCAGTCACAGAAGGACAAATACTGTATGATTCTACTTATATGAGCTGACTAGAGGAGTCAAATTCAGACACAGAAAATAGAATGGCGGTTGCCAGGAGCCGGGGTGACGAGGGAATGGGGAGTTATTGCTTAGTGGGTACAGAATATCAGTTTTCCAAAATGAAAAGAGTTTCAGAGATAGATGGTGGCGACAGCTGCACAATAATGTGACTGTACTTAAGGCCACTGAACTGTACACTTAAATATTACGATGGTAAATTTTATATGTATTTTACCACAATTTTTTAAAAGTTTGAAATGGTGGGGAAATAAAGGAAAAGTGACTTTACTTCCTTCATAATTATACATGACCAGCTCTAAGTCCTTTACTTTAAGGAACTATAGCTGTTGATTTACACTCGCTTCTCAAAACAACCCCATCAGACAGCAATTCTAATTAACCCTTGTTTTACAGAGAGGAATGAAACTTGCTCAAATCCCCAACAATGGTATATACTGGAGCCATAACTTTGGTTCAGGTCTTCCAAATACATGAAAACACTGACACAGCAAAGTAGCTCCATATGTTTGTGGCCTCTGAGTCCAAATCCAAGCACTTTTCACCAAATGAATGCTAGAGCTTTTTGCTGACTGATGATATAATTTGGTGACATTTTCAGCTTCCATACCTTATTTCAGATGCATGGCAAAGTTACACTGTTCTGCTCAAAGTGACATCTGTAAATTTCCCCAAAGCATGTTTCTGTCTTCCAGGCTTGAGCTGTGACACTTCAATTCACACAATATTGCTCTTAGTATTTGTCACTTTTCCTAGCCTAGTAAAGCTCTGCTGATGATAAGGGGTAAATCCAACTTGAGAAAAATACAACATTAGATTTGGTGCAGGGATGACACTACAAATGACACAGTCTTGTTATGGGTTCTTGTAGACTCTTGATTTTTCATTGACACCAGGGACTGTGTCAGTTTCATTTCTGTATCCTCAGTCCCTCACACAGATCCTCAGTAACTGACTGCTGACGTGGTCCTGAGGTAAGGATGGAGGTGTCAGGGATGGTGGCAGTGGTGTTGACGTAAGGGAATCTCACAAGTTATAAAGACTAATAATAGCTAATAGATAAAATAGATAAACAACAACAAGGACCTACTGTGGAGCACAGGGAACTCTACTCAATATCCTGTAATAAGCCATAATGGAAAAGAATCTGAAAAATTATACATTATATATATATATAAATAACTGAATCACTTTGCTGTACACCTGAAACTAATACAACATTGTAAATCAACTCTACTTCAATTAAAATAAAAGAAAGAATAAGAAGAGCGAATATTAAGAAGCATTTACTCTGTCACTCTGTTGGGAGCTTTATATATATGAACTGTGAATCCCCAAACCACACTATGTCATAAGCATTATGATCCCATGTTTCAGATGAAGAAACTGAAGTTCTGAGACATTAAGTAATTTTTTTGCCCAAAGTGTCACAGATAAGTGGTATACTCAGGACTGCTTGAACTCAAAGCTAATACCTCTGGTCCCTGCAGTATTCTACTTCCTCATACAATTGCATATTATCCCTGCTTTGTATTTTAATCAGTTTTTCAGTGTCATAATGGTGTGGTAGGAAAAGTACTAAACTTTCAAAAGAAAGATATTTAAGTTCCCGCTCCATTATTTGCTAATTGAGCAAGCTATAGAATCTGTATAATGGGAAATTTCTGCCTTGCCTATCTGAGTTATAAGATTGTCTCAGATGAAGTATTTTGGAAACTGAGAAAACAATTATAATAAATGCTGGCCTTTAGCTTCTACTTTTATTCTCAATAAAATTTAGGTATTTCAGGTCAATTAAAATCTTGGGCTTGGTGGATATTTTCCTTTATGTAGGTAGTAAAATTTATCCTAAAAATCTCAACATGGCGGCTTCCCTGGTGGCGCAGTGGTTAAGAATCCGCCTGCCAGTGCAGGGGACACGGGTTCGAGCCCTGGCCTGGGAAGATTCCACATGCCGTGAAGCAACTAAGCCCGTGCGCCACAACTACTGAGCCTGCGCTCTAGAGCCCACAAGACACAACTACTGAGCCGGCGTGCCACAACTACTGAAGCTCGCACACCTAGAGCCCGTGTTCCGCAACAAGAGAAGACACCGCAATGAGAAGCCCGCGCACAGCAGTGAAGAGTGGTCCCCGCTCGCCGCAACTAGAGAAAGCCCGCGTGCAGCAACAAAGACCCAATGCGGCCAAAAAAATAAAATAAATAAACTTTTTTTTTTTTAATCTCAATAAGATTACTCAAAATGATCACTTATTTATTACTAAAACTTACTTATTTTTCCACCTTTACAGTAGAAAACTCTGGCACATACCACTGGTTAGGAATATCACCAATAGTGGGACAAACTGACATCATGCAACTCTTGCTGTGACACACTGAGACACACCACTTATATAGTATGCCTACCAAAAATCTTATCATGAAAAACAATCAGATAAACCTATTCTGCAGAACAAATGACCTAGAGTCTGTAAAAATATCAGTATTATTGAAGACAGAGAAATGCTGAGGAACTGTTCCAGATTTACAGAGACTAAAGACACACAAGTAAATATAATGTGTGATCCTGAAATGAAAAAAAAAAAAAAATTGCAGTAAATGGCATTATTAGGACAATTGGCAAAATTTCAGCAGATAGTGTACATTAGAAAATACTATTACAACAATGCTAAACACCCTGAATTTGATCATTGTATTTTGGTTAGAGAATGCCCTTGTTCTTAGGAGATAACACACTAGAGTATTTAGGGATGAAGAGCCATGAAGTTTGTAATTTACTTTCAGTTTGTTCCCCAAACAAATATAAATAATATAAAAATTCTACATACTCATGCATGGGCTAATATTCTTAATTCACAGAGGATACCAAATTGGGATAAAATATGCAAATGTCCAGTGGAAGAAAAATTAATTTTATTTGTACAAGACCGTACTAGTTTTCCAAAAATATACCAGGAATCAGAAAAATCTAAATGTAATTAAAGCACTATTGGGTCAGATGTAAGGCAACAATCAAAGCTGCTGAATATTACAACTCCTACAGCATGTTGGAGAATGCACCCCATGTTTTGAGTTGAAGAGTGTGCCCCAGGGATTTTTGTGGTCAGTACGGCTGGGCTGAGGACATCTCTGGGGCTAGCAGTTCCGCTGAACACAGTTCCCCCGTGTCTCTGGCAAGCACCCCTGACACACTCTATGTCTGGTGGGCCCCTGGTGCCGGGTCCAGAAGGGGACACTTAACCCAGGCTGAGCCTGAAAGTCCCCAGTGCCTAAGTACCTCCTGGGAGTAAATGAGTAAATGGAGCCAACGACAACCGAATTACTGTTTCTAGAGTGATTGGCAACGAGGAGGCCAGCGACTTTGCCCAAGACTGGCATTAATCCTACCACCTCAGATTTTGAAGAAACTGCTCTGAATCACGTCTTAGTAGCTAAGTAGTCTAAGTTAAATGCAAGAGTGCTTTGCTCCGGGGGCGGGGAGGGTCTACAGGAGCCAGACACACCGTTTTTAGAACTTAACCCGTTTAAATGGCCAAGAGAAGCAAACTCGTACAACCTCAAAATTCAACAGCATTTCACAAACTCACGACTTGCCCCTAACTTCCTAAAATTAACCGGCCGCTGGCAATCCCAACCCCGTTCCGACTACGATCTCCCCACGCCATCGAGAGGCAAGTTTGCCGGCGAGGAGCGCCCAGCACAGCCCGGGCCGCGCAGCCGGGGCCGAGTATCCCCGGCGCCCTCCCGGGTGGAGACGGGCCGCCGGTGCCACCCACGCGCGCGGCCGCGGGCTGCGACGGTACCTCGGGAGCTGGCGACGTGACGCCGAAGGCGGCGCGGCGGGTGGGCTGCGGGCGCCGGCGGCCGGAGCAGCTCATGGCGGCCGGGGCCCCGCTGCGCGCTCGGACCCGCGGGCGGCGGGGAGCCAGGCGGGCGCGGGAGCCGGCGGGAGCCGGCGGTGCGCGCGGTGCGTCTCCTCGGGCAACGAGGAGCCCGTGCCGTAAACACGGCGGCGAGGCCCGGACGCACGCTGCGCCCGCGCGACCCGGGATCCCGGCCTGGCAGCGAGCCGTCCGGGCCTCCGAGACGCGACCGGGGGCGCCGGACAGACCCCGATCCTCCCGAGGGTGTCCCCCCCGGTGCGCGGCGCAGCGGCCGAGCGGCCCCATCCGGCCAGGGCGAGGCTCAGACACCCGCCGGAGCGACTGGGGACAGCGGGGCTGGAAGCTGGTCTTCACCGCGGGACTCCATCGCGAGCGCAGTTCCGGGTCTTGTCCTCAACTCAGGGACAAGTAATAGCGAGGGGTCAGTGTTGACAGGACTGGCGGCATGCGCTGTCACGAAGGTGAATGAGCATTTATTTAGCGCCCACTGTGTGCCAAGGTTTCTGCGTCTTCCAGCGCCCGGCCGCTTGCTGGGTGTGCAATCCGTGCAGTGGCACAGGCCCTGCGCTCAGAAGGGACTCACACTTGGTTTAACTCCCTGCTGTCCCACTCTTGAAATTCTTAGTGATTTTTGAACAAAGGGTCCTACATTTGCCTTTTGTACTGGGATCCGCAAATCACATAGCGTTCTCTCATTCAACCCTCTCAACAACCCTGCAGGGAAATATAAATATTAGTAATACTAGTGTTAGAACAGCCATAGCTTTTAGTTATAAAACACTTACATGTGTTCTTTCAAGAGCTGTTCTAACTGCTTTCCAACTAAGATTTCATTACTTAAAACAAGATTATGAAGTGGATATAAGAATAATCCATTTTTAAGGTGAGGAAGCAATCACAGGGAAATGAAATAAATTGTCCAAGAGTATACAGCTGGTCAGTGGCAGAACGATGATCAGACCCCAGACCATAAGACTAAAAGCACAGAGAAGGTGAGTAACGTGCCTAAGGTCCCACTATTTGTAGCAGAACCTCAAACTGGAACCCACATTCACCTCACTTCAAGGCCCTTGATGGACCTCCCTGTGTGCTGTTCTAAAATTAAATGAAATCACAGATGTGGCAGCTTTTCTTAGATTCCATCCAACCATCATCCTACTCTGAGGACTTCTTGGCCTTGAGGATGGCTTTTGATCTTTTTTATATATTTATTTTATTTGTTTATTTGTTTGCACCAGGTCTTAGTTGCGGCAGGCAGGCTCGTTAGTTGTGGCATGCGAACTCGTTGCGGCATGCATGTGAGATCTTGTTCCTTGACCAGTGATGGAACCCAGGCCCCCTGCACTGGGAGCGCGGAGTCTTAACCACTGTGCCACCAGGGAAGTCCTGATGGCTTTTGATTTTACAGTAACATTGCCACGTATCCAGTCCAGAATCACCTCCATGCTTTCACTTGAAGCAACATTAAAAAAAAAAAAAAGTCCTTAATGCAAATGAAAGCTTTCAGAAATCTCCTATTAATAGTATAGTTTGTAGTAAACATGCTTTCAACTTGCAGTTTTTCCTTGCAGTAGAATCACTACACACTTGTCAAATTTTTTTTTTTAATTTTATTTATTTTTGGCTGCGCTGGGTCTTCGTTGCTGCGTGCGGGCTTTCTCTAGTTGCAGTGAGCAGGGGCTACTCTTTGTTGCCGTGCGCGGGCTTCTCATTGCGGTGGCTTCTCTTGCTGCGGAGCACGGGCTCTAGGCGCCCGGGTTTCAGTAGTTGTAGCACATGGGCTCAGTAGTTGTGGCTCTTGGGCTCTAGAGCGCAGGCTCAGTAGTTGTGGCACTCAAGCTTAGTTGCTCCGCGGCATGTGGGATCCTCCCGGACCAGGGGTTGAACCCATGTCCCCTACATTGGCAGGCGAATTCTTAACCACTGAGACACCAGGGAAGTCCCACTTGTCAAATTTTCAATGAAACGACACTGCCCGAGGAAACACAAAAGCTGATTGAAACCTCAAGGCACCTGGAAGAGAAACTGTCTGAAAAAGTCCCTTCTCCATTAACTCCACGTCCAATTGTTGCAGAATTCAGTTTCATGAAGTCTAATTCTGGTCACTGTGGTCAAGCTTGTAACTCTTCTTCATGACACCGGAAGATATGAATTTACACAGTCTTTAAAAATCGGTGTTGGTGATGAATGTGTTAATTAAAGAGATGGGAGGAATCCTTTCAAAATATAACTTATATCAAGTCACCACTATGCACACTTTTAATATCTTACAGTTTTGTCAGTTATACCTCTATAAAGCTGGAAAAAAACAAATACACACAATAAAAGATTTTAAATCAGTGTTAAACAGATTCTTCTCTATGAAAGCAATATAGCTTTGCAGTAAGTGGGAAAAGAAAAAGTACCTGGCCTGACCCCTCCCTGGACGCCTGCAAACTTTCTGGGATGTCAAGACATGAGCCAAGTGATCCTTCAAGGTAGCACCCGATGATGTGTCCCTTGAGAACTGAAAGGAGGACCCTGCGTCTGGATGTACATCTGAGCTGGACCCTGGAAGGGACTACAGTTTGGGACTAGCTGGCACTATGGTGATAGAATACGCAGGCTGGCAGTGGGGGGAACTCTGGGTATGATGATAGTTTAAGCAAGGCCGTGGGGGTGGGCACAGTTAGTAAAAATGCACAAAGCGCATTCCAGCCCAGATTACTCACAAAACTGCATGTGTGGGCAATATATTATGATTTGTAATATCTCGGTACAGACTTCTATTTTTTCTTTATAATGACAACAGAGTCAGGAAGCTGCCAGCTGCGTGACCTCGTCCACCTCATATACCTGCTTCTTTATAGAAGAGGGAGGTTCCTTATTAGATACCAGGCTAGTGTATAGGAACCCTTCAGCTGGCCAAGTTTTTAGCCATAGTTGATTAACAATGTTGTGTTAGTTTCAGGTGTACAGCGAAGTGATTCGGTTATATGTGTATATTCTTTTTCAGATTCTTTTCCATTACAGTTTATTATAAGGTATAGTTCCCTGTGCTCTACAGTAGGACCTTGGTGCTTATCTATTTTATATATAGTAATTTAGGCCAAGTTTTTAAACAGCAACAATACGAAGGCTGCAACCAAAGGAAGATAACAGGGCAAGAGTAGGTGGGATACAGCGGAGGAGAGAGAGAGGGAAGGCAAGGAGGCCTGCAGGAGGAGCCAGGTGAGAGGGGAGACTGGCCGGCTGGGAGTGGTAACGGTGAGGAGGGGGAAGATTCGGAGGTGGAATCCACTGGAGTCTGAGTTTACCAGCCAGGCTGAAAGCATAGTGAGGCCTGAAAAGCAGTGAGGACATAAAACAGAGGAGGGAAAAGGAGAGAGAGTTCAGTTTGGGACAAATTTAATCTGAGGTGATGATAGGAGAAGGCAAACAAATATTTTGTAGTTTGGGAACGGGAAGCCCTGGGCACACCCAGCTTAAACCAGAATTTCTGGCTCATTCTGCTATAATGTTAAATTTTATCCTGAAATATGTTTACAAAGCTGGCACGCTGAGATATACATTCAATAAACATGATATCTGAGACAAGATAAAAAATGCCTCATCAGTCGCTCTGGGAAGCGATGAAGATCTACATCTCTCTGGCACTTGGGCTTTTATTCTGAAGCTTTCTTGTGGTTTCCTAAGTTTATTTCTCCGGTTTCTTCCTTTTGTTTGTTTGCTTGTTTGTCTTGCAAATATACAAGTTTCTCATAGGAAAAATCTGTAATAGGAAACTTTGGGGGTTTTCAATGTATTTAGAAACCTGTCTGGAAAGCACTCCTATAACATTTTATTTGTCTAAAGATTGTTTTCAAAGAATGTTTGATTTAAATATTTTCCTAACCTGAATGAAATGTTGCCAAACGCTGCAAACTACTTTAGTCATCCAACACAAGATTCGTTGGTAAAAGACAGATCACCAAAACCTACTTCTATCCTTTAAGTGACTGCACTTAAAGGACTTTATAACCATTCTCAGCCCTTTCTTAGACTTGTTTCAGTTGCTTTGCTGATTTCTATTTGATCTCGCTAATAATTAGTCCTTCTTTAGCAATGATTATTGTTTTACCAATTCATCCTAAAACAAATCCCCATCCCTTATTTCTTCTAGTAGGACAACACGGCTAGTTGTAAAACAATCTATCACTGTCACTTCCAAAGATCTTCATAAATTTTCATATCATTTATTATTTTTTTTTTTTTTTAAATCACATTAGGATTCTCTTTTTTTTTTTTTTTTTTTAAAGTTTTTACTTGATTTTATTTATTTATTTATTTATTTTTGGCTGTATTGGGTCTTCGGTTCGTGCGAGGGCTTTCCCCAGTTGCGGCAAGCGGGGCCACTCTTCATCGCGGTGCGGGGACCGCTCTTCATCGCGGTGCGCGGGCCTTTCTCTATCGCGGCCCCTCCCGTCGCGGGGCACAGGCTCCAGACGCGCAGGCTCAGCAATTGTGGCTCACGGGCCCAGCCGCTCCGCGGCATGTGGGATCTTCCCAGACCAGGGCTCGAACCCGTGTCCCCTGCATTAGCAGGCAGATTCTCAACCACTGCACCACCAGGGAAGCCCATATCATTTATTTTTAAAGTCCGTTTTCTTTTCCCAATACATATAACTGTTTCCAACATATTTTATACCTAAAATAAATGTGATCCATTTTATAACTTTATGATAAGCTAAGCTTAGAAACCACTGAGAGCTCACTTTATACAAAATAACCAATTCAAGGACCTTTGGTTTCAGCATTAAAGTCAATCACAGACTGCTCTTTTTAATAAAAAAAGTAAAATCCTTATCAAAAACTTAAAGTGCTTTTTAAAATATTTTAGCTGCATAAGTAGAAGGTTCTGAAAAACATCCATGATAAATATATACTTTCGAAACTCACATGATTTTTATCTCACTTTAAATTCAACATATTTTCATTCAATTGCAATCTATATTTCCTCAAGTAATCAAAGAGATTCGTTGTACATAAGGCCATCCTCCATGGCCTTACTGAAGCAATTCTTCAGTTGTAAAGTTGCAAGTTTAAAATAGTTCAATATTTTAGGAAAAATTTGGAAGGATTAATCATGCAATCAGTGTTAATATTTTTCTATCCCAAGGGGACAGTGAACTTTCCGCAGACTGTCAGAAGAACTACTTCATCATGTGTCTCTTTACAGGAAAAGTGTCAACCAGTCAGGAGGATTATGGCAAGTCTGGGATGAAGCAAAAGCCCTAAGGGCCTTCTTTGACTGCTCTCTCCTCCACATTCCCTTGCAGCTATGGGTCTTTTAGATAAGTCTTTCCCCTTTGGAGTTAGTTCCCCAGGAAGAGCCAGTGGTCAGGATTCGTAAGGAAGTGGTTTACTGAGGAGTGCTCCTAGGAGAAGGAGGTGAGGAAAACAGCATAGGGCAGGAGAACGAGCTACTCAAGCATGTGGGGCAAGCCTGGAAACTAACTTCCCACTTTGGTTCCAGGGGGCTGGCCCTTTGCACCTGCAACCTCCCTCCCCCTGCCCCATCCCCGGTCTCCTGTCAGTCAGCCATTGGCAGGAGCACAAGTCTCCAGCGAAAGGGACAGCCTTTAAAGGGACAGCCTTTTACAGCCGACACTCACAGCAGCTGTTGGGGGAAGGGGGGATCCCAGCTAAGGAACGGGGTTCCAGAAAGGATAACATCTTCAACTGCACAATTCAGTCTCTGAAATAACTCTTCAGTCTGTTTCTCCTTTCTCCATTCTTGCTATCGGTTGATTGCCTTAGACTAGGTTTTAAGGAGTTTTTTAGGGCTTTTTCTGTTGTTGTTTTTTTTTAATCTGGGACTTTATACCAGTCTGCTTCTAATCCATTTTCAAACCAACACAAGAATTATTTTTTAAAAACCCCAATCTGATCAGATGATTCTCCTGTTCTAAAACTTCAAGGAAACCCCACTGCTTATAGGAAAAGAGGGAGAGTCTTAACATCATATGCCTCTTTTTTTATAATTTTCATAGGTGTTTTATTTTTCCTCCTCAAATCTACTCCTCTGAAGTAGGTATTATTATCCTCTTATTACAGATATAAAAACTAAAGTTCAGAGAGGGAATTTGCTCACATGCACATGACGTAAATGGCAGTACAGGTATTTCAAGTGAGATCTCTCTGCCTCCAAGCTCTCTACTCTTTATAACTGATGTCATCTAACAGCATTTCTCAAAAGTTGAACCCATCCACTCTGCCTACTGTGTTTCCCCTATGCAACCTAGCTACAATCCAGGCTGCCATATATGGTTGGTCAGGTTGTGCACTGCACAAGGGCACCACATTTTAAGGGACACTGTTCAAAGCAGAGACATTTTTGCTATTTTGAAATTTCTTTGTATTTTTATTACACTTTTGTAAATTTTGAAGATGGGCAGTTTGTACATTTAATATGACATTTTTTTTCAACTGAAATAAAATGTCTTTTCTAAAAGGTTAGATACGTACCAGCTGCTTTGATCTATGAAGGAGGACTAACTTTGATAAGTGAATAATAACTAAAACAACTTGGGTTTCTAAATAAGAAACTGGTTTTCTGACACACTGACCAGTGTATATCTTTAAGTTTTACAAATACAGTCAATCCTTGCTATTTGTGGATTCAATATTTGCGAATTTACCTACTTACCGAAATTTATTCACAACCCCAAAATCAACACTCACGGAGCTTTCTCAGTCACTGACGTGCACAGGACTGGTGAGAAATTTGAGTCAACCAACATGCACGTTCCCAGCCGAGATCAAACAAAGCGACACTCTGCCTTCTTGTTTCAGCGCTCAGAGTGTAAACAAGTGTCCCTTTTGTGGGCCATTTAGTTCCACTTTTTTTGTTTGTGTGTTTTGCATTTTTTTTGCTTTTGTGTGTTTGTGTGATTTTGCTATTTTAAATGGCCCCTAGGCATAGTGATGAAGTGCTGTCTAGCGTTCTTGAGCCAGTAAGGCTGTGATGTGCCTCACAGAGAAAACAGCGTGTTAGATAAGCTTCACTTAGGCACGAGTTACAGAGTTACTCATGGCTGTTGGTCATGAGTTCAGCATTAATGAATCAACAGTATATACTAAAGTGTCTCTAAAGAGAAACACACATAAGACAAGGTCATGTATTGATCAGTTAGTGAAGACGCCGTGACCAAAGGCTCACAGGAACCTAAGCCTGTATTTCCCCTGGAAGCAGTGGATCAGTATTTGCTAATTCAGTGTTTAAAGCGACTTTATACAATATAACTACTGTGGGTAACAAGAATCTACTGTATTCCACTGGAATTAATTGCTGATTAAATTTGACACTCACAATGCAGTTTGTATCATCTGCTGTTTGTTTTTTGTTTAGAATGGTATCTTGGAGTTTCCAATTTAAATCTACGGGTGTTTTCATTATGACAACTGCCATTAAATAATTCATATTTAATAATGCAATAATTATGGGACTTCCTGGTGGTGCAGTGGTTAAGAATCTGCCTGCCAATGAAGGGGACACGAGTTCGAGCCCTGGTCCGGGAAGATCCCACATGCTGCGGAGCAACTAAGCCCGTGCACCATAACTACTGAGCCTGCGCTCTAGAGCCCGAGAACCACAACTACTGAGCCCACGCACCACAACTACTGAAGCCCGCGCGCCTAGCGCCCATGCTCCACAACAAGAGAAGCCACCACAATGAGAAGCCTGCTCACTGCAACGAAGACCCGACACAGCCAAAAAAAAAAAAAAAAGCAATAATTAAATGGGATAAGTCAAATGTACTTCCTGCCAATTCAGTTACATGACCATGTAATATGAATTTTTTAATTCTATATTCTTGTTAAAAAATTATCCACCTGAAGTAAAAATAGATTTTCCAAAATACTCTATAGGTAGAAAGTTTTGGAAATTTATCACACATTACAAAATGAAAAAAATCTGTGAATCCTTGTTATTCTTTTTCTGTCTCATAGTATTTTTTAGTCTACCTATATTTTAAACCCTTTAGGGATGAAAAAATGAAGCGAAGAATAAAAATGAGTTCAAAGATTTGCAGCATTTATCATGTATTCTAAAAAGCAGGCCAAATGTTACTTCAAAATAATAACTTTTAAGTGCCTTTGCTCTGTGTTCATTTGGTATGATTTTTAAAACGAGTGTTATCAGCAAAATAATGCAGGAATTGAAATTCATTGTGCATGGAAGCATCAAAGAGATCAGGAAATTCTTTGAATAAAAAAAGAAGCAGTAGTGTTTACAAAAATATTTTTGGTTGTTATGTAGCAATATAATCTTTAAAAGAGAGGTTTACGATGTTGAAAGAATATCACTGCTGTATCACTTCAGTAGATGTATTACTGAAAAATTAGAACTGATGCATAAGGTTGGCAGATTTTTCCCAGATGAAAGCCAGCCCTCCTTGGTAGGTGGAAGTAGCAGACTGACTACCCAGTGAAACTCTGTAGGGTCAAGCATTTCCCCTGCTTTAACAAAGTTGGCAATCAGTAGATATACCCTTAATTGAAATCAGATTATAAATGAGATCTAGTTCTTTTCATATATATGGAAAAAAAAAAAAAGCACCAGTAGAATATAAACTTGCATGAAAGGTCTTGTTCTTTTTTAAAAAATACCAGAAGTCCTTGAATTTATCTCTGGCCTTGGAGGCCTTCCAACAGTGGTTAAATGGACAGACCCTGGAGCCAATCTGCCTGGGATGAAATTCTGGCTCTGCCACTTCCTAGCCTTGTGATCTTGGGCAAATTTCTCTACCTCCTTGGGCCTATTTCCTCATCTGTACCATAGAGATAATAACAGTATTTAACCCATGGGGTTGTTGCGAGGATTACAGGAGCTAATGCATGTAAAGTGCCTAATACAGACCCTGGGACAAAGTACAAAGTAAATGTTAGCTATTCGCATTATTATTTTAAAACAGAGTAGAAAATTCCCCCACAAGACACTGCAAAAAAGCACTAGAAAAGCAAAGGGTTTACTATTATTCTAAATTACTCAGAACTTTGGACTATCAGAGGCTTACAAAAAGTTTTTTTTAACTACTCAGTATATAAGAATAAATTCTTAAAGTATTTTCATTACTTTTGGAAAATAAGGATCTTAGGAAGAGGCTGTAGGTAGAAGCAACAGAGGCACCTCATCTCCAAGAACTTAGAAATCAATTGCCCTTGGGACTTCCCTGGTGGCGCAGTGGTTAAGAATCCACCTGCCAATGCAGGGGACACGGGTTCAAGCTCTGGTCCGGGAATACCCCACGTGCCACGGAGCAACTAAGCCCGTGCGCCACAACTACTGAGCCTGTGCTCTAGAGCCCGCGAGCCACAACTACTGAGCCCGTGTGCCACAACTACTGAAGCCCACACGCCTAGAGCCCGTGCTCCGCAACACAAGAAGCCACCGCAATGAGAAGCCCGTGCACCGCAACAAAGAGTAGCCCCCGCTCACCACAACTAGAGAAAGCCCACAAGCAGCAAGGAAGACCCAACACAACCAAAAAAAAAAAAGAAGAAATCAATTGGCCTGGTATGGAAGCAATCAAAGTGTCCATCAACAGATGAATGGATAAAGATGTTATATATATATAAACTTTACATGTGTATATATATATATATATATATATATGCTTTATATGTATGTGTGTATATATACACACATACATATATGTGTGTATATATATATATTTACACAAAGGAATACTACTCAGCCATATTAAAAGTGAAATTTTGCCATTTGCAGCAACATGGATGAACTTGGAGGGCATTACGCTAAGTGAAATAAGTCAGAGAAAGACAAATACTGTATGATATCACTTATATGCGGAATCCAAAAAATACAACAAACTAGTGGATGTAAGAAAAGAGAAACAGACACAGGTATAAAGAACAAACCAGTGGTAACCAGTGGGGAGAGGGAAAAGGGCAGGGTCAATATAGGGGTAGGGGAGTAAGAGGTACAAACTACAATGTGTAAAATAAGCTACAAGGATATATTATACAACATGGGGAATATAGCCAATATTTTATAATAACTATAGGTGGAGTTTAACCTTTAAAAATTGTGAATCACTATATTGTACACCTATAACTTACACAATATTACTGTACATCAACTATACTTCAATTTAAAAAAAGAAATCAGTTGGCCTCATTTGATTAAACCGAAGCGGAGATATGCAGAACCCTTTATAAAGACACTGTTTCCCCAGCCAAGACAGAACTGTAACTTAAGGGAATATATTAAGATGTAATAAAGAAAATGGTAACCACAGGAGAGGCTATTGTCCAGTGGAAGCTCAGGGGAAAGATACTGAACCTCAACTGTTAATGTCATGCCTGTTTGATAATTTTCTCATCTAAATTAATACATAGGATTTCAAGTTTTTAAAGAGCAACATCCCACCCTCACAGCCTACAAGCCTATGGCCACCAAGTCCACCCCAGGGACCTGGCCTTCCCTCAGGATGGTCATCCATACACAGGATGTGTCGGGTGTTGAAGACAACAGGACCCTCATGTCACAGTTCTGTCTAGACAGGGTCACTCCAAGACAGCGATGAAAACAGGAATGCAGTTCTTCGGGTTCTTTTTGCTCCCACAAGTTGAAGTTCTTGAAGGACCAATGTCACATTCCACCGAAAAATATGATAACTTGCCAAACAAATGTTCCATTAAAAAAAAAACAACTTTCAAAAGCAAATGTGGTTTCTAAATTAAGCAAAACCCCAGCTTCTTCTGGATCTTTAAAATGTCTTTATTATTTTGGAAAATCTTATGGCTTTTGGTGGGGGAGTGTGGGATTTTCCTGACCCCATTTTAGACATGCTTTGGGTTTCTTTTAAAATGATGCCAACTTTCCTTCAAAAAGCAACAAATAATTCTTGTTAATAAAAAGTTTATAAAAGTTGCGAGGGAAGACTGTTCCTCATGTGCTCTGGGTCTTCAGTATCGATTCTAACTTCCTGTTGAGGTCTGTGCAAAAGTATTCAAAAACATTTCGATGATTTTTCTGACTCGGACCAGGCTAGATTTTATTACCAATTCGATTTAGCCAAACTTATACATACATATAAAGTCATCCTCATCTACTCCTCTCAACAACATCATAAAAATAAATTAGTCTTATTTTTGGAAAGAGATTTTAATCTTCTGCTGATTCACAGATTTGACCTCAATTAAAATACCCTCTTTATAAGCTTACATTATGAGTCACAAATTTCCTTGGTTTATAAAACCTCTAATGAAGAAGAAAGAGAAGGAAGCAAGTTACAGGAAGCTGAGCCTTTGGCTAATCATTTTTTAAAGAAACGAATGCCTCAGCCTTTTCAGGGACAGACGTCTCTTGAGGTGGTTCCAAAATACTGATCTATGAGTGTAAACTGCCTTTAATTCATGTGCTAAATCAGCCGCAATTACTTAATACCTGCTCTCGATACAGAACGGTGATCAGAGTGTACAGTGAGTTCAAAAGAGTAAAAGGTATTTAAGTCTAACCTCGAGGACTTTCTGGTTAACGAGGAATGATAAGATGCAGAAAAGAGAAAAACCATAAGACACAATCACAAAACAATTAGTCACCAAGCAATATTGCAAACATGGTAAGTCATCATGGCTGGAGTTATAAATGTACCTGATGGTAGGTGAAAGACTTCACTAGGGAGGTGAATCTTCCCAGAACTCTGCAAGATAAAATGAGGAAAAGTCAGAATTATCCTCATTCCTTAGCACACCATGCTTCAGAGGCAGCCATTCTATAACATACCTGTGAACAAAACTCTCTGAATCAGTTCTTACACATCTCAGTATTCACACATAGTCACAAACACTCAGACATAAATTCAGCCTGACTTGCCCCGAGGTGAGAACATATATCCAGGGCCCAGGTTTATGTTTTCCAATTATTATATCTCAATCATGTATGTGTCAGGGACAGGTTAGCTGTCCACTAAACATGGTTAGGTGTGACCTTGAATTTCTGGCCTTTGGTAAGTGGGCGGAAGTAAAGTACATCACTCTCAGGTTGGGCCTGTAAAAACTTCCTGTGTGATACTGTACGCTCTCTCTTCCCCTGCGATCTGGCTAGATCCTGATTCCAGGATGGCATCCAAAGCCACATATTGAACGTGGTCGAACCTCCATCAGCCTGGGTCCCAGCATAGAGCAGACAACCCCCTCACCTCCCCTACACGCATCCTGGCTGATTGGACTTCCCATTTGTTAAGCCACTGAGCTTTGGGTGCTTATCTGTTATAACTGCTGACATAACCTTACCTATATAATGTATTGTATCTGAAAAAAAAGAAAACATTTCATTTTTAAAAGTAAAAAAATAAAACATTTGGATGGCAAGTAAAATCAAAACTCAAGTGTAAATACGGTTAGAAGAAAACATGGAGCGATACAATAATTTGAGGGGGAAATTTTTTTTTAACTGGGTCAGATCTGTAATACAACTAGCTGTGCCCTCTTGCTCCCTCCCCCCTCCCCGCCCCATGCCCCCAGCAGTGCTGTGGGACCAGAATAGCTTCTGTCTGTGGAGAAGACTAAGACTCTTCATTCACTGAATAAGACTTTGGGGTGTATGATTTCTTACACAGTAACCCCGCTCCTTTTCTTTTTCCTGTGTCATACCTCGTTCCAGTGAAATTTTTCAGGGAAGTAAATATATAAAACAGGTCATCTTGGCACTGCTCTGGTTGAACTGGGAGTTGAAAACGCAGCTCCAGCCTTAACAAAACCCCAGAGGCTCTTAGGAGCACAGTTTGAAAGCCACAATTTACATTGATTCAGTCGCAAATATTAGGTACAGTCGCACCAAGCATCCTTAGTTTCCAGAACTTACAATGGCCTTATCATCTACCATGCATTATCTGCATTTTTGGAAATTATTTAAATTTTCAACCTATGTATACTCTTAAGACGATTAAACTCTATTTTCCTCTAAAATATTTCTTTACATTTATCTTTCTTCCATTTTTCTCTATCATCAGCCTAGTTCAGGCCCACATTACATGACTCCTTTGCCTCAGTTTCTCCCCACTCTCCAGCACACTTCCTTTTAAGAGTCTATTCTCTGTCCATGGATAAAGAAGATGTGGTACATATATACAATGGAATACTACTCAGCCGTTAAAAAGAATGAAATAATGCCATTTGCGGCAACATGGATGGACCTAGAGATTATCATACTAAGTGAAATAAGTCAGACAGAGAAAGACAAATACCATGTAATATCAATTATATATGCATTCTAAAATACGACACAAATCAACATATCTACAAAACAAAAACAAACTCACAGATATAGAGAACAGACTTGTGGTTGCCAAGTGGGGCACAGGTGGAGGGAAGGATTGGGAGTTTGGGATTAGCAGAGGACTCCCCTTATAGGATGGATAAACAATAAGGCCCTACTGGATATCACAGGGAATTATATTCAGTATCCTGTGATAAACCATAATGGAAAAGAATATGAAAAAGAATATATAACTGAGTCACTTTGCTGTCCAGCAGAAATTAACACAACATTGTAAATCAACTACACTTCAGTAAAATTAAAAAAAAAAAAAAAAAAAAAAGGAGTCTATTCTCTGTCCAGCAGCAGAAATGGCCCTTAAGGAATATGAATCTGAGCAGGTCACTCTTGCTGGAAACCCTCCGATGGCTACCCATCACACTTTGAATAAAAATCCAAAGGCCT
Source organism: Balaenoptera acutorostrata (assembly GCF_949987535.1). Lineage (NCBI taxonomy): Eukaryota > Metazoa > Chordata > Mammalia > Artiodactyla > Balaenopteridae > Balaenoptera > Balaenoptera acutorostrata. The sequence goes on from NC_080077.1 coordinate 15,105,061, forward strand.
TTCAATGGCCCCTAAGACCCCCTGTGACTTGGCCTCAGCTCCACCCTCCCGGCTACTATAGCTGCATCTCCCTGTTCTTCCTCAAACGTGGCAAGGATGCTCCGATCCCAGGGCCCCTTACACTCACATTTCCCTAAACCTGCACCTCTCACTTTCCTGATGACTGGCTGGCAGCTTGCTGATGTATTTCATCCGGGACCAAGATCAGATCTGGCCTGTTCAAAGGCTGTCCCCGACCACTTTGTGGTCTTCTTCTCCTTTATGCCCCTACCCAGAGTATATCATTTCCTGACATTAAATCACGCATGGGCTTGTTTCCCCTCACTTAGACTGTAAGCTCTTTGAGGATAGGATTTTGATTTTGTTCATTACTCCATCCCAACACCTAAAACAGTACATAGCACATACCTGTTCCTCAGTAAATAATTCTATAAGGGAATAAATGAACGAATTCCCTCAGAGAGTTTGTAGCACCTAATGATTACTCTTTCCAGCTCAAAACCATTCAGGCCCCAGCACTACTAAGGCACAGCTCCCTTCTGCAGCCTTATTTCCTGTCTCAGAGTCTCCTGGATGTTGACACTCACGGCAACATGCGTGAATCTCAAAGGCATTATGCTGGATGAAAGAAGCCAAACTAGAAAGGTTTGTATTGTATGATTCCATTTATATGACATTCTCAAAAGGACAAAACTGTAGGACAAAGAACAAGATCTGTGGTTCCAGGAATTATGGGTGGAGGTACGGGTGACTATAAAAGAATAGCACGAGGGAGTTTGGGGGGTGGCGGTGATTGATGGAATTGTTCTGTATCCTGATTATGGTGGTGGTCATGAATCTATGCATGTGCTGAAATTCATAGAATTGTACTCCAAAGGAAAGAAAGTCGAGTTTAGTATAATTTTAAAAATAAAATAAAAAACAAATAAATATGCAAAAAAAAATATTGGTCCTGTGGATACTAAGATCCAGACAAATTGAGTTTTTGCTTTTCCTACTTCTTGCTCTGACTTTCCTGCCCTCTCCCATCCTCTCCAGTAACCTCTCTTGTAACCTCTCCTGTTTCTATCCCCTCCTTCCTAAGTCTCTCTCTACCAGACTCTCTACATTGAAAGTTTTCTGCCACAAAACTGCCAGATTGATCTTTCTAAAACATGACCTCCTCAGAAACTTTCAATGGCTCCCTTTCACTTATGGCAATGGTTTCCAAGCCTTTCTCCTTTTCTTCAATGAATCTTTGTTCAACTGGAATCTTTTTCAGGAGCCAAGTGTGCAGAACAGACCAATTTGGAGATTTCCCTGGTTCACCTAGTTGACAAAGGGTGGGGTGCTACAGTCCCACTGAAGTGCCTCCCCATGGCTCCTTACACACCACCCCAAATCCCCAACATTCCTCCATGGAACCCCAAGAGCTACTAGAAGCACAGGATGAGAACCAGTGGCCAATAGAACAAAGTCTAACTTTCTAGAGAGATATTTCTGATCTCTGAGAGATCTTGCTATTTGTCCTAAAGAATTTATGGGACCATTAAAGGGCAGGACACTTGGAAGATTTGGGGTTCAAGCCCCAATCTAGCCACTTACTAGCTGTGTGAAACTTGAACCTCTTTTGCCCTTAGATCAAGTTAAGGTAAGAATAACCTATCTCACAGTGCTCTTGTGATGACATGACATAGTACGTGAATTCTTTTGTAAAGTGCTTTGTAAAATGTATGATAGAGTATTATTATTATGAGAGGCAGTGTAGGTGTGGGCAAAAACTATGGGTTTGGGCCCTTTTACTTCGTTCAAATGCAGGTCCTGTCACTTGCTACCACTGGCGAGTTTCTTATCCTCTCAGAGTCTTTTATCTTGTGTGTAAAATGAAGCAAATATAGCATCACTTCCGGACATCTCCAGAAGAAGAAGAGGGTTATCTCCCTCCATAAGCCCCTTTTTAAGCGCGTCACTGGCAAAGGGAGTGGTACCAACATAGGGAAGGATGTTCAAACAGATGGTGCCCACGCCAGGAGAAAAGAAGGGAAAGTGACTTTCGTATTGTCATTCAACAGTCTCAGCTTCAATTTCTACCTTTGGAGTCCTGTTGCTAAGCCAGACTTCTCAATGTAATAAAATATTCCTCCATTCTATAAAGAATTTCTGTCTATAGTGTCAACAGTCTACAATGTGCAATATTTTCAATCAATTCTTTTAATTGAAAATAAATTGTATTCTTTGGTTCTTCTCACTGACATATTTAATTATATCCTCATGATTTGTCTTATAGAAACTAGCCAGTCTTTCAATGGGTTAAACAGAGATTAATAGAAACAAATGTTTTCTATGGAGAGAAAAATGACATTAATAAGTAGGAAGAAGGAAGTAGAATTTTCCACAAAGGTAAAATGCCAACGTTTGTGCAAGAGTAAATAGGATTATCCTGTCTTGGTGCATGGCAGAAAACACAATTAGATCATAAAATCATAGCGCTAAAAACAAATTTATGGCTTATATACAAAACATTAAGTAACAGAACAATAGAATGCCTAGCTAAAAATCACATAATTAGTAACATAACTGGGACTGGAATTCAGATTCCTTGCCCACATTACCAACTCTGAACAAGAACTCCCCTCAATAAAGGAAGGTAGCTGATGGGTCTCCTGTAAGATCATCATTATTAGGGTTTCAGCAGTTCAAATAACATTCCATTTGGGAACTAATGAGAAACGAAACAAAAATATAGAATTAAGGTATAAGCTTACAGATTAATATAAAATTGTGCTTCGTTTAATTTTAAACAACTTATCAGTAATGCTATCAAAGACCAGGCAAGAATTGGAAGAGTTTATCTGAACAGATTTTGGATTTCACCAAGATAGCAAAACAACTTTTATATCATCCCTTTGGTTGAAAGAATAAGCCAGTTCATTCTTGTTAAATCACTTCCATCTGGTCACAAGAATAATCTCCCTTCAAAATAACTACCCACTGGTTTTCAGCTGGTTGGTGGCCTGAAACATGAGAGGCTTTCTTTTCATTACTGGATTTGCTGATGTTCAGCTCTCTACACCAAAGTTCTTAGAGATTTCCTTTCTCAGTGTGGTGTTCAGCCTACTATAAAATTCCACGAATTCATAAGTGCCCAAACGATACAAAATGTATGATACAGAAAAACAATCCCCATTCCCACCTACTCCCATTCTACGTGAGTATTTTAAAACATGTAATTGACCTTTAGCTTTATTTCTTCTGCTGCTGAGATTTCAACATATTAATAACTCACAATGTGGTTGATCATCCACATAATCTTATGGGTCAAATTTCCATTGACAGTAAGTATATTTACTCATTTTTAAAAGGAACTTAAGTAAATGGTTACAAATTATGGGAAAGGCATAGGAACTTCAAATAAAAGCCATAACTTGACTTTTGGAGTCCAACAGATCAGAGTTTAAATTTTGTCTCTGCCATTGACTAGTTCAGTGGCCTTGTGCCCAGTGACTTGAAATCACTGAGACTTGGTGCTCCTGTATGAATAATGGAATAAAAATATTTGCCTCTGGGAGTTTTATGAAGATATCATGCCACATTATGAGTAAAGCACTTAATACTGTGCCTGGAATATAGTGCTCCATAAATGGCATCTATTCTGTTATAAGGTATCTATAATGTGCTTGCTATTCACTGATTGCCAATAATTATTATAAAAATTAAGAATATATGTAAAAGAAATTTTTTGAATTTTGCTTCTTGCTTTATACTTTAAACAGCTCTTTCTGATTTCTGATTTTTAAGATCTTTAAAATATTTTAAGAGTTCTAAATAGGAGAACATTCCTAATACTTTTTCATCTCTTTTTATTTTAAAACAAGAACTAACACAAACACACACGCACAAAAAGCCTTGTAATGATAAGATTAAGGATGACTCATTCTATGTGCACATGTGAAACCTTCTCCTTCTTTTAAGGACCCCTGGAAGAAATCAAGCTAGACAATAGAGGAATTATATTAGGTGAAGTTTGAGATGGGAAGAAAAAATACAGTGTGATGTATCTCTTCTTCACCTCAAAAACAAAATCATAAAAATAAACCAAATCATGGCTTTCACCAACTGTGAAATAGAAAGAAAACTGAAAGAAAAGGAGAAAAATAAGAGCAGGTATTCTTAACTGTTTTTGTGCCATGAACTTCTCCAGGTAAAGCATCTAAATTTTTGATGTAATGATGAAACAATAATTCAAGATAGTTGAAGTAACCGTAACATAATATGAAAAGACTTGTGATTTTTGCAGTTGACGGAAGTACAGGTACTGCTAATATTGCTGAGGTTTATGGCCCATATTCAATATTAAAGGAAATACTACATTTCAATTAGAGATTAATGAAAATAAAGACGAAATTTTTTCTCACCCAAGCTTACAGACCACCTCAATTCTATCTGCTGAACCCCTTGGACCCCAGTTGCAGAATTTCTGCATTGGAGATATACCAAGCCCAATCTGTATCTTCCTAAATATAAGATAGAATTGGAATATTAGTTCCTTTAAATTTTCTGAATCATGGTAAAAATTAACTTGCTGTGTTACAATTAGCAAAATAAGGAAACAAGTACAGTTTTGCTTCTTTCCTTCAAGCAAAGTTTAAGTGAAATGACAAGCAATTATTTTTATTTTGTTACAAAGTTTTTTCTAGGGTGACTTTTCTACATTGTTAACAAAATTGTTTCTTTTTTCCACTTTTCCAGAATTTTATTTTCAAATTCACCTATTTTGATATACTTCTATGATAAACCACTGTAACATTGGGTCACAAACATTACATGTATACAGAAAATTTCAGCCAAGAAAGGAATGAGGACACAGTTTTGTTGTCATTGACCTTACTGTGTTTTACCAAATCCTTGCTCCAGCATAATGATTTTAAAGTTGAAACCACAAGAATGTGTGCAGTCAACAATTAAAATTATACTCTGCCAGTTTTTCTTGCTGAAATCGCCATACTTGATAGTACAGAAGAAAAATCCAGCCACTTTACCGTGCTAAGGGATCTCCCCCTTGTGCCTAAACTTTGTATTGAACTCAAGCAGGATTGAAAGTCATCGGCATGACATATATTATGAATTATTTTTTTCTTAGTACAAAAAGTGGGATCTTAGTTCCCCGACCAGGGATCAAACCCGCGCCCCCTGCAGTGGCAGTGCAGCATCTTAACCACTGGACCGCCAGGGAAGTCCCTGAATTTTTTTTTTAAAGTAAGGCAAAAAGTGACTTTCCTTCTCATATAAAGCAATTACTCAATGCTGAGAGTTTGGGGCTAAAAGCCTAATACAAGCATTATTCTAGGAGGACTAGAATAATTGTGGCTTCAAATAATTGTCCGTTACTGAAGACTCACAAAGCTTAATGGGTACTAGTTGTCTGAAGATGTTCATATCAGCTTCTTTTATAATAGCAAAGATTTTGAACAATCTACATAGCAAAACAAAATACGATCTAGCTATATGATGAAATGTTTGCAGCCATGAAAAGTCACATTTTTGAAGAATTAACAAATGGGAAACTGAGCACAATATAATACTGAAGGGATAAAGCAGTATTCAAAGATGCATACATTTATGGAAAACTCCCAATTATATACCATGTATTTCTTTATTCATTTAACAAGCACCAACTGGTCTAACTGATCAGATTTCAAGTAGACCCATTTCATCCTTCAGACTTCAATTTAAATAGCATCACAACAGGGGGTTAAGAAAATTATTTCAAATGCTAGAATTTGTCACCTACCAATCAGTCATTCATTGAACACCTACTCTGTGCTCTACATTGTGTGGGGAGCAAACACACAGAAGTCAGTGGCTGCCCCCAAGAAATGTACAACTTATGGGAATCAACATTTTACAAGTGTCTTCCCTAAGAACTGGTTTTCCTTTCTCCAAAATTCTGGAAGGTCTGAGAGCGAGGTGAATGTTAAATAAACTGAAAGGGGGAAATGTGACCCACCAAAGAAAAGCAGGAAGGTAGGAGAACCAGGTGAACAGTGGCCCCTGATTGGATGGCTCAGAGTACACTAACTCCACACCCAACAGTATCTGTAGTTTACAAATGAAGGGAAAAGATCAGGGTTCGTGGAATACTCAGGTGGCCGCTAGGGGATGCCAGAATGCTGATATCTTTCAGTGTGACGCCCGTTTCCCTAGGGGAATCTGGGTTTGCGATTGAATGTAGTTCAAGTTGACCAGAAATAACTTCTCCTTTTCCAGTAAAATTGTGAGAATGTGACTTAGGTCACGGAGTTAACAGGAGACCAGGGATTAGCAATCAAGTATTTATGAGTCCCAGATCATTATTAAGTCCCAGGTCATACTGTTATCCAAGGGGAAAAAAAAATCTTCCATCCCTCCAGCCGGAACTAATTATAGCAAACTAGACAAAAATTACAAAAGTAAAATGACAACAACAAAACCAATTAACCAAACTAAAACTTCAGAAGCTGGAAAACCACTTGAGAATTTTTTTTTTTAATTTAAATAGTACAAACCTGGTTTTTGTTTTTTTGTCTTAAAAATGTAAAAAATATGTCTAGGCATGGAGAAAGAAATACATCCAAATCTTAACAGGAGTATTGGAGGTGGTGGAATAACATCCTTATTATTTTTCTCATTTTTTCCCTCTGCTTTATTCATTTTCTGTAATGTCAAGATATCGTTTATCGCATACCATAAATGTCAGACACTGCATTAGCACTTTATCAAGGTAGTAAGACACGCATGTGTAGAAGTGTTCAGTCTCCTCGACTCCCCACACCCAGTCCAGGGAAATAGGAGAGTAGAGTGGAGAAAGTTTTGTGGAGTTAGAGGCTCCAGAACAAGGCTCAGTGAGGGCTTGGGCAGAGGGAGCTGTTAGGAAAATGGGTGGGAGAGGAAATTTTAATAATTCTAACTCTGAACTGTGTTTTCAATTCACCCTAGGGTTTTCTTAAAATCTAAGAAAATGGTTTGAATTACGTTGGTATTGCCTTTTGCAGTGGGAATTTCTTTTATAGAAACATGACCTTGAGGTTGAACAACATGGGTTCTGGCTATTAAAAAGTTCAAAAGCATTACTGCATTTTATCAAACACCAAAATGCCACCTTGAATTACAGAAAAAAGCTGGGTGATCTCAAGAAATCTTGTTCATTTGCTGTTTAATCAAAAAGTAACATAAATCAATGGAGTATAAACCGCCATCCTCCACCTAATTATTTACCTGCCCTTCATCCACATTTTCATCATAATATACCTAAGATACTGGATCTATGTCTTGCTAAAAAAGTGTTGCACGAAATTTATAGGCTGCTTTACCCAGGAGTTACTTCAGACTTAAGCAAGTATGGTATTGTTAGCAGTTGAAACAACTGAAGATGATATTTTAGGAAAGTTTCCCAAGATCCCTCAGCTCTTCAGTGGAAAATTCACCCCCAGCTGACTCCAGAGCCCCAGCTTCCCTCATCATGCTGCTTTGTACCTACACCAAACATAATATATAGGCCAAATTTGCTGGGGTAGGAACAGGTGGGGAAGCAGGAGAAGGCGACAGGCAGAGCCCTGTCCATCGGGTGTCTCGGGCCCTCATTTCAGAGGCCCTTAGGTGATGTTACGAAGCAGTTCAAAAACCAGTGTTTCGCGACAAAAGAGAAACAAAAAACATAAAGAAGACTTCATGAAAATGTAAAACTTTTGTGCTGCAAACAAAAAGACACCCCACAGAATGGGAGAAAATATTTGCAAATTATATATCTGATGAGATTTGTACGCAAAAGATATAAGAACTCTTACAATAAAAAATAAGTAAAAATAAACTCTTGGGACTTCCCTGGCAGTCCAGTGGTTAAGACTCTGCGCTTCAACCACAGGGGTCAAGGGTTTGATTCCCTGGTCGGGGAACTAAGATCCCGCATGACACGTGGCAACATGGCCAAAAATAAAAATAACATAATTTTAAAAATTAAAACTCTTACAATAAAAGATAATCTAATTTTTAAATGGAAAAAAGAATTGAAGACATTTCTCCAAAAATATACAAATGACTGATAAACACATGAAAGCATGTTCAACATCATCAGGGAAATACAAATTGAAACCACAATGAGATACTGCTTCTCACCCAGTAGCATGGCTATAATGAAAAACACAGACAATAACAAGTGCTGACAAGGATGGAGAATTGGAGCCCTCATGAGGAATGTAAAACACTGCAAACACTTTGGGAGTCTGGCAGTTGCTCAAAATGTTAAACGTAACTGCCACAGGATCTAGCACTTTTACACCTAGGTACATACCCAAGAGAACTGAAAACACACATACATACAATCACGTGCACACGAATGTCCATAGCAGCATTATTCATAATAGTCAAAAAGTGGAAACATACCAAGTGTCTATTCACTGATGAACGGATAAATATGGTAGAACCATATGTGGTATATCCATACAATGGAGTATTATTCAGCCAAAAAAAAAAGGAATGAAGTACTGACACAGCTTACAGCTGATGAACCTTAAAAAGAAGCCAGTCACAAAAGACTACATATTTTATATTCTATTTATATATGAAACGTCCAGAACAGGTAAATCCATAGACAGAAAGCAGATTATTAGTTGCCAAGTGCTGAGGAGAGGGGGCTGGGGAGTGACTGCCAATGGGTGGTGCAGGGTTTCCTTTAGAGAGGGTAAAATTTTCTGAAATCAGACTGTGGTCATGGGGGCACAACTCTGTGAAAATACTGTACTAAAATACTGTACACTTTAAACGGATGAACTGTGTGTGAATTTTATCTCAAGAATGCTGGTTAAGGGCTTCCCTCGTGGCGCAGTAGTTGAGAATCCGCCTGTCAATGCAGGGGATACGGGTTCGTTCGAGCCCTGGTCTGGGAAGATCCCACATGCCGCGGAGCAACTAAGCCCGTGCGCCACAACTACTGAGCCTGCGCTCTAGAGCCCGCGCGCCTAGAGCCCGTGCTCCGCAACAAGAGAAGCCATGGCAATGAGAAGCCCGCGCACCGCAAGCAAGAGTAGCCCCCGCTTGCCACAACTAGAGAAAGCCCGCGTGCAGCAACGAAGACCCAAAAGCAGCCGAAAATAAATAAATAGATAAAAAATAAAAATTATTTTTAAAAAATCAACTGGTGAAACTCCAGGAGGCCCCTCCCTCCTGCTAAATAAGCATTTTTTAAAATGTCGTCTTGACTTGCTCTTCCATGGTGCCGTCTTCTTGCTTGCTCTAGTTTGTTTCCTTGCTCTCTGTCTTGTAGGAGGGGGTGAACTACTTCCTCATAATCTCATGTTCTTAATAAAACATGAAGGTAGAAAAAAATCCCATGTTCTGGAAAAAAGTAATGTATTATACCATAGCTCATGCTGTGGCTATGAAGTCAATACAAATATACAATTGTGTTCTAATTTATGGCAAGTGTCTACAAGTAATTCTCATGTGCTCAGTATTTTAGTAACAATGTTTAAAACAGGAACACATGTAGATAAGGAAATGAGTAAATTCAAAATGTGCAGCTTTATATAAACATTTTACCAAAAAAATTTTAAGCACTTAGCAAGGGCACAGACTATCACTTCGTTTAAGTGACATAATTTAACAACTGCTTGGACAACATCTATAATATACATTATGAGTTTCTTCATCATAAAGACCTCATTTTTAATCTTCCCTTCTTGACCTTCCCCCACTGGAAGATAAGACCAGTGAGATTTTCAGTACAATTTACAATTCATTTTATTATTCTGGTGCAAGAAAACATTCCCAGGTTTATTTCCAATTTCAGTTTCAGAAAAACTGACCTGAAATTTAGTCTTTAATAGCTGTGATCACCAATAAATGTGTAAGATTATAAAAGGTGAATTAACTCGTGGGTAGTACAAAGTCAATGCAGAAGAATCTTTCCTACCTAAAGCATTTTTTTTAAACTGTAGAGCAATCCCATTCATTTAAAACACTTATGTGTTAAAATAATATATTTCAGTTGATTATGGACATCACAAATAGAATGTAAAAGATGTTACATTTCTTCAAGTACTATTTGTTTCATTCTGTTCAATTTTGTGTTTCCTACCATCCATTCTACAGGTCAATCAAAATACAAATGCGTGCAAATAATACAGGTTATTGAAATGAAATAAAATTCAAGGAGAACAAAATTAAGAATTAACTTATGAGGTAAGTTTTACTTTCGTGTGTTCAGATATCACAGTTGTTAAGAAATGCCTCTCTTTACAAAGCATATTTAACATGTAAATATATTATATCTTCACTGAGCCCTTATCTCTAGAGCCCAAAATCAAGTTGAGTAAAATTCCATGCCTCCTAGAATATTAAATACCATGCAGCACAGTATTTTTTAAAATGTTAACTTTTAAAGCAGAATTCACTTATATTTCTGCCCAATGAAAAATAAGTTCATTAAAACCATTTGAAATGATGCATTTAACTTGAAATAAGTTACTAAAATTCCAACATAAATGTAACTATCTGTAACCAGTGTAATCCACCTATCCCCAAAACAATGTAGTGGGGCAAAACGTTCAAAGGAGAAAGCATCAGAATGTGTGTAAAAGAGCACTGAGAAGCCAAGCTTCCCAGAGCTTTTCTGGGGATGAAGAGTGACTGTCACATCTTTCTACCCAACTGAGAGTTCCTACACCAAGTCAAAGTGGACCATCAAACTGAAATATTCCATATTTCCCAATGGTCAACCAGTTGGGCACAGAAGCTGTGAGCTGTTCACCTTGCCCAGGCTGCAGACCAACCTGAACTTCAGCTTTTAATGTTCTTATACTGCAGAGAGGTGCAGGGTGGAAGCCATTCAAAGCCTCATGAAATGGAACGGTAAATTCCCATCTTCTGTCCCCCGTCAACTTCCTGTAATTCAAATCACCCTTAAATAAAATTAAATGTGCCTTTTGTAGTGTAGCATATAAGTCAGGAGCAACTTGAGGCATTGCACTGAATTCATGAGGCAGAGTCCAAAAGATGTGATCGAGGTAAACCCATCTGCCCATTTTAATATGGTTTTCCCAGTCAACCCCACATTTGGACACCCACTTATGATTAGAATGTTTTAGTTGTTCGATTATCCAGTTAAAATCATGTAGAGTAGTATCAGAAACAAACCATGGAATCGTTTTCCCATAAAAATGGATCTCAGTAGCCAGTTTAGAGGACAACAGGAAGTCAGCTAATACTAAATCTGTAACAAGTTCAAACCCAGAATTATCCAGAACAATATCCACTCGAGTAATAGATGCTTTTTCTCTTTTTTTTTTGCAATTGCTAAGCAATGACCAAAGATGTTCCATGTCATTCACTAAAATGAAAGGTTTTAGGTCTTCCAAAGAATTTATTAAATTGGTCTTCTGAGAAATAGTTTTCCCACCTGATAGAGACAGATCACACTTATTTCCCCACAGTGAAATCTGAAAAAGAAAAAGCACAAAACATTTACCCTTCTTTTGAATAACCAACAAAAACTCTATTACGTAGGATGTAATGGGAGGTGGGGTTGCTAAAAGTATTCATAAAATTCATTTCTACAAAACTCTTAATATAAAATGTCTATCCAATCTACACTTTCTCTAAGTATACTGTATAAAAAAGGTAAAACAATGAAACTTTAGCCAGTATGCAATGAACTTAAGAAAAAAAACAGTTTGAATGATTTTAGCACTCACATCGTTTAATCAGAGTGAAAGTTTTTGCATCTTGCAGATATTATTAGAACATGATCAGATGCTGTAAAATGAGGCTACAAAGTTTACTTTATAATCCAGAGTCAAGAGAAAATAAAAATTCCCCCATCCTTAGGACCTGGCAACTTTTCTGGGATTTAGTTCTCTCACTTGTAAAATAAAGAAATTGAACACGGTGATAACTAAAGATTCTGCCAACTCTAATAATCTATTATTCCACTTTGAAATACTCAAGTTTATTTTGTAGGAAATGGTATGTAGCCCCATTTTTTTAAGCTCTAACTAAAATTACATGTTTAGAACTGTAGGCTCTAGAATCAGACAGACCTGGGTTCAAATCCTAGCATCTCCAATAAACCACCACTGGTAAATTAAGCTCTAAGGCTCAAATTCCACAACTGAAAAATGAGATAATAATAGCACTTAGCTCGTAGAGTTATTCTGAGTATCTGACATAATGCATGTAAGTAATGTACCCAAAAGCTGGCATACAGAAGTATTCAATAAATATTAGCCCAAACAGGCTCTAGTATTCTGTGATTCAAAATAAGAGGAAAGTGCATGTTCCAACCAAGGATATTATTTTAAAAAGAAAGATAACTCAAGTGTCCAAATTTGATGAAGAAACATACAACGGCACACATGACGGCCCTCTCCAGCTGAGGTCACGGTCTCTGTTGGCCTACGGCACATTTCCTTCAGATCATCTTCCAGTTCGTAATTCTGTATTTATTTGTGCCATTATTTGTTTATATTCCTTCAGGATTACAAGTTCAATGACAACAAGGACTAGTCTGCTTTCCTCACCACCACATGCCCGGCATCTAGAACAGTGTTTGATGAAGTTGACACTGAAATATTTGTGTGAACAGTGGTGGAGCACTGTGGCTTTTAAAAACATCAATAATTCCCTAGAAACTAAGACACCTTCAGGCTTCCTGTAGGAAGGTAACCTGCTGGTCCTCGTGAGCACTAAAGGGGACAACTTTGGCTTCCTTTACGTGGGAGAAGAGTGGCAGTTTGGGGTAGCTGGCTGAACTAGATGACAGAAGATAGATCAGTACGCTTTCTTCTTCACAATTTACTATACTTACGGGACAAAGAACATATTCAAAGAAGATTATTTCCCAAAAGAATGGGCTGGCTAGGGGCAGGGAGTGACATGCTGATTTTTTCTTTTCTTTTCTTTTCTAATTCTAAGCTAAGTATAATAGTGAGAGGGGGAAATAATACTTTGGTTTATTAGTTAACAGAACCATGACCACTTTTCTTCCAAACTCAAAATATGCCTTTCCTGCTTCACCATTCAGCTTACTTTGCTCGCCCTCAAAGTTTCATCAGGACTTTATCACATCCCACAACTATCAGCACATTCTGTAGCCTCTACTTTCAAAGTATATCCAGAATCTGGTGACATTTACCATCTCCGATGCTACCAACTTGGTCCAGTCTGCCCTCACCTGAGTCACTGTAGTAACAAATCTCCCATTTCCCCCCTCGTGCCTTCGGTCTGTCCTCAGAAGTAATCCTTGAAATAAGTCATTTAATGTTATTCCTCTGGGCTTCCCTGGTGGTGCAGTGGTTGAGAATCCACCTGCCAATGCAGGGGACACGGGTTCAAGCCCTGGTCCGGGAAGATCCTACATGCTACGCAGCAACTAAGCCCGTGCGCCACAACTACTGAGGCTGCGCTCTAGAGCCTGCGAGCCACAACTACTGAGCCTGCATGCCACAACTACTGAAGCCCGCGCACCTAGAGCCCGTGCTCCGCAACAGGAGAAGCCACCACAACGAGAAGCCCGCGCACCGCAAGGAAGAGTAGTCCCTGCTCGCTGCAACTAGAGAAAGCCCGATCGCAGCAAGGAAGACCCAACGGAGCCAAAAGTAAATAAATAAAATAAATAAATTTATTTTAAAAAAAAAAGTTACTCTTCTGAGCAAAACCCTCTAACAGCTTCCCGCTTCATTGTGAGCAAAAACCAAAGTCCTCGCCTTTGCTCCGGAGGCACGCTGGCTTCTGTGCAGCCGCGCCCCGCAGGCCCTCTCACCTCTGCTCCCCATTCCCTGAGGCCTCCCCGGCAGGGTCTCCCTCACACCTGTCAGGCTCCCCCCTCAGGGCTCCGCAGGAAGCCCCACCCAGACGTGAGGGGACCCCCTCCTTCACCTGCCTCGGGTCCCGCCCCCCTCCTTAGCAGGCCCTTCCCTGGGGGCCCGGCTTAAAACTGCAGCTCCGCACCCCTCCCCCACCACTCCAGGTCCCCCTTCCCACTCTGTTTCTCTTCCGAGCACTTTCAAACATCTCTTTCTGGAAATGTTTCGAACGTCTTCCGGGAAGTAAGGGCTGGGGAAACTGCTGTGTAAAACCACATACTTTCAAATAGTTCTGATTATAATGATATATTTTAAATTTTAGGATGTTTTGAATGAGAATTCAAAACTAAAGACAAGATAGATGAAGAAATGTAATAAAACCATATGAAACAGGCCATGGGCCACCCGACTGTTTCCACCTGCTGATGACAACTGCACAACAGCTGTGCTCCACCCTGCCCAACACTTACAGGAACGAAGCTAGTTTAATTCTCAGGTCAAATCATGAGGCGCATAGGACCACCCTCACTTAACCGATGAGGAAACTGACGCTCAGAAACATTAAGTACCTTCCTTCAGGTCCAACCACAAGTAAGTGACACGGCCAATATTCAAAGCCAAGTCAGGCTGGGCGGATCAGATGACTGTGAACTTCAGTATCTCTCAAGAATGACGGAGCTATGAAGCCAGATGACTCCTGTGCCACTAAAACCTCCAGAGGGAGTAGAAGAAATTTCAAAACCCCTTTTCAGAGATTAAATGGATTTTCATCTCTCGAATAGATAATTATTAAAATGATAAAAAATGATCACTGATAACTTAAATGACAATATGTAAACATGTTTTGCTGTTAAACGTGTACCAGTTTATTTTTCAACTATTTAAATAAACAAACTGAGGAGATGAATTATTACATTTACCTGAAGAACTTTAAAAAACTCATTCTTCAGCTGATTTTCATCTAGTTCTTCAATAGTTTTCATCAACTCTTGCAGGTGAGTACATAAAGCAATGATAGATTCCTGAGACTCAAAGAAATTTTGGTCTTTTAATTCTTTAAATATATCAAAGTCATCGATTGGTGGACTAAAGTAGGAAAAAAGCATAAGTGAAACATTTATATAACTCTGTACTTTTTTTTTTTTAACATTTGGGTAATTGCAGTTTATTAAAGGAAAGAGAATAGTAGCATCCCATCTAAAAATTTACTGGTAATTTTTACTAGGTATAACATAGATCAAGTTACACAAAAATAATAATCAAATTACACAAAATATGCAAAAATAAATCCCCACACTCATTTTAACTAACTGTCAAATGTTCCTTAATCAAATATTTTACTGGAAGCATTAAATAATTACAGGGACTGTATCTATAATTACTTACCCAGTGGGTTTTCAGGGCAAAAGGAGAAAAAGAAACAAAATTTCAAGACAATTGCTCTAGTTCAACAAACATTCTTTTGGGTGCTCAGGGTGGCCAGGTTCCAAGTAACAAACATATAGATATAAACAGAATAGTTGAATACAATGTAGTGATTACTAATAGAGTCAAATACAGATTATGGGAACCCAACGACTACTTGCGATAGATCAGACAATATTAATGTAAATTTTATTATAATGACAAATTTTGATCATTTATGTGTAGAGTTTTAATTTTTTAGCAACTTTCACTCCCAAGTTGACTTTGACCAATGGTGACGTATGTGCCATGGCTACAGCTTCATGCTGTCCAATGAGAGATCAAACAGTAGTAATAGTGGCCTAAGAAAAACAGGACTCAGAAGACAGAAACACTAACATAGAAGACTTTACAGAATCAAATGTCAACAACATTCAGATCTTCTGTTCTTCAAAATTAGCTACTTTTTCCATGGGTCTCCTACCTTAGGGTAAAAAGGCAATGTGGCTGATGCAATGGGATTGATTAAAACCAAAACCAAAAACATACCAGAATTTACACATCCAAATGATGGTTGCCTCCCTTCTCAGTCAGTCACCTTGGGAAGCTACACCCTTAGTCCAAGAATGTTGCCATTGCTCAAAGCACTTTTGGAATTCCTCTCTGGGGATTTTCTTCAGAACCTGTGGCACATTATTAAACGTCCTGTCAGTGACAGTATACCTTCATCCTTTGGAGTTTAATTTGTTTTTGGAAACAGCCAAAAGTCACTCAGAGCAATTTCAGTAGAATGAGGCATGTAAATCAAATGGAATAAAGTATTTTTGATCAAAAATGAGGAGTGACTAAAAAATAATGAGACTAATCTTTTTTTGAGGTTTGTAAACTGGCTCTGAAAGAAGTTCCAAAGAATTAAAAGACGTTTTTAGCAATGGCAGCATTGCTGAAGTGAATCAGTCTCTCGAGGTGACTTAAAAGGACAAAAATTATTTGGGTGCGTGGGTTCAACTGCAGGGGTCAGCAGACTGCAGCTTGCAGACCCCCTCTGGCCCACCACCTGTTCTGTATGATCTGCAAGCTCAGAACGGTTTGCACATTCTTGAAGAGTTGAAAAAAATTAAAAAAGAAGATTTTGTGACACATGAAATTCAAATTTCAGGGTCTATAACTGATGTTCTATTGGAACACAGCCATGCTCATTTACATACTGCCTATGGCTGCTTTGGCACCGCTAGAGCTGAGTAGCTGCAACAAAGACCGTGTGTCTTCCAAAGCCTAAAAGATTGACTATTTGGCCCTTCACAGAAAACGTTTGTGGACCCTTGTTCTAGTGCTTTATTAACAAATCTTTCATTAATTTAAAGTCACAACTCATGTTAAGAATGAGACTTGTTCCTTATATTTAAGAGAGCAAACTCACATAGCTATAAATGATTTCAGATTTTAAAACGTTTGCTATTTTAGAATCTACTATAGCTGTATATGTGTACACAATGACCAAGGGGTTCTCTCCTAGGTATATACGCAACAGAAACACACACGTATGTTCACCAAGAATATGTGTTCGAGTATTTGTAGCAGCACTCTTCATAATAACCCCAAACTGGAAACTACTCAAATATCCATCAACAATAGAACAGGTCAACAGATTGTCATGTATTCATATCATGCAATACTATACAGCAATGAAAACTAATGGTTTACAATGATATGCAACAGTATGGATGAGTCTCACCAATGTAATGCTGAGTAAAAGAAACCAGACACAGAACTACCTCCATAAAATTTCATTTAAATGAAGTTTAAATACAGGCAAAACTAATGCAGGTCACGATAGTGGTTACCCTTAAGGGGCAGTGATGGTGGTGACTAGAAGTGGATCCAAAGGGGCCTAAATTCTGCCTCTTGATCCAGCCACTGGGGACACAGCTGAACACTTAAGACATGTGCACTGTTCTGCATGTATATCACACTTTAATAAAAGCTTAAAAATGTCTGCCATTTTCTCCGTACTTTCATTTTTCAATATCTGAAGTATATTTACTTAATATATTTAAATTTTACGTATGGCTAAAACTTTGAATCTTAATTTAGATCTGCAGATTATTCAACCATTTAACTCTAAAAAAAACTAAAATACACATCCTGACAAAGAAAATTAGAAGTATGTTTCAGTGTAAGGGGCAAAATCAACAGAAACATATCTTAAAGCTAACGTGTGCTTTGGGATCCTGCAAAAGTTAGGAAGACCATGCTTTGGTCACTCTGGAGGGGTGACTGACACAGGACAGGAATTCTTCCTATAAGAGCCCTAACAAATTGGACACTTAAAAACTACTTCAGGGGTAGTGATAAATTAGGAGTATGGGATTAACAGATACAAACTACTATACATAAAATAGATAAGCAACAAGGATTTACTACATAGCACAAAGAACTATATTCAGTATCTTGTAATAACCTATAATGGAAAATAATCTAAAATATATATACACACACATATATATTTATCTGAATCACTTTGCTGTACACCTGAAACACAATATTGTAAATCACTGTACTTCAATTAAAACAAACAAACTACTTCAGTGCTAGTTCTGCTGTAGGACAGCCTTTCTTTGCACTGACCTGACACCTGAGTATGGTACAGTATCAGACAAATCCCCGGACCTTCAAATATCTGCCACAGAGATCACCTTAGGAGAGTTCCACATCCATGGCTGACTAATATTCTCATTCCTGGAACTTAAAGCTGAATTTTGCCTCTACCCCTCTTATCAAGCTATTCCTGGACCTACGGGTTGAGCAGCACAGGCTGGGCAGAGTCTCCCTGGGGCCTGGAGAGAAAAACTGGTATGCAGGCCCCATCACAGACAAATTAAATCATCAGGATTTAATGTAACAATTTCCAAATCTGTACGTTTAAAAACAAAACAAAGAACTTTTCCCCAACTGGGTGACAAATGTGCAGCCAGGTCGGTAAGCTCCTGCCTTAGAGTTTCCATTCTCTGAACCTGATCCGCCTCTAAAATCAAACTCAGAAACAGCATTCCTGCCACCTTTCTAACTTCCAAACTCCACTGCCCCTCAGCGTTTCAGCACTTCAGCAGCTTTGTCTAATACCATGGATATTTTCCAAAGTTATGAAACCATCACCCAGAACGTCAGACTAACCTTAGTCCTGGAAAGATATCCAAATGTACTACTTGTGTGAGGAGGGCTCTAATCCGATTTACACAGACCAGGCTCAAATACTGGCTGTACCATTTCCTAATCATGCAGCCCTGGGCAAGTTACTAATCTCTTTGAGCCTCAGTTTCCTCCACTCTAGAATGGAAATCATAACACCTATACTTCACTGGGCTGCAAAGTACCTAGAACGGAGCTGGTGTTCAATATATGACAGTGCCTAGTGTTTGCTATAGTCTTTTGCTTGGATCTGTGAGCCAGAAAATGTGCTATGTTTTTGGGGTTTTTTTGTTGTTGTTTTTTTAACAAATTAGATTTTTTTTCCTTTTTTTTTTTTTAAAGATCAAATTTATAGAGAGAATGTTTTGCTTATTTCTTTTTTTTTAAATTTTATTTATTTATTTATTTATGGCTGTGTTGGGTCTTCGTTTCTGTGCGAGGGCTTTCTCCAGTTGTGGCAAGCGGGGGCCACTCTTCATCGCGGTGCGCGGGCCTCTCACTATCGCGGCCTCTCTTGCTGCGGAGCACAGGCTCCAGACGCGCAGGCTCAGTAATTGTGGCTCACGGGCCCAGCCGCTCCACGGCATGTGGGATCCTCCGGGACCAGGGCTCGAACCCGTGTCCCCTGCACCGGCAGGTGGACTCCTAACCACTGCACCACCAGGGAAGCCCTGTGCTATGTTTTTAACATTATATTCTGCTTTTAGAGCACAAGACCTAAAACATACTTATTCAGCAAATACAAAAACTTTTGACTTTAAAATAATCTATAAAGATGAAGACAAAAAAAAGTGAATAGACTCAAATTTACGCATGTTCCCCAAAGTCATCTTTTTATTTTAATATTAGTGCTGGTTTAATCAACTGTTTTCAATTATCCTATGCTATGTTTAGGAATAGATACCAAAAGATTCCTCTTATTCAGCAAACCGGTATTTCTATAACCTGTGAACTAAAAGAATGATCCATATTACACTTTCTTCTGCTCTACAGGTCAGTTCTCCATCAGAATTTTCCTAGGAAAAATTAAATTAGTATAAACAAACCTATAAAAAATTATTTGGGGGACTTCCCTGGTGGTCCAGTGGTAAAGAATTCACCTTCCAATGCAGAAGATGCGGGTTCGATACCTAGTCAGGGAACTAAGATCCCACATGCCGTGGGGCAACTAAGCCCGCGTGCCCCAACTACTAATCTCACCCACTCTGGAGCCCGTGCGCCACAACTAGAGAAGAGAAAACCCGCACGCCACAACTATAGAGAAGTCCGCGCGCCACAACGAAGATCCCGCGTGCCGCAACTAAGACCCGACGCAGACAAAAAAAATAAACAAATTAATTAATTTTAAAAATTATTTTTTTCCAATCTAGCTGTTAAAAAAAAGAGCTAAAAATTATTAAGACAGTGTGTAAAACAATGTAGTGACGCCTTTCACCAAATAATTCTGACATATTATTTATTTTTATAAACAAAACATATGCTTACTTTGTCCTGTCTTGATTTTTTATATAAATAATTATTTCAAATTAACATTTTTTGTTCAATAAGTACATTTTGTTTTACTCTACAAATAAGTAAGTTTTTATAAGGATTTTTATATCTGAATATCCTATTCAGATATTCAATTTTAGGTCTATTCTGGGCAAGTGGATTATAATTGCCAAGAATGTATTACAGCAATAACATTCGCAGAAATATCCAATAGTGCCATTAATATCTGTTGAACTGAATACAGGCTTCTACTGGTTTTTATTTGAAAACTTATCATTTTATAATTTTTTAAAAAGCACAAATTATCTAAAACATTTGTTATTTGATGGCTATATACTTACCTTTGGATAACTGCTTCATGAATTCTACGATACATGTAGCATTCGACAAACAACCACGGTGAGAGAAACCACCTTGGTTTTCCATTACTTTCATTTAAAAGGGTCTGTTGATATTCTAGGTACTGATTCCATAGGTCAGTATCAACAAACTTCTCAACCAAAGGAACAATTGGTTTATCTGTTTGCAATTCATTCCGTAATTTAGAAAGAAGAGAAATTGCTTTCTTTTCAGCTTCCAGGCCTTTCTGCAGAAATACAGTGGGAAGAAAAAAAAATACACACATACACACACACACGTATATATGAATAGTTTACATGTAATTAATTTATATATAATTATTTCATCTATAAATATAAGTATATATGTACACACATATATACATAATTCCTCTAGGGTAGCAAATTTCTATGTATCTAAATTTAAGAAGAAAAAAACTAATACATTTCAGAACTACATTTTATGTCTTTCAAAAACTATTATAAACATTTAAATTTAGAATTCTTAAGTTGAAAAATCAAAGAACAACACAGATCTCATATCAACATTATATTGCCTTATCTAGCCTGCCTTTTTTTTTTTAAGTTTCACCATATGAACTTATCTCCAGGTGGAATGACCATTACCACAGAGGGAAAACTGCTTATTGTGTTTCTGTTAGAGTTAACCAAAAAAGAATTAATGTTAAAACACAATTCTTACCTCTCCATGTTTCTCGAAAAATTCACTTTTATGTCGATGCAATGTATCAATAGCTTTGGTTAAGATCTGTGGTAATCTGTCTTTAACTGTAAGATATGCAAATGACCTAGAAAAGAGTCATATACACAGTATATTACTTAGTAGCATTAACACTAGAAGGCTGGTCATCTTTCAGTTTCTGGAACACCTCATTTAAATTCAAATTCCTGCTCATACAAGCCCTGTAAAGTAAACCAGCATTGCCCAACTCCTATAGTAACACAGGAAAATCTGAAAACCTCTCTGGTATATCGTAAAAGCTAAGCACTCTTTGTGCCTCGAATTCCAGGCTCTACCCTGGAGTCTACTTAATCTTTCTTATCTTTCTCATTGTATTCCTTTTATTTTCCTTAATCAGAAACTAGTTTAACAATGGGATAGGACAGAAAAAGAGTTATCCTAAAAATCAAACAGGCTTTCCTCCTAGGTCTATTACTTACTAAGTGACTTCTACTTAGAAAGATGAATGAGGCAATGGATGTAAAACTGCCTGAAAGACTTTACTGTGCTAGAAAAATATAATGAAAGATATTTATGAACCTGCTTCTCTTTGTCTATACTCTTAGCCAACTTGATTCTTTTCTAAGGTTTTTCTTGCTGCCTTCTTTACCTGCCTAATATCTCCTTCCATCCTCTCTGCCCCTAAACAAAATTAAGGCATATTACCATCTTGCTCTCCCAACCAGAAAATTAGAGATTTCGAAAAGTGTCAAAGAATGAAGAAAGCTGGAGAGGAACAAAACTTGAGTATACCTGAATCAAAAATTAAAGATATTCTTGACTTTAGACAAGCAAAAACCAAGGGTTACAGATTATCACTGTATGTTTAATTAGTTTAAGGACATACATGATTCGGTTAGAAAAAAGACTTTAGTACTGTGCAGTTTTTAGATAGAAAGCACAAAATTTAACTGAGCAGTTCATGTATATCTTCAGATCACCAGAGACAAAGTAAAAATGAAGAAAGTTGGAATACTTCTGCCCAAATCTCCTATTCTAACTTTAATGTGGGATCATCACTTCTAAAAGCTCAAAGACCTTACTGCAATTTTAAAAAATAGGGTTATATACCCTGAGTATTTTTTCAAGAGGCTTCCTCAAATGTTAACCATAAAACTCAAAAAAATAGCAAAAAAATAGGAAGTGTTTTCTGACTCTGTGGTGTTTTACAGTGAGTAGGTTTTAATATGCATAATAACTGCTCTGATCAGAATTTAACTTTTAACAATTACTACTAATTCCTTGGGAGAAGAGAAAGAATATTAAATCACTTGACACTTGAATTTTCCAAGGCAGCAGATACGAAAAGAAGTGACAGTCCTTTGAGATTTTACTTAACTGGAAAATTATTCTATTTTTCCAGCTACTAAATTTCCTCAGAGGCTTCCATCTCTAAGGGTAAGGTCTCAGGTCCAGGACTTGGGTGAGAGCAGAGATGCCTAGGACCCAAAATTTAAGGACGCAGACACTCCCTATATTTGCCTGAAGGTGAGTACATGCTTAAATTCTGGGACATTGGCCTCTCTGGCCTCTATCTACTGCCGATACGGTCAATTTCTTCCAAGTGCTCTTGTGTTTTGCCATCTTTTGCAGTAAGGACGTATTTCAAATATAAATTGGGCCTCTCAATTTATACAGACAGATCTAATAATGTTATAGAATCTATAACATGACACCTAAAACGCAAGAAGGTACAGGCACTTTTTATAGTGGGATTATGAATTGATCTGGTCAGCAATAGGAAGAAACACATTTCTCGACAGATCTCAGACCCCTAACTTTTGCAGACAACTTTAACCCCCCCAAAGTAGGTTTATTAATTAAAATATGATTAAAGCCACGCGCTGCAACACTCTGAAAGGAGGCATACACTCTCAAGACAGTCATGCGTAAGTTAAAAAAAAAAAACCAAAACCAAAAAAAAAAAAAAAACAGTATCGAACCACTTGAAAGACGCGTTAACTGATACACATTAATACAAGGCTATCAAAACCCCTGAACCACCATTGTAGAGAGGTGGGGGTAAGCGGAGATTTTCAGTCGGGGTTCGCAGTCCGTTCCCGTGTAGGCAGGGAAGAAGCCACGAATCAGCGCAAGGAAGAAGCTGCAAAGCCGATACGACCCTGGAGCCCGGAGACCGGCCGCCTAGCCCTCGCCTCCCCGCGAGCCGTTAGAAACCGAGGCGCCGTCCCCGGGAAGCGGAGCCCGGACGGCGGGATGGAACTCGCTAGCGGCGGGAAGCAGGCGCCTCCGGCCCGCCGCTGCTTCCCCGCTGGTACCCACAGGTTCCCGACGAGGCCCAGCTCTCCGCAAAAGTGGGGAGGAGGAAAAGGAGAGGAGCGGGGGAGGAAAGCGACACGAACCCTACGTCCCGTGCCGAGAGAGACACCGGAGGCCCCGCCATCACCTTCCGCGCTCCCCACGCCAACGCTCGGGTTTCACACGCCGCAGGAAGGGAGGCGGTGCAGGCGCGGGGGAGGAGCTGAGAAAGGGAGGGATGTGGATTAAAAAAATGCTTTTGAATGAAGAAACTTTATTTGGTGCCCGTAGAAGAGACAAACAATGGCCGAGGACCCGGAGATCTTCCGGGGACGAAGGCGGGGACAGCTGAGGGCGACGAGAGAAGCGGAATAAGGAAGCGGGCGGAAGGCGGAAGCAACCAGGGACCGGGACGTCGCAGGAACTAGGGAGCGTATAAGGTCGCGGCAGCACGGGTCACGTGGTCCTACGGTCACGTGGACCGGGCGGCTTACGCTCCGCTGGGCCAGGAGTCCTGTGCGCCTGCGCAGTGTCGGGCTCTGGGCGGGGCGCTGGGTCTGTGTTGGGACTGGCTGCGGGAGCGCGGGGCTGCCGCCGGGACTCTTGTCTCTTGCCTGCGGCAGAGCCGTAGGAGCTTGCGCGTTTGGCGCGTCTGTCTTTTCCTCCCGCGGAGAGGTTAGTGCACTACCTTGTTCTGGGAGCTTGTATGGTCTCGCACAGCGGTCCGCCCTTTGCTCCCCGCCGCCGTGAACGTCTCGCGTCACGTGTTTCACCGGTACAGCGGAGGCCCCCTGCCTATTACAGTGATCTTTGGTCGATTTAGCTGGGAGTGAAAAGCACTCCGTCCATACCCACGTACTGAACCCTTCTTTCAGCCAGTGCATAGCGGTAACTGCAAAGATAAAATAATTTTGAGCAGCTTAAGGAATTGGAAGGCGTGCTCCCAGAGATTAGCGCCACTTATCCATTGACTCATAGTCTAGTTGATACAGATTTCTCAGTTTGTATGTTCTTAAAAAGTTCTTAAAAGGAAATGTGTCCAAGAACTGAGTAGCTGCCTTGTATTTCATTCAAAAAATACGAGTTGAATACCTGCTGTGTGCTGGGCACTCTGGTTACAGGAGACACAGCATGAACAAAAGGCAAATCTTCAACCTCAAGGAGCTTAGGTGCTACAGGAGAGAGACAAAGATCTCCTTTCCTCTTCTGTTTTTTTCCCTGTAGCGTTGTGACTATTTAATGTATATTTTAGTGGTTTACCACGTGTATTATCTGTCACCCCCACTGTGATGTAAGTTTCAAAAGATAGGGATTTTCGTCTATTTTATTTTCAGCTGTATTAGCAAGTAGGACAATTTCTGTCACATGGTAGGAACTCAGTTCATAATTTGTTGTGTGAGTTAATAAATTAAGAACACAACGTGTTTGCAAGTGATGTTAAATGCAATGGAGAAATAGAGAGTGGAGGAAGCTAGAGTGCGGGTGCTGGTGTGCGTTTTAAATGAAGTGGTCGGGGAAGACTTCACTGTGTAGGAGACATTTGAGCAAAGGTCTGAAGGAGGTGAGGGAATGAGGCTTACAGACACCCGGGAGAAGAGTATAAGGGATAGTAAGTGCAGAGATCCAGAGACCAGAGTGACTGGAGCAAAATGAGCAGGGGGAAAAAGCTGGAGGAGATGTCAGAGTGGTGATAAAGGGCAGAGAATGGAGGGCCATGCAGTCTATCTTAAGGTGTTTGGCTTTTATTTCAAGTGAAATGTGAGGCCATCATCAAATTTTATGAAGAGGGAAGATGTAATCCGATTTGAGTTTGGTTGCTGTGTTCAGAAGAATCTGAAGAACAGAAGCTGGGAAACCAATTCGGAGGCTGTGACAATAATCCCTGGGAAGGACAGCAGCTTGGACCAGGGTGGTGGCAGTGTTGGTGGTGAGGACCAGTCCGAACAAAGCCAGTGGGATTTGCTGACAGATTGGGTATGGAGAAGGAAGAGAAGAATAAGGTGGACTGCAGGTTTGGGGCCTTAGCAAAGGTAAGGATGTAATTGCTATTTCATGAGTGGGGGAGACTGGGAAGAATAGGATTTGCAGGAAGATTTCAGAAGCTCAGTTTTGAGCATGTTACATTTTTTCATGCTCATCAGAGTAGTATAGGGATAAATATTTGCTATTCATCAATTGTAGGTACTATATAAAACTATGAGATTGGGTGAGATCACCAGGAGCTGAGAATAGAGAAGAAAGGTGACCCAAATACTGGGCCTTGGTACATTACATTCTTGGGATGGGAAACCAGCAAAAGAGACATCCTACCAATGAGGTAGGATGAAAATGGCCAGCGTGGTATCCCAGAAGCGAGTGAGGGAGTAGGGTGGAGTGATCAGCTGTATCACATGTTGCTGGTCAGTCAGGTAAAATGAATACTGAGAAGTGACCACAGGACTTATAAATGTGGTCGTTGCTGGCCTTGACAAATGGGTTTTGGTGAAGTGACAGAGATGAAAGCCCAATTGGAGTGGGTTCAAAAAAAATCAGAGAAGAGGAGATGGAGAGAGGCAATAAAACTCCTCTAAAAGGAAAGGAGCTCAGAGAACAAGTGTAGTATATGGAAGGGAAGATGGGTGTCGGGGAAGAGTTGTTTTTATAAGGTGGGAGAAATCAGAGCCTAGCTGTATGCTAATAGGAATGTGTCAGTAAAAAGGGAAAAATAAATAGCATGGGAGAGAGAGGGGAGAAGAGCTTAACTATGTCTTCTGTAGGCAGGGAAGGAAGAGACTCGGTGTGCAGATAGAGGACCTGGCTGTAGATGGGACCACGGGCACCTCATCTGTAGCAGCAGAAGGCAAGACAGAGTATATGGGCACAAAAGCAATAGGTGGGCAGGTGGATGATGGCAAGAGCTGGTGGAAGTTCTCTCCTGATTATTTCTGTTTTGTCAACCAAAGAGGAGGCAAGGTCGTTATTGAGAATGAGAAAGGAGGAGGCATTGAAGGTGTGAGGAGAGAGCGAAAAGTAAAATATAGTATGGAAGTACAGTATTTAAGATCGTTGAGTGGCATGAAGGGCCCACCTGAAGTGGGTGGTCATGATTTTAAAGTGAGACCAGATGGTTGTTGGTTGGTTGTCTGTCTCCAGCCACGTTGAGGTGCAGGAGTCCAGGCACAAATTGGGTGAATTATATTTAATTCACGTTGAGGTTTTGTCACGTGGGTATGTGGAAGAGAGGGGTGCAAGGGATTTGGGGCCCATGGAATATAGCTAAGTGTGGGGGAAGTGATGTGGGGAGTGAGGGGCAGTGAAAAAGTGCTTAGATCATTGAATTGTAGGTCCTGTTGGGGTTGAAGAACTGTTGGAATTGGGTGATAGAAGGAGTGAGCCTGAAAGATCAGAGGTGGTGTTTGGAGAGTAGAATGCTTGAAATTGAGAACATGAGGTTACAGATACTGGTAATGACAGGTCTAGAGCAGGACCCTCCAACAGGTATACGATACAAGCCACACACGGCATTTTAAGTTTTCTAGACACTTTAAAAGTAAAAATTAAGAGGTGAGGTTAATTTTATCTAGCCCAATATATCTAAAAATATTATTTCAACAAGTAATCAATATAAAAATTATTGAGATATTTTACTGTTTTATATTAAGTATAAAATACAAGGTACCAAAAAAAATTATTTTTTAAATTTTATTGAGCCACATTTCAAGTGCTCAGTAGCCGCAGGTGCCTAATGGCCACGATATAGCTCGGAGCGTAAGACCCTGGGAGTGAGTGGCTAAGGGAGAATGGAAGATGAGATCACTCGGGGGGGGTGGGGGGCGGATCACGCCCCCCATCAATCTGCACGGATGTAGAAACCATCAAGAATTATGACAAGGATGATGTGGAACACGGAAATTCGATGCCCAAAATGTTATATAAAGCTCTTAGTGTAATTAAAAATCTAGTGTATTTTTATCTTTAAATTTAGTTTGTGCAATTAAAATTTCACTTTTCTGAGATGTGTTCCAGTTTTTAACAAAGCCTAAATAATTTTGTGTGTGTGTCGGATACCTTAAATGCTACCCCTCTGTTTTCCTCAGCAAAGGTAGAAAACACACTTGTTTGTCCTGTAGCTTTTGCGTTCTTTGTCCCAGCCTCTGTGTGAAGGCAAGATTTAGAGCTTGGAGGTAAGAATTTCCTAGAAGAGAATGGAAGAATCCAGGTCTGTGTAAACAGATTACTAAAATAGTGTCTAATTAGGTTCTGCAAAACCCACTGGTTCAACTGGCAGGTAATAGTATAACTAAAGGTGAACTAGAATAGCTAGTTGGACTAGAACTAAATAGAGAATTCCAGCTTTGGAAGATATTTTGAAAGCAGCAGGTTCTACCTCCTAAATATCGCAGTGACTCATCCTTGGCCTCATCCTTTTAAAGGGAGATAATATATATGCAGTGGTTACAGCGTTGTCTTTAGAACTGCAAAAGCCTGGGATTTCCTTCTGTCTCTGCATCACTGATTGTAAGCAGTCAGCCTCCCTAAGCCTCAGTTTCCCCTGTGAAGTACCTCACGGGATTGTTGTGAGGTGAAGCAGAGCGCTTGCTGGGTACAAAGTACTCAGAAAGCAATGTCTTAGTCTCTCTCAGTTCCCCCTCTAAGTTTTAACCAAGGATATGTTTCTTAAATGTACTTTTGGCCATGTGAGTGTCACGTGAAGAGCTCCGACTTCCCCCTCCTATGGAGACTCTTTAGGACCAGTACTTAGGATGCAGCCACCGGCCCCTGTTCGGCCCTCAGCTGCTGCTGCAGCTCACGCCTGGCTTCCCTGAAGTTGCATCCTGTTTGTCAGGTGAACAACACTGTTTACCTGGGGCGTGTGACTTGCTGATCCCTCTGCGCTTTTGAAACCCGATTCAAACATCACCTCTGATAGGCCCCAATAATTGTCTGTTGCTTGAAGGTGTTAAAAAATGCTATGTGTTTAAAGGACAAATAAACTACTTTTTTTTTTGGTTTGGCCACGCCGTGCGGCATGTGGGATCTTAGTTCCCAGACCAGGGATCGAACCCTTGCCCCCTGCATTGGGAGCGCAGAGTATTAACCACTGGACCGCCAGGGAAGTCCCTCAATAGCTTTATAGTCTTGTAGCCTTCCAGAAAGAAGGCTAAAGGTTGACTAAAGGAGAGGTGGTGAAAACACTTGTATGTATTTTTTTAACCTCATTCTTTTACTAGGCTTAAGTTAAGATGTATCTACTTTGCAAATTGTTTTACAGAAATATACCTGTTACCTGGGAAAACACTATATATTTTTTTAACATTTTTTATTAAAAAACTTGAACTTTGAATTCTTTTTCTTTTAGCTTGAGATGTGGTAATGTCAGCCAGACTTCTCAGATCCTTGGCCAGATGTCACTATATTTTATCAAAAGCGTGTCAGTGCCAAAGACTTGTTCATCGAACATTAAAACCACTTAAGGAATTTGAGACCACAGCATGCAACACCCTGACAAGAAGTCAGAACGTGAATTTGTTCTTTCCTGATACAGCAGCTGTTGGTTTGAATAAGTCCCAGGTCCTGGAAATGAACCGGAAAATATCAAATACAAACGTACTCTCTCCATTAAACACCGCACGTTACCAAGATGAAAAAGAGCACCTTCCAACCAGGAACTCCCTTGGTACTCATAGGAAAGTGACTCACAAACCAAATCTGTTAGGTTTTAAGTGGTTTATAAAAATATTAAAGAGACATTCCTCATCTGTGTCAACGGAAACACTTGTTTCTAAACAAGACTTTCCGCAAATCAAGAGACCACTGAAAGCATCAAGGACCAGGCAGCCATCCAGGACCAACCTTCCAGTTCTGCCTGTGAACAAGGTAAAAACACTTGTGGTGGTGGCGCCTCTGTTCCCTAATAATCACTCTGAACCCCTGTGGATCCCACCTCAGCCTTACTGCCAACATAGGAGAGCCAGCCCCCAGCTCAGCACTTCTTTCAGGATCTTTGAAGCCTAATAGTAAAACCTGTCATCTCCAAAGAGAATCAACATCTTAATTTTAGGAATTAGTGGTACATATAAAGGCAAAATAGAGGCAATTAAATATAAAAATATAGTTTATGAAAGGATTAGTTAGTGGCCTAAGGAGATTTTGAAAAAGACTAGTAGTAAGTCCATTCTAGGAACAGTGCTATAAAAAGCCCCCATTAAAAAAAAAAAATCAAACTGTAGAAATTCTGTATTAAATTTAAAAAATTTTTGTTACATTAAGTATGCAGACAGGTAAACATTCATTAGCCAGTGGTGACTGCATGGGAGGGGGTGGTGAAAGGACATGGCAAGGTGGAATCCAAAAAGCAGAGTGAAGTGCTTTGTTTTATCATTTGAAGGTTGAAGTGGTTGTTTTCATTCACTGTTCAGAGGTTTATGGGAATTTCTCAACTACAGTTTGCATTTGCCCACTAAATGATAAATATTTAAGGTCAGGATCAAGCCCTTTGGTAACCTGTGTATCTCGCATGATACTTGAAACTTTGCCTTATACTTAATAAATGTTTATTAAACAGGAAAGGATAGAAGAGAAGCAAAGGGATCTTTGATGTCTGTAGCCATCAACATTAAAAGTAGGAATGTCGAATATTTAAAACTTGATGAAGCATTCTGAATCTATCAGAAAACAGGTTATACTGTCTATCTTAAAATCTCGATTCTGAGAAGGAGACCTTGAGAGCGTTTAACTTGTTCTGTTTTTTTGTTTTTTTTTTTACTGTGTGGTTGACTTCCTTTAAAAAGGGGTACAGGCCTTCACGTCTTATCCTCAGGTTGTGAAGTTAGGAGTTGGTTAATGACTTTTATTTTGGATTCTAGCTTTGTTTACATTCTTGTTTGGTTTCCTTGAACCCACGATATGAAGGATGGGAGTTTTGGATGCATTCTGCTCTCACCCCTTTCTTTCTAGCTCTTGAGTGTTTAATTATGTTGTTTAGTTTTGTGATCATCTGGGAAATTTAGTATTTAAGTGACTGAGATGAAATTAAGTGTAAAAACCTGAATTCATAGCAGATCCAAAAAAGAGGAGGATCAAGTCCCTTTTTTCTTTTGTTACATCTAGCAGCCCAGAGCAGAGTCAAGTTTCTTATGAAAGGCTGGTAAGGTCAGCGATGTCACTTTTTTTTGTAGTTGTTGGTTGTAAACTGTCAAAAAGG
Organism: Balaenoptera acutorostrata; assembly: GCF_949987535.1. Lineage (NCBI taxonomy): Eukaryota > Metazoa > Chordata > Mammalia > Artiodactyla > Balaenopteridae > Balaenoptera > Balaenoptera acutorostrata. Next base: position 15,135,481 of record NC_080077.1, read on the forward strand.
CATTATTTCTTTGGACTGTCCGTAGACTTGAAAGCAGTTTTCCTGGATTCCGTTTTTTATTTTTCTTTAGGACTTTTTTTTTTTTCTGCTTCCAGGAAAGGATTTGAAGTAGATTTTCAAAATTTAATAAGTTTCAAATGAGATAATAAAAGCATTACATTTAAAATAGAGCAAGCAGTTGATATGAACAGAGAAGTAAATATTATCAGGTATCTGATATGCGTAATCTAGTTGAACATTTAGTTCGGAGAAGCCCAATGATTAAAGAAAAGCAGGAATACTCCTGGGTTGTACATTTCTTGTTGTCTAACAAGAAAAAAAGAAAAACATAAGAGTGTCTTATAAGAAATAACTTTTTCTGTCACCAATTTAAGGAGTCATTTATTTCCTGGGTCCTGGCGTAGGACATATTATGTAACGTAATAGCTGTGACTTCAGTTGGAATTTCACGAAAACAGAAACAGTATGTCGTTTCTCTGGAAGCACAGGAAAATAATAGACAATCTTTTCTATTTCTGAAAGCATTTTGAAAGTGACCTGAGGGAGTATGATTCTTGGAACATTATTTTCTAATGATCTTACAGGAGAACACAGTCTTGAGGTATAACGAGGTAATATATGCCCAGGGCTGAAGACTGGCTTTTATCTGTCCCGGATAGAGGGCCCCTCCATTTCCACGTGGGCATCATGGGGCTGGCGAGTCCCCTTTGGTGATAAAGCCCTTTCCTCCCCTCTGGACTGAGTCAGGAAAGGACTCTACTTTGTACCAGAAAGAGGTACCCTTTGTCTCATTCCCCACGTGTGCACCTGAGCTCACCCTCTTACCTCTGCCACACGGCATGCGCTTGGAATTGACTGGGTGAGGCTACTCACCCTCTATATTGGAATCAAGTCTTCACCCGATTCCATTTGTAGAGATCATAACCTACTGAGATACTCAACCCACATACTGTTGGCTCATCACTTATCATGGCAGGGCCAGTGCTTCTTGTTGCTCTGTCCTGTCTTTGAGGAGGACAATGCCCGAGGATGAGGACCACCCTCTGAGCAGTGTAGAGGCTGGCAGAGGAGGCAGGGTGCTGGGACGCCCAGCAGTAGTTTTCAGGCTAACACCACAGTGTGTAGTAAAATTAACCAGTGGGTTGTTAATAGGTTTGGGTTTTTTTTGGTTTGTTTGATGAAATAGAATAGAAATTATCAATGCATTACTCATGATAAAGGTAAATATTGTTCTGTGAAGCTTTTGTGTCAGTTATTGGTGTGGCTGTCTATGTGTAGGTAGGTACTGTGTATGTGAAAGGGTTTCTCACCATGGGTTGTCAGAAAGCTTAAAAGCTAAAGCTTTATACTAGTAATGTAAAATGCATCTGTGTTTTATAACTTTCGCCTATAATCTGTACATAACAGGAAAAACATGCATTTTTTTCCCTTAGTAATATAGAAGCAACGTTACTGTAATGCACTAATTTCTTTTTTTAGTGAAAGAACATGAATAAAAATAAACTTTCTTTTTTAGGAAAAGTATTCTGTCAGAGTATGTGATGCTCTAAAACAAGAATCATATATAAATTTCTAGCCCCATCTGCTGGAATATGTTTTCTGTGGCCAGAAAAATGAAACATACTGAAACATGGTGGTTTTCTTGGCTTTGGTTTTGTTTTGTTTGGGTTTGGGTGGTTTTCTTTTAACATTTTAAAATAGAAAGGCCTAAATTTAAGTCTTAAATCCAATAACTATTTTAGGTTGGTTTGGCACATTTATTTAAGAACAAGTTGTTGATCCCCATGCTAGAACCTGAAATTTGCTATATATTTATATTTAATGCTCAAAAAATAATGGTTCATTATAAAAATCCAGAAAAAAACATGTCTAAAAATGAAAGCTTCTTGCAGAGTAACATCTTTAAATAATAGGGGAAAAAAATGCAAAGATGACACACACTCTTTCCCTTTACCAAATGGATTTAAATACAATCTTGAAATTGAAAAACAAAGGAAATAAAACCCAAAAATGATATTTATAACAAGTCAAATTGGAAAACCTTGTGAATCATTTATTCACAGAAGATTCATAACTTAAACAGAGACTCACATCCCAGATGTTTAAGGAGAATACAGAAAGTAGTGTGGCGAGCCATATAAGTTATGTAACGTAGGCTAAGCCAAATAAGCTGTGAGACATTGGCTAGAACTCTGACCCAAACTAAATAGGAGATGGTGAGAGAAGGAAAGGTGACAGTCTTCAGAAAATCTGCAAAGATCCTTGGAATGACTAAGTTAAAAACAAATTGTGTTTAAAAATTTATAACCTGACTCTTTGGAGCTCAGCATATATTTTCTCATGGAAGTAGTGGTTGAATGCTTTGACTTGTTCCATTTTTGAGAATGTAAAATAGTGTAAGTTTTTTTTAGCACAGATGGGCCTGGTCCGTAAGAAAGATGATGGTGAAGCAGGCACGAGACAGGGAGTGGGAGGGACTGCATCGGCTGGAGAATCAGGCGCCCCCCCCCCCCCCCGCCCTGACCCTGGTCAGTTACTGCTAGATCTTCCACTGGAGCGAAAGATGGTGGAAATCTGGATTTTGTGTCAAATGGCCATTTATTGTTGATAGTTTGTTCAAATCTTGAAAACACTATGTGGGTCAGCTCTTGAGTTGGATAGTTCTCTGGGCTGCCAGTTTACGGCTCTGATTCTAGAGACAGTCGGCAGTGCCGTTTCTAGTACAGTTATGGGAAAACCCTCCACTGGACTAGCTGTTGTTGACCTTCTCCTTATCTCCTGTCTTCTCCTTCGTGCCTCCTTCTCTTCCCACTCCAGCCTAAACTAAGCATGTCAGCTGTAGCAGTCCCAGAGTAACTCTGACATCCAACCTAATACACTGGGATTTTGCTTAGCAAACTTCAGTAAATTTGTCAGCTTTTGTAGGGTAGAGCCTGCCTGCCATGGCCTTACCTGATGCTTCTTTCCAGGATTCCTTTCTTTCAGCCAGCTTAATCTCATATCCTGCCCGCTCTTTTTAACTCCACGGAGCCTTAAAAGAACAACTAGTGCTGGCACTTCTAAACCTTAAGCGCATAACTGATTCCTGTACTCCAGTAACCAGCTTTACTTTGACTGTATGGATCTGTATGTTTTTGTAAATTCACGTGTTCTTACCTTCATAATGAATATGGGAATCAGCATGTCAGATATCTGCAACAGGAGGGTTCTGCATCCGTTTAGCTCACATTCAGTGACAATTTCAGCTTGTCTGACTTTTAATTTTTTTTCTAATTGAATTAAAATCAATTAGACAATTGAATGTTTTGCTTATGAGCGGATATTTTACAGATTTTAGGTTTTTCAGGTCCTCCGTTTATTCCTCTGCTACTTTTCAAACCACACATTAGAACTGTGTAACAGATGGAAGAAAAAGCAAACCAGAGTTAGGTCATCTCTTGAGAAAGAGCCAGGAGTTAGGTAACAAAAGTGGGAGGAAGGAAGAAATTTATGTACTACTTTTCTTGAATTTCATACTAGGAATGTAGCAGAAAGGGAAAGAATTTAGGAGCCAAGATGAGTAAATCCTAGGAATAAATTTTGATTTAGTGACTCATATACCTCTTTTGATACATATGGGCCAAAGCACCATATGTATCAAAGACAGTAGACTCACTAATGTTCTGATTAATAGATACTAAAGTATAAAATTATGAACAAATGAAAATTCAGATGTAAATTACTTGATAAACTTTTTAGCCTCCCATAAATTTTGATGGTTTAAACATATCTGTATGTGCCGTAATAATAACTATTACCTAAAAAATGTTGAACATTTGTGCTAGTCATGGTTCTGAGCAGTTGACATTCATCAGCTTGTTTAAACTTCACAACAACCCTATCAAGTAGGCATTATTGTTATTCTGATTTTTTTTTAATGAATCTAATTCTGTGCCTGAACTCTTAACACCTCTGCCGATAGCTTTTGAACTTTATTGACCATATTCCATAGTGAGAAATTTATTTTACATTACAGTGTATATGTAGTCACCCAATATACCTATATAGACATATATGTGACAGAAAATGTCATAAAATAAAATTTATCCTTACTATGAATTATGTACTCTAATATTTTCTGTTTTATACTGTTTAGTTTATTTTTTTTTTAAGCTGGTTTGGGCCGACTAAATTGGTATCAGGACTCACTAATGGCTTGTGACCTACAGTTTGACAAAAACACTGTGTGCTGTGCCGTATGCTTACCGTATGTGTGCTGTATAGCTACACACAACATAAACGTGTGCATGTACACACGGGTAAGACTCCTAGTGCAGAAATCCAAAGCACTCACCAAACCGGGACACATTCTCAGATTCACAGAACTTTTAACCAGAGTACAATTAACTAGAGTAAAAATTCTGTAATTCCTTCGTAGATTCAAAGTAATCTCTTGCCTGTACAAGGCTAGTGGCAAATTATCAAATGACCTCAAATAATAATGCTGCTGTGAAAAAGAACCATGGAAGCTCAAGGTTGGACAGACTTTAACTAGCATCTCATCCAGGCGCCTTGTATGGTGCCTAAATCCTATTTTTTGACCAGTCTGTGCTTGAAGCACAACCAGCAGGTGTGTCTCCCTGTTCTGATAGCCCGTTCCATCTCTTTGACGAGTAAGAGAAAGTTCTTGCATAGATTGAGCTGAAATCTGCCTCCTTGTAACTTCTTTCTCTGCATCCTTCTCACATCCTTTGTCTGAACCGTTGAAATGTTTGGAGAAAACTCTCGAGGGCCAGCTTTGCAGCACGCCATCCTCCCTGTAAAGAGACAGCCATCACAGGCACCTCTTGGTAACCCATCTCACGCTTCTCTCTCTGGCACAGGACCTGATGCACTGTACTGCATTTGCAACCGCAGATGAATACCATCTTGGAAGTCTCTCTCAAGATCTGGCCTCCCATGGATATGTTGAAGTAACAAGCTTGCCTAGAGGTACATCTTCTTGAACCTGGGGCCAAGTATGTTAAAATGTATTAGAAAATAATTTTCCTATGATAACTTTCTTAAATATGCATTTGTTTAGGTTTCATTTTCTCTTTTTTTTAAATAAATTTATTTATTTGTCTTTATTTTTGGCTGTGTTGGGTCTTTGTTGCTGTGCACATGGGCTTTCTCTAGTTGCGGCGAGTGGGGGCTACTCTTCTTTGCGGTGCGTGGGCTTCTCATTGCGGTGGCTTCTCTTGTTGCAGAGCACGGGCTCTAGGCACGTGGGCTTCAGTAGTTGTGGCACGTGGGCTCAGTAGTTGTGGCTCGCAGGCTCTGTGATGCACGGGCTTAGTTGCTCCACGGCATGTGGGATCTTCCTGGACCAGGGCTCGAACCCATGTCCCCTGCATTGGCAGGTGGGTTCTTAACCACTGAGCTACCAGGGAAGCCCCTCATTTTCTATTTGAAGAATTATATCATAAAAGTGGTGTTGAATCTCTTTATACAAATGACATACAAAGATAAGAGATTTAAAACATATTCACAGAGAACTTAGTTCGAAGATTAAAATCAATATGGTTTATTCAGCTGTATTTATAGGATCACTCTTACTTGGGATGATCAAAGGCCATGACACTTCATTTCTGTCATGTTAAAAAGTTATTTTAGTATTACAGAAGAACCATAAAATTGATAGAAATGTTGGGGAGAGCCTTTAAAGAAAAATTTACCAGTACAGTCCAACACTTTAAAACTAACAAAATTAGTTAAAAGATAAACTCAATGAATATTTTAAAAGAGAATTAAAATAAACTGAGAGGATTTTAGGATAGTGTGAGGAAGGCTTGAGAAATCACCTGCTTTACGTTAAAAAAATGACTTGGAACACTTTGATGGAAGATTCATGAATTTACCTCAAAGTAGCAAAAAAATAGTAGGTTGAAAACCTCTCTGCTACAGAGAAAATTCTTAAAAGAGTCACCGACCCTGTAAGAAACAATCGAAATGTCATTATGCTTTCTCAGCCTTGATGATCTGAACCGACTGTTTGTACTATTTGGTGGCAAAAAACAAACATAATTGACTTAGAAAAACAGAGCTATGTCCAGGGCCTCTAAGAAGAAAAATTGCCCTGAGGTATTCTTTCTTGGCTGATTCCAGAGGCTGTCAGCAGGGTGGCCCTGTGCATTACACACTTGGGGGCTTCTCATACTATTCTCACTGGCCTGGATCTTTCCCACTTCATTTGTGGTGTTCTCGGCTATATGGGTGAGCCTTGCCCTCTATAGATGTAGAACTTAAGGAAGTGTGATTTCACCAAAGAAAAGGAGTTTAGGAGTTGGTCTCTATCTGAATCCCCCATTCCCCAACCTCTATCCGGAGCTCTGAAGCTTTGAGGATCCTAATTTTATGTTAAGAAATTATGTTGGTGGGAAAGAAAGATTCTTTTCGTGGCTGCACTTCTATTCAACAGTTCTCTCCCCTAAAAGGACAGATTGTGGTAAAGAAATGAAAATAATTGGCAGTGAAACATCAAAAGATAGAATTAGAAAATGTTGAATTTCCAAATGATTCTGAGGTGCGGCTTTTCCAGTGTCTTTTTCTCCTGAGATCGTCCCTCCCACCTCCTGCTTTGCAGTAGCAGTTTAATGAACAGTCTGTGAAACAAATCTTAAATACAAACACATGCATTGAAAACTATGCTCTGAGGATAAAGCAACTTCTAATTTGTGGGAAAAGGATTAAATATTTCTGTTTTCTGAAAAGGGTTATTTTGTATTTTGTTTTCTATTAAAATGTATTTAGTTTCAAAAAAGAAATTATGTAACATTTTACATATTAATATTAGTATATTTATTAATTGATAGACTAACATGTTATATATAGTTTACATTATAGAATATTTATATACTTATAATAAATACTACTAAACTAATATACAAAGTAACTACTTACTGGTGAATATTTGTATATGTATGTATTTAATATTTAAAATGTTAAAATATTTAAATAGTTATAGGTGACTATCATGGTAGTTCTCATGATTAACTTTGAAATCAGATATGTTTTGAAATGGACTGTATCTTTGTTTCTGTATGTCTTCTATTTTCCACACTTTATACAATATAATTTAAAACTCAGTGAAATGAGTAGTTTGAGAATATTAAAATTATATTATTAATAAAATGATTTTTAAAGGAAGAGACTATATTAATGGCTCTTCAAATTTTATTTTAAATTACTTTTACAGAAAGAAGTTTAATTCTTTTTTCTTTTTTTTAATTGAACTATAGTTGATTTACAGTGTGTTAATTTCTGCTGTACAACAAAGTGATTCAGTTATACATATACATTCCTTTATACATATACATTATTTTTTATATTCTTTTCCATTATGGTTTATCATAGGATATTGGATATAGTTCCCTGTGCTATACAGTAGGACCTTGTTGTTTATCTGTTCTCTATATAATAGTTTGCATCTGCTAACCCCACACTCCCAATCCATCCCTCCCCCACCCCCCCAAATTCTTGAACCTTAGTTGTACTGATACTAAGACTTTAATAATTATCAACTGGACTAGCGATTACTGAATCAAAATGGGGGTGAATGAGTTTTAAATAGCACTAATAATAGTGTCACAGGTTGTTGAATATTTTGTTCAAGTAATTTCTTACGGTCTTTTCATTTTCATATATTAAATACTTTCAGAAACCTTAGTAGAAAAATGGACAGTATGTTGTAGAGCACTTCATGGTATATGAAGAAATGATCACAAATACTTTGTTAAAAGTTTATAGGTGACTTAAATCTTGTGTCACATTGTGACATAGCTTTTTGCTCATTTATCACAGATGCAGCAAATATTTTGGTGATAGGTATAGAAAACTCTGCAAAAGAAGGTGATCCTGGAACAATATTCTTCTTCAGGTAAGACAAGAAAGCAACTCCATTGGAAGATGGGCTGTGGCCAGGTAATGTGGTCCTTAAAGACGCAGGTGTACCTTCTCTCTTAACAGAAGATGTTTCAGAATTTATTTGTGATTTAAATTTATCCTTTGGTTCTTATTTGAATAGGAGAGTTTGTCACTTTTAGGTATCTGCTGGTAAATCCTCTTATGAAATAAAGAATTTCCCCCCCTAGGGAAAAGATTAGGGATTTTTTAATTCATTTTGTTCTAAATTAACTTTAAGCATTATGTCATCTTTGTATCATCTATGCAAGTTTTTCGCACCGCTCATAATTCATGACAGTAAAGGGTGCACTTAACACGTTATAAAAAGAGAGCATTGGACAAAGCTAAGGTCAGGAACCACTGGTGGAAATAATGGTGCCCTGCAGAACGCAGGGATTTAGGGAACCGAGTGGACTCTCCCAGCTTCCGGCCTTTCTGAGAGCAAGAGACTGAAGGAAGCCCAGGCTGAGGTCATTAACAGAGGCCCATTCGGGTAACTTGGTGTGTACTTGCCTTTATTTGTAAATGTGGATTTTCATTTACTAAGGATATGTAAGCATCTTATTTCCCATTCATCTTCAGTGCCCCTTATCAGGTGCTTGCTACCTGCCCCGCTGTCTTTTTTTCCTTTTCCTTCTTCTCCCTCTGGAGCTAAAGTTTTAGATCCCCTTACCTCTCTAGAGACTTCAGACTGGGACCCTGATCCACATACATTTATTCCTTTTATTTAAAGGTTTGTTTTTTTTTTTAAGGTTGTTTTAATACCAGATACTCCAGAGTAGCTGAGTGGAAGTGGTAATGATAATAGAAACCATTTAAAATAATCTCATCCTCACAATGTTTGAGGAAGATCTTTTATGCCCACGGGTCAGAAGGATTAAGTGAATTACCCACAGTCAAAGGACTAATAAGTGGCAGAACAGAAATACATGGAACATCCATAAGAATCCAGATTTTGGTGAAGTTTCTGTGGTCTTAGTTCTTACAGTTGATGATAACCGGAAGCTCTGTCTTTGTTCCTGTGGATGCCTTACTTTCCTTGGACATAATCAAGAATTCAACATTTAGTGCCGGTAGAAAAACACCCCTTTTGACTTGAGTAAGGAATTTGGATTTCTGAGGTCCTCTAGATCAGCATCATCCAGTAGAAATACAATGCAAGGCACAAATGCAAGCCGCGAATGTAATAATATATTTTCTTACAGCCACATTTTTAATTTAAAAAAAGATGAATTTAATTTTGACCAACACTAATAATAACATCATATATTGCCTGAAATTAATTTTACTGGTATATTTTATTTAACCGCACATATCTAAACTATTATCATTTCAACATGTAATCAGTCAACAATTAGTAAGATTTACATTCTCCTTTTCGTACTAAGTCTCTGAAACCCGGCGTATATTTTCCACTTATAGCAGCTCTCAGTTTGGACCAGGCCTGTTTCAGGTGTCCGGTAGTCACATGTGGCTTGAGCGCCATACTGCAGAGTTCCTGGGATCTCTCATCTGCTTGAGGTGCTTCTCTGAACCAGGGCTCTGGCCGTGGCCTTAAACACCTCCCAAATCCATATCCTGAGACCCCACCCTGGCCTTTTGCCACACTCACTGCTTGGTCTCCCTGCCTGTCTTCTCACCCCACCACCTGTCTGTCTGTCTGTCTGTTTGTAGGCAGAGCAATTTTTCAGTAGGTAATTCTGATCACTATACTGTCCTTAAAATTCTAAGGAATGTGACCAAACGCCTTATCACAGCACGAAGTTCCTTCAGGGGTTGGCTCCTCCCGCCTCTGACCTGCGTGCCCTCCACTTGCCCTCATCCGCAGCCATTCAAACTACTGGCTCTTTATTCTGAGACGTTGCCTGCCCCCCTCGCACCTTTTCCTGGAGCCTGGGGTATTTCCTCTGCTGTATTTCCTCTCGTTTTCTCGTTTGGCTCTGCTGGTCCTTTAGGAACTGTGTCCCTCCGGTGTACATCCACCTAGATTCTGCGTAACACTGTTACAGCGTGGCTCACACTATTGTAATCGGTGGTCCGTGGGTCAGTGTTCTCTGGATTGGGACTTCCGTGAGCAGAGGATCTAGACCATACTCACCTTTGCATCCCAGATGCTAAGCACAGACCCACACACGTACTAAGCACATTGCTTAAGATGGTTTGAAGAATGGTAATGGGAACATCATATTTTTACCTTTCTTTTCTTTTTTTTTTTAATTAATTATTTATTTATTTACTTATTTTTGGCTGCATTGGGTCTTTGTTGCTGTGCACATGGGCTTTCTCTAGTTGCGGCGAGCGGGGGCTACTCTTCGTTGCGGTGCGCGGGCTTCTCACTGCGGTGGCTTCTCTTGTTGCGGAGCATGGGCTCTAGGCACGCAGGCTTCAGTAGTTGTGGCACGCAGGCTCAGTAGTTGTGGAACATGGGCTATATAGCACAGGCTCAGTGGTTGTGGTGCACGGGCTTAGTTGGTCTGTGGCATGTGGGATCTTCCCGGACTAGGGCTCGAACCCGTGTCCCTTGCATTGGCAGGCAGATTCTTAACCACTGCACCACCAGGGAAGCCCCTACCTTTCTTTCATTTCTACCCTCCTTCCTCTGGTGCAATGACCCAGAGCTGTAACTCCTTTTTCTTTTTTTTTTTTTAATTTACTACCTAAAACAGCTCAACACATCAGACTTCAGAAATCAAAACAAGCTCCCTAACAGTTTTTAGACTTAAATTTTGTCAAAGGCAGACTTGGATTGTGAGGGCCTCCTGTGGCTTTGTTGCAGGTCTTCTCTGAGCACTGTAGGCATGGCTGGCATTATTTCATAGGTGCCTTTACCATCTGAGGCTTTAATTTATCTCAGTCTCTTTATTACACAGATATTAAAACCATGACCCTTTATTCTTTTCTGATAGCAGAATCTGCCTAACGAGAGCTAATGAGACAGGTCTCCAAAATTTCCTTATTCTGATATCTGTACACCAGAATTGAATCAGGGTACTTCTGTGGTGGTGCAGTGGTTGGGAGTCCGCCTGCCAATGCAGGGGACATGGGTTCAAGCCCTGGTCTGGGAAGATCCCACATGCCGCAGAGCAGCTAAGCCCGTGTGCTACAACTACTGGGCCTGCACTCTAGAGCCCATGTGCCACAACTACTGAGCCTACGCTCTAGAGCCCGTGCTCCACACAAGAGAAGCCACCGCAATGAGAAGCCTGTGCACCGCAACGAAGAGTAACCCCCGCTCGCTGCAACTAGAGGAAGCCCACGCGCAGCAATGAAGACCCAGCGCAGCCAAAAAGGAATTAATTAATTAAAAAAAAAAAAAGAATTGCATCAGGTATGAAAGAGTCTAGTTACTTGAAGTTATATGGTTTTACAATAATAGTTATTTATTCTGCAAACCACAGGAGAAATCCGTGAATTTTTGAGGGGTCAGGTTTTTTATCAAAAATTCAAAAAATAGCTTTTGTTTATCATATCCATCCAGGGACCATCATGTCAAATCAATAATAAATCATATTTTTTAAAATTGGCATTCTAGATACATTCTAGAAGCTACCTAAGCATGGTTTTATGTGTGGCCCTAAAGAATGTATTCCACCTTTAACTTAGTTTATTCTTTTAAATCAGGGAAGGAGCTGCTGTCTTCTGGAATGTGAAAGACAAAACTGTAAGTATAAATAAAGTGTGAAAGTATTAAAATTTAGTTTTCTGAGAATAAATTGTTAATTGGCACTCAGTAATCTGAGCAATTGGAAGATAAATTAACAGATAATCCTCAGTTTATTTGCTCTGCATTATGTGATGTTGATTCTAGCACTGTCATCTTCCAGAATTTTCTTTTTGACTTAGAAGTTTCCTACATTTTCCATTCTCTGAGCACACAATAATTTGTGGAAAATCAGAACAATCCTAGCTACACTGCAGACAGAAGGAAGTATACTTCTCATGTGATAACCTACAAAATGAGTAATGTACACACAGTTCACTGGAAGCTGGCTGCACTGAGTCTTATTTTATTTTATTTTATTTTATTTATTTATTTTTTTAATTAATTAATTTATTTATTTATTTATTTATTTTTGACTGTGTTGGGTCTTCGGTTCGTGCGAGGGCTTTCTCCAGTTGCGGCAAGCGGGGGCCACTCTTCATCGCGGTGCGGGGACCGCTCTTCATCGCGGTGCGCGGGCCTTTCTCTATCGCGGCCCCTCCCGTCGCGGGGCACAGGCTCCAGACGCGCAGGCTCAGCAATTGTGGCTCACGGGCCCAGCTGCTCCGTGGCATGTGGGATCTTCCCAGACCAGGGCTCGAACCCGTGTCCCCTGCATTAGCAGGCAGATTCTCAACCACTGCGCCACCAGGGAAGCCCTGAGTCTTATTTTAGATCAAGTTTTCTAGAACTTTTTAACTCACTGGAAATAATTTCTTCAATATCCCAATCATGATTTGTTTAATACAACCGTTTCAGAGGCAGTTTGGTAATACATATCAAAGCTTTATATTTAACTCAGCAATTTTACATCTAGAAAGTTATCCAAAGGAAATAATCACAGTTATATATGATGAATGATGTATAGAAATGTTCATCAACACATTATATACAATAGCAAAAATGAGAAATAACCAAAACACATAATAATTGGAAGTTTGTTAAATAACATCCATAGCATGTATTTAGGATGTACATACTACAGCTCTTAAAAATCACGTGGGAAGAAACCAATTCCTGAGGAATTGGCTGTGTATATGATACAGTTAAATTAAAAGAGCAGGTTACAAAATATAACCAATATAATACCAGAGCTGGTAAAAAAATATGCCTCATACAAACCCAGTTTTACTGAAAGGAGATACACACACAGGGGGCAGGGGGAGGGAGACTGGGGAATGGTTTCCTGGAGAAAAGGAAATATAAATGAGCAATAAATGCAAGAAAAATGTACACATTGGCTATTTGAATTTGCAAAGATGTAAAAGGCTGACAATACCCAGTGTTTTTTAAGAATGCTCTCATTAAAAAAAAAAAAAAAGAGTGCTCTCATAGGCACAGATGTAGAGAACAAACATATGGACACCAAGGGGGGAAAGGGGGGGGTGGTGGTGGGATGAACTGGGAGATTGGGATTGACATATATACACTGATATGTATAAAATAGATAACTAATAAGAACCTGCTGTATGAAAAAATAAATAAAATTCAAAAAAAAAAGAATGCTCTCATAAATCTTTGGATTCTAAAGTTGGAAAAACTGTTCTGGAGAGCATTTTAGAAACATTTATCAAAATTATAAGTGTGCATGTCTTTTGTTCCAACAAATCCTAAAGAAATATTCCCACAAGTCCTTGAAGATACACGCATAAGGCTGGCACATGCGACATCCTGATAGTAGAGAATAGAAAAATACCCCCCATGGATGGACAGTTAAATCAATTATGGTTCCTCTGTGAAGGAGAATAGCACTGAAAATGTTCATACGTACAGTATCATCCCATTTATATAAAAAGCAAACTAAATGTACATACATATACACATAGGGAAAAGTCTGGAAGGATATGCACCAAGTTTAATGGTGGTAACATTAGAGGATTAGAAATTCAGGAGACTGACTATACTGCTGAACTGAATGAATAAGCATTTTCAGAACTCTAGTGGAAGACTGATGAATTCATAAAAGTGTTAACAAAAGATCAAGATGAAAAAGAAAATTAATTACATAGGACTGAGTGAACTGATGAGGATGATTACAATTTTTGTGACTTTCTGTTTGAATAAAAAAAAAAAAATCCCACAAGGACTCGGAGGCAAAAAATATACAAATCAATTTTCACTGCAAAGTAAAGGAGCTGTTACAGTGGAGGATTACTGGACTGAATGTCAATATTTTGACATAGTATGAGTGTGTTTCGTGTTTGGTAATTGCAATCATTGTTACTTTTGTTGTGGTCATCCATTTACAATTCTTGGTGTCCGTTTATCTGTTGTAAAAATAAAATACAGTGTGTGTGTGTGAAAAAAAAAAAGAAATTCAGGAGAACAGAGAGAGATTATCACTTTCTATACCTCTGTGTTTAAATTTTTACAAGTGTGTTACTTAAACTTTTTGTTTTGAAGATTTAAAGAATACAAACCATAATGTTATTAGGGGTTTTCTTTGGGTTGTGGGATAATGGTAGTTTTTGTTTTCCTCCTTAAGCTTGTCTGTGTTTTCCAAATGTAAAAGCAAATGAATATATCATTCCAATTAGTTTAGTATCACCATGAATCTGCTTTCTCCTTAAAACCTAAAGAACAGAAGAAGTGTTATCAAATGTAATAAAAAAATGTTATAAGCATTAACTCTATAACATTATTCTGTACTGAGGGAGTCGGTTATAATTTCAGGTTAATCTTCCTTTTCTTCTAGATGAAGCATGTGATGCAAGTTCTTGAAAAACATGAAATTCAGCCCTATGAAATTGCATTGGTACACTGGGAGAATGAAGAGCTTAACTACTCAAAAACAGAGTAAGCAACTTTTTATCAAATTTATGAAAAGGGCACTTGGAATAACTAGGCACAGCAGTAGAGAAGATAAATTATTAATTTGGAGACTAATTTTAAGAAAAAAGTTATTGGTACAAATACAAAGCTGAAACAATAAATATTAGTGGATAGATATTATTTTTATAGCTTCTCAGGCTACCCATAAATTAAAACAAGTAGACAGTATAACCCCAAAACAGTAAGTTTCCTAAGCAGCCAAAATCAGTAATATAGTGTGCCTTCGTTAGAATGAACCTGTTAAATTATTGTAGTAAAGTCTTCTCTTAAGTAAAGCCTTTTTGCTTTTTTCCCATTGACTTTGAGTATAAAAAGTATGAAGTATAATGACGGGGTGCTCTAAGAGAACCACTTGTGGAAATGGGGATGGGTACCACTGCTGTACCACTCTCGGGTCAAATGTATGGGTAGGCAACGTACTGGCCAATTTCCATGTCACAGCAAGGGTGCAAAAATGAGGAGGGGTATTAGGGCGGAGAGAGAAGGCAGAATGAACAGGATTAAAAGGTCTTTTCTCTCAGGGAGGTACTGGTCTAGTGGAATGTGAGAAGGAAAAAAAGTCTTTGTATTGAGAAAGTAAGTGACACAAGCAGAGCTTTAGGGAAATTTGGAAGAGACACCAGCTATAGAAAGACTAATTGGGATAAGAGCTAAGTGATAATAGCCAGCGATGAGCTTTCCTGTATCATCTTCTCCTCCACCAACCTTTGTGCACGTCTTCTGGTCTCACATCTCTCGTGAAGGTTTAGCCTATACTTTTCCTGTTTGCTTGTGATACTTACACTCCCAAATTCCCTCCCTTCCCCCTCCTCCCCAGTCGCTCCAGAGTTCTCTACATATACATCTTGGTTTGTCACAGCTGCCTCATCTCCCTCCCCATCCTCACCATGTCCATGTGATTTCAGATTATATTGTGTATAGTTACATAGTTTTATATTCAGCATTTTTTCACTTAGCAAATATTGTAGGCATTTTCCCTTTTCTACTAAATATCCTTTCAAAACATGCTTGTTCATTTTTGTTGTGTGAATTCCTATAAATGAACCGTTCTTCTGTTGAACATTTAGTTTCTTTCCTGATTTCTTACTATTCAACGTTTGACCATAGAAAGTTTTTTTTTAATGTATATCTCTATTCATTTGTCTTTTTTCTTTAATAAATTTATTTATTTATTCATTTATTTACTTACTTACTTATGGCTGCGTTGGGTCTTCGTTGCTGTGCGCGGGCTTTCTCTAGTTGCAGCGAGCGGGGGCTACTCTTCGTTGCAGTTCACGGGCTTCTCATTGCAGTGGCTTCTCTTGTTGCAGAGCACAGGATCTAGGTGCATGGGCTTCAGTAGTTGTGGCTCTCGGGCTCAGCAGTTGTGGCACACGGGCTTAGCTGCTCTGCGGCATGTGGGATCTTCCTGGGCCAGGGATCGAACCCGTGTCCCCTGCATTGGCAGGTGGATTCTTAACCACTGTTCCACCAGGGAAGTCCCCATAGGAAGTTTTTTGTACACAAATCTTTCCTTGCATCTTTGATTATTTCCTTAGGATAAATTCCTAGAAGTGGAATTACTTGGATCATAGGGTATAAGAATATTTGTAAGACTCTTGATACAGATTGCCAAAATGACCTCTAGAAAGATTATAAAGATTATTTTTCAAAAGAAAAAAAGTACTTTTTGCGATTTAGAAACTACTTTTTTTTTTTTTCTTAGGGGACAGTCAAAACTTCACAGAGGGGAAATCAGGTTAAATTCAGAGCTAGATTTAGAGGACGCCATTCTAGAGAAATTTGCTTTCTCAAATGCTCTTTGCCTTTCAGGTAAGTTACTACTACTTATCAGAGACGGTATCACATAGTTTTCATTTCATCCAGGGACGTTGAAATATTTAGTAAAGACTTTGACATGTTTTCGCAGAGTACTCAGCAAAGCCTTATAATTCCTTTTCCTTTTTTTTCCCTCCAAGAGAAAAATATATGTAGTATAGAGTATAATATATAGTATCTGTGCTACAGTTATTCATTCCTTATTAATGGTATTGATAAAGCTTATCTCTCCAAAAATATTCTTTTATGTTGTTGCTGTTATTATTATTATTATCACTACCTTTGTTTTCCCCTCTCCTTCTCTCTGAGATTGTTAGTCTTAGATTGTCTCTAATCCAGGCAGAGAAAGCACAGCCTTCTGTGATTGGGCACAGGCCTCTATGTAGAAAAATACACTCTGGTTTTTCACAGGAATGGGACAGAGAGTCACGGTGGCTCTCAGTTTTTTCGGCAAGATCCATACACCTGAACAGAACTGTAGAAGTTCTCTAAGAAATGCTCCTGCCACCAGTCTGCACTAGGCTGCTGCTGTGGTGGACTGCACATACCATCCAGGCGGCTTCGGGACTTCTGAGCTGTACACACAGCCCAGAGGAGTGGAGGGAAGGTCAGGAAGGCCTGATTTCTGCCCCTCTACAGAGCCACCCTTCGTTCCTCTCAGCTTCTGAGATGCAGTATGAGAAAATCAGGGGTTCTACCCAATGTAGCTTTGGTCTGCCAGCAGGGCTTGGAAATCCACTCACTTTCTTCTGTCTCTTTCTACTTAGTGCCATCCTTTGTAATAATAAGTAACGATTCTTAAATTTCAGTCTCAAATTTTTTGGACATCTGCTTCTTAAACTGTTGTTGAAATGGCAGTGAAGGTACTGTGCAGTTTTACATTTTGTAGACACATGAATATGATGATAAATGTTCTGTTGTTAATTTTTTTTCCCCCAGTGAAACTGGCTATCTGGGAAGCATCACTGGATAAATTTGTTGAATCTATTCAGTCGATTCCAGAGGTAATTATACCAATTTTATGCTTGTTTTCAAGGATTGAGTTCTATTGGGGAAAAATACAAATTTCCCATTATAATGATGAATTTAGAAGTATAATAAAGTAATAATAAACATTAAGAAAGCTGCACTGAATTTAAGCAGGAAAAAAAAAAACCCGCTTACATATAAAATGACAAAATAAGAAACCTTTTAAAACTTAAAATTCAAATTACTTTTCTCTAATGGTATAATATTTTTAATGTAACTGAATTGAAGGGAAATAAAATGAAATGTTTCCTCTCTAAGGAAGGAAATTATGACCACTTTTCTCAATTAAAAAGTGTCTTGACAAATTACAAGGAAAATAGTGGCATGAAAAATGCATCTAAAATTATATCAAAACTTCAGAATACATTAAAAATCACGCTTACTGTAATTAACTTTGTTTTTACTGTGAAAGGATAATTGTACTCGGGAAAACAGCCCCTGGTTTTTCATTAAGAGATTAGGAATGTACATCATAGAAAATGCTAGTGAGAAGGGAAACCTGTGTATGTATGTATCTATTTTCCCCCTCCCAAATAGGCTTTAAAAGCTGGGAAGAAAGTGAAACTATCTCATGAAGAAGTTATGCAGAAAATGGGTGAACTCTTTGCCTTAAGGTAAAATTTTCTCTGTAAATGAAATATTTCATATATTTAACAATCTCCAGAAAATATCCCTGCAGCTCTACAGTAAAGAGCAAACATTTGTATCTTTATGGGAATTGCAGCTGTTTCTATTTCATTCATTATAAGCATGGAGAACTCTTACCCATTAGAAGCAGTTGGGCTGTATTAGGAATGTACTGGAAAAAATTGTGCATGTGCAAGAGAGACCATAATTACTCTACGTTAAACCTACGTCAGCGAGCGTAGGAGGTGTTCTTCAAAGGTGGGAAGATGCATTCTAGAATTTGGACAAGGGTAATTCTCAGTAAAAGTATATCACTGCATCATAATGCTGAATAGACCTAATTGCTACGGAAAAGTGATGTACCATATTTCATTGACTCTGAGACACCATAAGATGCCACAAGAAAGTGAAAATGCTGCCCACTAACATATGAGACAATGCTTTTTTATCACAGAATTTAATTTTGCACTACGGAAATAGCTCTTTCAGTCTTACTTGGATGTAGATTTATCACATTTCCTCTTGGGCATACATAAAAAGGAAAGAATAAGAGAAATAAGTCGTCTAAGGCAACGACAACTAAGTCTCAACTGCCACCTGTAAGACATCATCAATTTTAAAGATGCCTCCCATTTTCAGAGATGTTAAAATGGGAAGAAGAGTGTCTTAAAATTGATGAAATACAATAGTACATCATTTTAAATTAAGTTAAAAGGTCTTCAGTTTATTTTATTCTTGTAGTTTTCCCAAGATTTATGGAATGAAACACCCTGAATCTTGGTGTTATTCTCACTAGGCAGGATTCTCAGTGTTTCGGCCTTTGTCGTGTGTGGGGTGAGTTACTGGAGTTCCTTGTCAGTAGTTTACCTAAGAGTTGCTTTTCCACATTCTCCTTAGTTACTTGCCCTGGAGAGGAGAAGCGGTCCAGTGTTGCGTCATCTAGGCCCTTCTCAAAGCTCAGGGGCCCTAAGTCAGGGCACCAACAAAAATAGAAAGCTCTGCATGAGAGCGTCCCGCAGCGCATCTGCAGCCTTGAGCTCGCTAGGAAGTGGGGGAGATAGACTCCTCTGCCCTCTTCTCTTGGTCCTGCGAGCAGAATTTGATATAGCGAATTATAATACTGGGACTCAGAAATTAGAACTCAATATACTTAGGTTTGTGAATAGTTTCGTAGAGTCTTACTGTTGTTATCCTAAGTTTTTGTCTCTTTACGATAAGAGTGCTTATGTGTTATTCAAAGGAATGTGGCGAATCTATGACGAGAAATAGAAGTAGAAATGTGGCAGTCACAGATTATACATGGTATGATCCTACTTGTAAGCAAACAACATAAATATTCATCTCTATCTTGATATGTATACATACTACCAGACACGTAGGTGTATGTGCATGCGCACACACACACGTGCGCATGTGTGCATGGAAGCAGATCTGGAAGGACACAGGAGAGTACTGGCACGGCCGAAAGGATTTGAGTTGTTAGGGTAAGGGGCCTACCAGTGTTTTCTGAGTTCTTCTCTAGGGTTTTTCTTTTTTATAGTGAACGGCTATTTATGTGTTACTTCTATAACATAAATTTTTGTTTAAAAGCAAACTCAGGCCTCATATGTAAAAAAGGTAGAAATAGAGAGAGAGTGTGTGTGTTTGTGTGTGTGTGTAAAACTAGCAGTGGCTACCCGCAGGGAGCGGGAGAAAGGGAAAAATGGGGATAAGAATAGGAGTAAGATTGGTCAATCTTTACCTTTTTCTGTCTTTTTTATTTTTGAGCCATCTGATTACCTATCCACACACACACAAATATATGTGCATGTATATTGTAACAAATTTTAATGAAAAAAGAAGCTTAGAAATTTTTTTTTTAATGTTTATTTATTTATTTATTTTGGCTGCGTTGGGTCTTCGTTGCTGCACGCAGGCTTTCTCTAGTTGCAGCAAGCGGGCACTACTCTTCGTTGTGGTGCTCAGTCTTCTCATTGTGGTGGCTTCTCTTGTTGCGGAGCACGGGCTCTAGGCGCGCGGGCTCAGTAGTTGTGGCTCACAGGCTCTAGAGCACAGGCTCAGTAGTTGTGGCGCACGGAATTAGTTGCTCCGCAGCATGTAGGATCTTCCCAGACCAGGGCTCAAACCCGTGTCCCCTGCATTGGCAGGTGGATTCTTAACCACTGCGCCACCAGGGAAGTCCCTAGAAATTTTTTTAATTGGGTTTTTTCTCTCTACTTCATAAATGTTAATATAAAGATTGAATTAATTTGGTTGCACATTTTGAAAATTTTTTGTTTACATGTTTCTCAGAAGTATTACAAGAATCAGCATTAAAAACTACTTTTATAAAGCACCATGTAAATAAGAAATAAACTTATTTACAAAACAGAAATAGACTCACAGACATAGAAAACAAACTTGTGGTTACCAAAGGGGATGGGGGGAGATAAGTTAGGAGTTTGGGATTAATATAGCCACACTGCTATATATAAAATAGGTAAACAACAAGGACCTATTGTATAGCACAGAGAACTATACTCAATATCTCGTAGTAACCTATAATGGAAAAGAATCTAGAAAAGAATATATATATATGTATGTATGTGTAACTGAATCACTTTGCCATACACTTGAAATTAACACAACATTGTAAATTAACCATACTTCAGTCAATCAATAAATCAATCAATAAATATCTTCTTCAAAAAAGAAATAAAATAGACTATGATTTTTTAATTCAAGATAAAAATTAAAAGTTAATGATTTTCCTTTTTTTAAGACACCATATAAACTTGAGTTCAGACTTCTTGATCACTCCTGATTTCTACTGGGACAGAGAAAATCTGGAAGAACTTTATGATAAAACTTGTCGGTTCCTCAGCATTACTCGTAGAGTTAAGGTACGTATTTTGCACTTCTACTGAAAGGGACACAATGTCACCTATAAGTTGTACGACTGTGTGAAGAGAAGTTTTTAATTAAGTAAATGTGTTTAACTGCTTTTGGAGAAATGTCTTGTTTGACTTCTACTCAGATCTCTAGATTTCCCATTCTAGTTTTCCTGTGTACAGACAGTTTTCAGCTTTCACGTCAAAGGATATTCTGATATTTGCTCTACAGACTAGATAAGATTGGTGAGAGTTTGGAGGCCTAGTGGTCTGTTAGGAAGTTTCTCATCAAGTTTCAAGCAAGAGTTCATGGGGTCCAGAACTTCACTGGTGACACTGAGAATAGAAATGAATTTTTAAAAGAATCCTTTAAGACAAATGAAGTGGTTGGTACTGGGAGGCCAGGGAGAAGGAAGAGTAAGGATGACTGACGTTTGCTGTGGGTGACAGGTAGAAAGATGGCAAAACGTAGAGAGGTTGGGGGGAGGGGAGGAGCCACATTTAAGATATGTTGAGAGTAGAGTAGCAAGAAGACATCCAGTTAGAACTGTCTGAAAGCATTTAGAAGCGTGGAAGCGAAGTTGAGGAGGGAGGCAGCCGATAGAATGATGGAAGTGCATGGAGGGCGTCATGGTGGAGGTAGACCACCCGGGAAAGAGAGCAGAGGACAAGAGGGACAGTAGTACCATGTGTGCGCATAGTTCTGTCACATTCAGTCACACGTGTGGATCCAGGTAACCACAAGATCTGGATGCAGAACTGTTCTGTCACCACAGAGATCTCCCCTTGTGCTTGTCCCGTTATAGTCACACCCTTCCCTCCCCGACCATCCCTAACCGCTGGTAATGAGTAATCTATTCTCCAGCTCTGTAATTTTGTCATTTGGGGAATGTTATATAAATAGAATCGTACAGGGTGTGACTTTAAAATGGGCTTTTTTCAATGAGTATAATACCCTTGAGAGCCATCCAAGTCATTGCCTGTATCAATCCCTGCCTTCCTGTGAGTTACTTAGCCATTTGGGGGGATTCCATTTTGATTTATCTGTATGGTTTTTGAGTATATCTCTTTGCATAGATATTTAGTGGTTGCTCTAAGTGTCACATTATACATACCTAGCTTATCACAATCCACTGGTTTCAACATTTTGCCAGATTAAACCAAGCGTGCAAACCTTACTTCTCTTTACATCCCTTTACTCCCCACTTTGAGAACTTCATCAGTGTTACAATTTTTGCTGCAGCCACCAAACATAATTTAGAAAACTCAAGAGGAGACAGAAATCCTATTG